>NW_027531334.1:7918398-7935682 GCF_008692635.1 Crocuta crocuta
TATCTTGATGAGGTCCCACTAGTTCATTTTTGCTCTTGATTCCCTTGCCTTTGGGGATGTGTCAAGTAAGAAATTGCTGCGGTTGAAGTCAAGGAGGTTGTTTCCTGCTTTCTCCTCTAGGGTTTTGATAGTTTCTCATCTCACATTCAGGTTATTTATCCATTTTGAGTTTGTTTTTGTGTATGGTGTGAGACAGTGATCCAGTTTCATTCTTTTCTATGTTGCTGCCCAATTCTCCCAGTACCATCTGTTAAAGAGGCTTTCTTTTTTCCATTGGATACTCTTCCCTGCTTTGTCACNCGTTTTTTTTGTACAATTGTGAATGGGATCAGTTTCTTGATGTCTCTTTCTCTTGCTTCATTATTGGTGTATAAAAATGCAACCAATTTCTGTATGTTGATTTTGTGCCCTGCAACTTTGCTGAATTCATGGATCGGTTCTAGTAGGCTTCTGGTGGNCATGTGTCTTTAGGAATTTGTCCATTTTTTCCTAAATTGTCCAGTTTGTTGGCATATAATTTTTCAAAATGTTCCCTGATGATTGCCTGTATTTCTGAGGTATTGGTTGTAATAAGTCTGTTTTCATTCATGATTTTGTTTATTTGAATGTTCTCTCTTTTCTTTTTGAGAAGCCTGGCTAGAGGTTTGTCAATTTTCTTTATTTTTTCAAAAAACCAACGCCTGGTTTCATTGATCTGTTCAACTGTTTTTTTTTTTTAATCTGTATTGTTTATTTCTGCCCTGATTTTTATTCTTCTTCTTCTGCTGGGTTTGGGGTGCTCTTGTTGCTCTCCTTCTAGTTCCATTAGGTATACTGTTAGATTTTGTATTTGTACATTTTCTATTTCTTGAAATACACCTTGAATGCAATGTACTTTCCTCTTAGGACTGCCTTTGCTGCATCCCAAAGAGTTTGGATAGTTGTATTTTCATTTTCATTTGTTTCCATATATTTTTTAATTTCTTCTCTATTCGCCTGATTGGCCCATTCATTCTTTAGTAGGGTGTTCTTTAACCTCCATGTTTTTCCTGTGATTGATTTCAAGTGTCATAGCACTGTGATCTGAAAATGTGCATAGTATGATCTCGATTCTTTTGTTTATTGAGGGCTACTTTATGACTCAGTATGTGATCTATCTTGGAGAATGTGCCATGTGCACTTGAGAAGAAAGTGAATTCCATAGCCTCAGGATGTAGCATTCTAAATATGTCTGTCAAATCCATCTGGTCCAATGTGTCAATCAAGTCCATTCTTTCTTTAGTAATATTCTGTCTAGTTGATCTATCCATTGCTGTAAGTGGAGTATTAAAGTCCCCTGCTATTAGCACATTCTTATCCATAAGATTGTTTCTGTTTGTGATTAACTGTTTTATGTGTTTGGGTTCTCCCATGTTCGGTGCATAGACATTTATAATTGTTATCTCTTCCTGATGGATAGACCCTGTAATTATTATATAGTGTCCTTCTTCATCTCTTGTTCCTGCGTTTACTTTAAAATCCAGTTTGTCTGATATGAGTATGGCTATCTAGCTTTCTTTTAACTTCCAGTAGCATGATAGATATTTCTCCATCCCCTTACTTTCAATCTGAAGGTGTTCTCAGGTCTAAAATGAGTCTCTTGTAGACAGCAAATAGATGGTTTTTGTTTTATTTTTTATCCATTCTGCTACCCTATGTCTTTTGATTGGAGCATTTAGTCCATTTACATTCAGTGTTATTATTGAAAAATATGGGTTTAGAGTCATTGTGTTCTTTGTAGGATTCATGCTTGTGGTGGTGTCTCTGCTACCTTGTGTTCCTTGCAACATTTCCCTTATAGAGTCCCCCGTAGGATTTCTTCTAGGGCTGGGTTAGTGGTGATGAATTCTTTCAATTTTTGTTTATTTGGGAAGACTTTTATCTTTCCTTCTATTCTGAATGACAGGCTTGCTGGATAGAGGATTCTTGGCTGCATATTTTGTTGTTGTTGTTGTTGTTGTTGATCACATTGAAGATTTCCTGCCATTCCTTCCTGGCCTGCCAAGTTTCAGTAGATAGGTCTGTAACTACTCTTATAGGTCTCCCTTTGTATGTTAGGACCTTTTTATCCCTAGCTGCTTTCAGAATTCTCTCTTTGTCCTTATATATTGCCAGTTTCACTGTGATATGTTGTGCAGAAGATCAATTCAAGTTACGTCTGAGGGGAGTTCTCTATGCCTCTTGGATTTCAATGTCTGTTTCCTTCCCCAGATTGAGGAGGTTCTCAGCTATAATTTGTTCAAGGACTCCTTTAGTGCCTTTCCCTCTCTCTTCCTCTTCTGGAATTCCTATGACATGGATATTGTTCCATTTGATTGTATCACTCAGCTCATGATCTCTTGTTTTGTGTTCCTGAATCAGTTTATCTCTCTTTTTCTCAGCTTCCTCTTTTTCTATAATTGTGTCTTCTAATTCACCTATTCTCCTATCTGCCTCTTCAATCCATGCATTGGATGCCTCCATTTTATTATGCACCTCGTTTATAGCAGTTTTTAATTCATCACAACTATTTCTTTTAAAGTTTTTATGTATTTTATTTTGAGAGACAGAGACAGAGAGCGAGCGGGCTAGGGGCATAGAGGGAGACACAGAATCTGAAGCAGGCTTCAAGTTCTGAGCTGTCAGCACAGAGCCTGATGTGGGGCTTGAACCCATGGACTGTGAGATCATGACCTGAGCCGAAGTCAGACACTTAACCAACTGAGTCACCCAGGGGCCCCTTCATCACAACCATTTTTCAGCTCCATAGTCTTTGTAGCAATAGCTTCTCTGATATCTTCCATCCTTTTTGAAGTCCAGCGATTAACTAACTTTATGACTATTGTTCTAAATTCTTGTTCAGTTATCTTGCTTATATCTGTTTTAAGCAGCTCTTTAGCTGTCATTTCTTCCTGGAATTTCTTTTAGAGGAGAGTTCTTCCATCTCATCTTTTGGCTAGCTTTCTGTCTCTTGTTAGTTTTTAAAGCTTGTTATGTGCTCTGCACCTGCGAGTACTGCTATATTAAGGAAGGTTCATTGACTGTCTAGGGCCTGTCCATTCAGGAATTGTTCTTTTAATGTTGTCTCTTGTTGTTTGATTATTTTATTTCCCTACTTGTAGTGGTATTTGGGACTCTCCACCATGTGTACTTTGGCTTGTTTCTTGATGTAGCCCTGGAAGAGAAAACAGACAGACAAACACACAGCGAACACAGGCATGCAAACGCACAGACAAATCCAACAAACAAGTAAACTGAAAAGGAAAATTGAAAGAAAAGGAAGAAGAAAAAAAAAAGAAAAAAACCCAAAAGACAAAGGACAGTCTAAAAGTATAAAACCCAAATTCCCAGCTTCAAATAGAGAGCAGGGTGTATGCAGTGCTGATGGAAGAGCATATACAAAGAGAGAAATGACAGGGCAGGGAGAATGTGAAATTGGACAGTGACCAGGCAGAGAGACTAAAAGGCTTAATTCTGAGAGAGAAAGAGGAGAATATGGTAGGAGGCGAGGAGAAAGAAACAAAGATAGTGTTACTCAGAGAAACTATATAGTCTGATTACTCCAGAGAAAGAGAGAGAGAGAAAAGTAGCAGTGGAGGTGTAGAATTTACGTCTAGAGAATGGATTAAATGTGACTGTTTAAGCAAACCAATGACTAGAGTGCCCAGTCCAGCAGAGGGGAGAGGTACGAATGAGACAGGGGAGAAAATATATCTGAACAGAAAGAATCGATCTAGAATTAATCATGGCAGTGCATTGCTGGTGGTCTTGCCTTGGGCCTCGTTAAAAAAAAAAAAAAAAAAGCAACTCTCTATCGGGGATGGGCGTGGTTTGGTGTAGGCGGGTCTTAGCCTGCACTGCGCCAGCGGCCACTCCCTGAGGTCCCGCCTTGTTGGTTGTAGGGAGCAAAATGGTGGCTCCCCAGTCTCCTCTGGAATCAAGCGCCACAGATCGCTCCCTTGGGTTCATTCTCCCTGTGCTGCCCGAGCAGCCAAGTTGGGCCGTGTTCTGTGTTCCAAGCCCTGTCTCGTTTCCCGGTCCCAGTCCATGCGCTTTATTGATACAGCACGAAACACAGTATGGAAGGTCGACTGCTTCCCCGCCGGGGGTTGAACCGGAAGGGCAGTGGAGCAGTTTCTCCTGGAGCTGCCTGGGACCGGGGGCACCCAGTTCAACGTCAGTACCCCAGCTAGAACTGAGAACACTGTCCATTCGAGCTGTGGTTTTTTTTCTTCTCGAGGGACTGTTCTATGAGCAGTTTCAGCCACTCTTTCTTTCCCCTTGACTCACTGCAGCTGCCCGGGGGGGGGGGGCTCTCTCCCCTCCCTCCCTGTCTCCAGTCCCCGCCCGCTTTTATCTTCCCCAGTTCGCGCTCACACACTTATGAGGTTGGCTTCCCAGTGTATTCTGTCTTATTTTCAGTACCATTTTAAAAAGAGGTGTTATTGTCAAACACGGAAAGTGTTCATCCCTACCCCTACCACTTTTCTGGCCTCCTCCCTCCTCTTCCTACCTGACCTCTTGGGCTCCCCACCTGCAGAGTCATTGCTGCGGCCCAGTGAGTCAGCTTGAGGATTTCCTTTGTTCCCAGATGTAATTTAACCATTAGCGATTAGGTCATTAAATCCCAAGCCACTGGTGAGCATTTTCCTTTTTCTGTCTATATAATTTTGCATATCTATACATAAATTTGTCTGTCTTACACATCTAATGCAAGTGACAAGTCTTCCCCTCTTAAAATGTGGACATGACCCACGGCAGAACTGTCATTTCACTTTTCATTCCCTACTGATTGTTATGAGTAAAATGATCATACAGTGAAGTGCCTGAAGCCCAACATGTTCCAAGTGAAGAGCTTCCAAATGAAGAGCTTGGACCATATCACAGCCCAGTCACATAGCATCTGTGTGTGTGTGTGTGTGTGTGTGTGTGTGTGTGTGTGTGTGGTGATACCCCCTTTCTCAGACTTCATGGTTCCACCAGGAGGGGCTATAATCAAATAATCAGCTTGTTACTTCTGTCTTCTCTCCATCCCCTCAGAGGAGCCTTTGCTCATCCACATCCTCCCTTCCTTTGTCTTTGGGGGTTGCCTCCTTGCTGAGAGCTCTTCATTCTGTTCTCCATGCCCTGAGCCTCAGGAGCCCTACCACGGCAGATTCTGCTCCCCTTGGACTCTCCCCACCCATATCAGGATTGGGAGTGGGGTGGAAGCAGGGAGAATCAATCTAATTTGATACTTGCTACTAGGAAGATTGTGGTTGCCACACATTTATGCCATGTCCATCAGAAGGGTAATATTTTTATTTCTTATTTGCTGTCCTCTCCTGCCTATTTCAGTTGTGGAAACTGGGAGAGGAAAAACAGCATAATTTATTCACCTTCTCATACACCCAACGAAATAGGCTCATTTTTAGTCATTCCAAATTTGGATGACATTACTGAGCTTACTGTTTTGGAGAAGCCCAAGATAAAGCCTATTTAGAGTGGATTGCATTTGATGAGAAGCCTATGAATTTGAAATTTTGATTTTGGGTACAGGGTTTGTAATTTAGATATAACTGGACACTTTTTTGTTTGTTTGTTTCTTCCTTTCCATTACAAACATGAGAAAAACCATACTGACCTGATTTTTTAATAGAGCATTGTGAAGAGTAACCTGAAATGTCAAGGGTAGGTGTTGCAAACAGTTTCTGAAAATTTTTTATGCCTCCTGTTTCCTTATTTCTGATATACGAAAGGTGTACTTCACAGAGTTGTTGAGGGGATTACATTAAATGAGAAAATATGTATGAGAAACAATTGAGTACCTGGCCCATCGCAAGCATTCGATAAATGTTTAATAATCACCTGTGGTATGCCAGGCACTGTGTCATAGAAAGGTTATTCTTGATGAATCAGTGAACTCAGTAACCCAGAATTCTGCTGTTCAAGATCGAGCAATTTAAAAAGAAGTGGAAAAAAAAGTCAGTCTGTTACTATCCTCTAAATTTCTCTTTTCATTTTTATTTTTTTTAAGTTTATTTATTTTGAGAGAGAGAGAAAGTGCAGGTGGGGGAAGGGTCAGAGAAAGAGAGTGAGAGAGAGAGAATCCCAAGCAGGCTCATAATATCAGCACATAGCCCTACTCAGGGCTGGAACCCATGGACTGTGAGATCATGACCTGAGCGGAAGTCTGGCGCTTAACTGACTGAGCCACTCTTTTCATTTTAAATTCAACCTATGCTATTTGATTCTGTAAGATCTGGATCTTTATGTTTCTTTGCAATGAAATTTCCTTTTATTTTTAAAAATAGTTTTATGCTTATTTATGTTAGAGAGAGAGCACACATAGTAGAGGGACAGAGAGAGAGAGAATTAGAATGTGAAGCAGGCTCTAGGCTCTGCACTGTCAGCGCAGAGCCTAACTCAGAGCTTGAACTCACAAATGGTGAGATCATGACCTGACCCAGTGTCAGACACTTAACCAACTGAGCCACCCCGGTGCCCCTAAAATTTCCTTCTAAAATTGGTGATACTGCTTTAAGAAAGAGGGAAAGCCAGAGTCTGCTGCTACCTTGTTTTCTTGTTGGCATCTCCTCCTTCTGTGAAATCAACTGGCCCCATGACAGAGGGCAGAGGCTGGGGAGGCTGGAAGGTGGCTCATGCTGCCAGAATAGTCTACACTGAGTTTGAGGTACAAAAGGAGAGAATAGAAATGTTTCAAGCCACCTCAAAATTTTCTCACCTCTCTGTTCAGAAGGTGAAACAAACATCACCAAATTTCCTTTAGTTCTTTGCTGTTCCTATGGAATGGCCAAACTTCTTTTCTGTAAGTGCTCATGAACCGTATTAGGTTTTGGGAATAGAGGGTAGGTGTTGAAGTTCGAACCCTGACTCCTGTTATGTCTCTGCTTTACAACTGCTCTGCCAGAACTGGTTCTTCCTAGCCATGTGCTGTGGAAGATGGAAGGCTCCTGTATAAAGTAGATCTACAGATTCATCATCTTGAACAGTCGCATCTCATCCCTATCCCCCTCAACTGGTAGGTCACACTAATCTCCTAGTAGGGTCATGATTTTTTAAAAAATAAGAAGAAGGGATTCTTTCTCATGTTTTAAGATCTGGGCCTACTGGATTTGTTTGCTTCTTTATTATTTATGACAATAAAGAGACCACCTTGTCTTTGTGCTGAGAAGGGAGATCTTCTTTCTTTGAGAGGCCTTAGGAGGACTTGTTCAATGCAAGTCTGACTGCCTGGAGTCTGCTGTGGTAAGGGGCTAGGGAGCTCATCAGCAGAAGGCTCTACTTTTGTGCTGTCATAAACCATTAACCTTATTTTTGTAAGGAAACACACCTTACTTCCTGGGCGTCATGGTGATCTTCAGAAAAATGAAGGGACTAGACTCACTGATATCTTAATTCCACTTCAATTCCAATATTAAAAAAGGTGTACCTTAAGTTTCAGAAGGAGTATTCAATTAACTTTCAGATTTCTGAATTTAAAAAAAGTCCCTGTTGTATTAAATGTTCAATATTCTATTATATACCATATTCATAATATAAACCCACTTTTATATACTTATTAAGCTTGAAGATTTTAAAATAAATCATTTGATTGTTATTCACAATGTGGTTATTAACTGATTATATTAAATATTTACCAATTTAATTGAGAAGGATCCTATGCCATATAAAATAATTTAGGAGTTGGAAACTCTTCCTTCAGGTATTAGAAACATATGTATAATCTGAGACTAGCAAATCCAAGGTCACTCCATTAGATTGGGTCAAAGATGCACATTTTTTTCACATTTTAATATCATTAAAATTGGAACTTTCCTTACAATAGGTGGCATCTTAACATTGTGTTATAGATTAATTGGTGATGCTTCTTTTTTAATGATACTTAAAATAATAACGTCATTACACCATTACAATTAAGTGCATCCTAGATTTATTGAAGTAGACAGCAAATCTTAATTTACTGTAAATACCCAAATTTAAGACTAGCTTTCTAGTCTTACATAAATGTATCATATATGTTAATCCTTAAACTTAACTGAGTATTTCATGAACCTAATGTATCCTAAAATAACCATTTTATTAACACGAGGCTATATTGAACATTTTTCATTCAGTGAAAGTTCCAACTAGAACATAAACTGGGACTCAACATATCCGGGCCTGTTGTGTGAACCTGGGCATGCATATGAAATTTTAACACATATGAATTCATTAATATGGGGATTCTTTGTTGTGTATTGGTTGGATATGACTTCAAATCCACTTGTTTTTTTTTTTTTTTAATGTTTTTTATTTATTTCTAGGAGAGAGAGAGAGACAGCGTGAGCAGGGGAGGGTCAGAGAGAGAGGGAATCACAGACTTTGAAACAGGCTCCAGGCTCTGAGCTGGCAGTCAGCACAGAGCCTGATGGGGGGCTCAAACCCATGAACCATGAGATCACAACCTAAGCGAAAGTCGGACGCTTAACCGACTAAGCCACCCAGGCGCCCCTCAAATCCACTTGTTTATGACATAAGTGAAGTTTGTTTTCAGCTACTTTTTCATGACAAAGACAAAAGGGGGGAAAGTTGTTTTGATATAAGAATGAAGTAAACTGTGTGAGGATGCCATCATCTTGTCTATTCTCAGAAGTCAGTTGCTCAGCTGCTGAGGGGTCCCACTTGGGGGCTTATTAAAAAAAAAAAAAAAACTTATGAAGAAATAGCTCTGGCAAAGGGACATTTTGACTACAAATACTGAAACTTCATGAGGGCTATCAGGAATGTTCTGTCTGGGAAAGGCGACATTTTGCTGATCTAAATAGCTCTCCAAAGACCTTGGGGGCAATTAGCTCCTGCCATGGTAAAGACAACTCTTCTACCAGCAGTGGTGAAATCCAAACAGTGGCTTGTGGGGGGAAAAATCTGTTAGTCTGTGAACACCAGTGCAGTTGTTCCCTAGCAACGACCTCTAGCAACAAGGGACTTATACTTTTGCACTGGCAGCTGGACGTCAGCGCTCTTTCTCTCTCTCCCTCTCTCTCTCTCTCTGTCTCTCCCTATCACCAACTTGTGAAAAGGTGCATCTCAACTAAATTTGGATTTTCTTCCTTTCACCTTCCCTTGCCTGAAACAACAGAGTGATTAATCTGTCATTGATGTGGAGCATGTTATTTCTTTATTATTTTCTTGAGACATTATCCTGTATGCTACTGGCTTGTGAAATTCCCATAGCAAAACCTGTGTTAAATAAATTGTCAGGAAAGACAAAATTAGTCTCCGAGAATCATTAGTCTCCTCAAGCAAAGCATACTTGGAGGAAGGAGAATGTTTTGTTTCAGTGTCTGTGACTGGACACAGGCATGTCAGTTGGGCTTGCTGGAAAGCAAACACTGAGATAAGGATTTGGGAGTAGAGGGTTTTGAGGAAACATCTGTGAAAGATCAAAACAAGGGGAATTGCATCAGGCATGGAAAGCCTACTGATCTGACAAAGTATTGGCCAGCCCAACTGGGGAGCTCTGGAGCAAAGATTGTCCGTGAGCCTGAGTCCCCTATTGAGCACAAATGTCCCCATCCTAGTTCTCACTCTACTCAGACTTTTGGCCAGGAAGAGCGTGAGGTGAAATCTTGAAAGCTGACATGCTCTTGAACAAGTTCTAGTTGGAGGATATCTGCGAACTACCCTCCTTGTAGGTAAAATATAGATTCTTTCTTGATGGGAGATCTGAGAACTGCCCTGGACAACACACTGTCTGTCCTAGATAGCAGTTCATATCCAAGGAGTTATGTCTGAATCCTGGAGTGAGAGGTGTGACAACAGCTGTGTAGGGTCTAAGACTTTGCTCTGCTTGCAAGCTGACAGGTGAGCCTGGCACAGTGTCATGGATGCCGACAGAAGACATGAGGCTCCTGTGTCAGAGACAAAGGACTTTATTACTCATGGCACAATAAATAGCATGTTTGCCTATTCCCACAGGGTGATATAAATAGGACTGGCTGATGTCTGCACATCCAGTGGGGTATGTTACAGGAGAAGAATCTCAAGCTTGGGGAATCTGAATCTTTCATAAAAGATTATCATAGGCAGAGAGCCTGCCTGACTTTTGCCCCATCAAATCTGTCCCTCTCTGCAGAGGCAGACACTCTATCTTCCAAGGCTTTTGGCTATACAGATATCCTTTAAAACATAATCCAGAACAAAGACAACCAGTAAATGTACTTCCAAGATGTGCACAAATATAAGAGACCCATAGAGAATCGTTTCCCAAAAAGTTGCTCCAGTTACTGAAGGCAGTATTTGTATAAGTGGCTCAGGAAATCATGGGCACAAAGCAGAGAGACAGGTCTGTGTTGGTTCTAAAGCAACTCTTGACATACAGTAGGGAGTAGGACATTCTTCCTACTTCTTGAGCACAGAGGGACTGCAGCTCAGAGAGAATTGTGGGGAGGTCATGCCCTGTAGGCATCTCAAGTGTTTGCAGATTGAGGAGCACCATGAAACAGCATTATTGACATGAGCATCAGTACTCTTGCTGACTTTCCTTGTCACTGTGTAAAACCTTGGAGATACTCTTCTAGGACCTCTAGAGGTAGTTGGGCAGGGATTCAGGGGCTGGCTTTTCATGGGACCGATTTTTGTCTCCTATACAAGTGAGAAGAAGGGACAGAGAAATTTGAGATGTAACCATTAATACCCTCCTACTAGGTACCCAAATGCTGCTGGGAGACTTGCCTGAAGGAAGTCAGGTCAGACTGGTCGTGCTTATTCAGCAGTGCTCACGAGTTCTTCGATGTATGAATGGCTATATTTAGCAACTCTTTTCAGCCTAATTATAGTTGGCAGTGTGTCTATTTCCATTTTTGTCCCTTACCCTTCCTTTCTCCAGAATGCTAAAGACTGAGTAAGCAAATAATTTCATCTAATTAAAAAAAGAAAAAAAGAAGGTTTTAGAATTAATGAAGGAATTTCTAAGGCATGTTTGAAAATTCCATTTAATATTTATTTCCTCCTTGAAGCTGGTTTATCCCAGGTTATAGTAGTTTCTTCTTTCTTCAACTGCTATGACTAATTCTAGGGGTGGCAAAAATGCTTCAGCATATATATGTAATCATTTGGGACTGTCTGGCTCAAGTACTTTGTTGAGATTTGTGACACCATGTCCCAGCTCTTGGGAAAGGCAGCCGTAAGCAGTGTGGTCCATGGAGCGGGCATTTATACAGAGCAGCATGCCTGTTTCATATTTAATAAAACCTGACCAGTTCTTTGAAAGGTTTTCCACAGAAGCCAGCTTTTCTTTACACAGAAGCAATGAAATCTCATGAAACAAGTGTTCTTTTTCCAAACAAGTTGGGAAAACATTGGAAATTATGCACCTCTTGGGAACTCCCAATGAACATCACCATAACAAAGCCTATGAGAAAACGTGCATTAAAGAAACCTGCTTGAACATATATAATCCAGAATCTTCCTTTTTTTTTTTTACTACAGAACATATATTCTCCATAATATCCTAACAAAGTAGTCATCACCTAAGACCCTGCAGTAATCTTTGCTTTATCCTCTAGTGTATAATAGGACTCTTAAATTATTTACCTTTTCATAATTGGTTTATCTTTCTCTGCAGCTGAACTATAAACTTGTTGAGAACAGAAACCATGCACTAAACTTCTTGTGTGTGTTACAGAATCTAAATCAATGCCATGTACACAGCTGGAGTTCAACATGTATTTCTTTTTTTTTTTTTTTCCTTTTGTCTAAAACTTAAGTTTACAGTAGTTTCCCCTTATCTGCAGTGTTGCTTTCTGCAGCTTCAGTTACCCTTGGTCAACCATGGTCCAGTAGGAAATAAATCTCCTTTTGATATATAGTTGGAAGCTCAGTAGTAGCCTGTCTCCATGTCACAGCACCTCCGTCATTCACCTTACTTTATCTCACCACTTAGGCATTTTATCATCTCACCTCATCATAAGAGTGAGTGCAGTACAGTAAGATACTTTGAGAGAGAGACCACAATCATGCAACTTTTATCACAGTGTATTATTATAATCAGTCTATTTTCTTATTAGTTATTATGTTAATCTCTTACTATGCCTGATTTATAAATGAAGCTTTATCATAGGCATGTGTGTGTAGGCAAAAACCTAGTAGGCAGAAGGTTCAGATGTCCTCTGGAGGTCTTAGAACATAGCCCCTGAGGATAAGGGGGCTGCTGCATCATAGTGATAGTCATGGCTGCAGATGCTTCATAGATTCGCTGGTGTGTTCCCAGTGCTTAGCATGCTGTTAGAATTGTTTGAGTTGAATGGAATTTGTTGCACGTTAGAATTATGTGTTTTTTAAAAAAAATTTAATGTTTTATTTATTTTTGAGAGAGAGAGTGTGAGCAGGGAAGGGGCAGAGAGAGGGAGACTCAGAATCCCAAGCAGCCTCCAGGTTCTGAGCTGTCAACATACAGCCTGATATGGGGTTCAGTCTAATGAATTTTGAGATCATGACCTGAGCAGAAGTTGGATGCTTCACTGACTGAGCCACCTAGGCGCCCCTAGAATTATGTATTTTTTTAAGTTTATTTTTTTTATTTTGAGAGAGAGAGAGAAAGAGAGAGAGAATGATCGGAGGAGGCGCAGAGAGGGAGGAGGACTGAGCATCCGAAGCAGGCTCCATGCTGACAGCAGAGAGCCTGATGCAGGGCTCCAGCTCGGGGACCTAGAGATCATGACCCGAGCTGAAGTTAGATGCCTAATGGAGTGAGCCACCCAGATGCCCCTAGAATTATATGTTAAGACAGATGGTAAGATAAAGATAAAACAGTTCTTGAACTAAAGGAGCCTAGAGGTTCTTTGAAGCAATTTAAAATTTTCAATTATTTTCATTTTGTTTGCAGCTTTATTAAAATGACATATAACATTATACGAATTTAAAGTATACAATACGATGATTCATATATTATTGTGAAACGTTTACCACAATAAGGTTAGTTAAGACATCCTTCACCTCACTTAATTACTCTTTTGTTTTTGTTATGGTGAGAAAATTAAAGCTGTACGTAATAGTAACTTTCCAGTATATGATACAGTAGTATTGACTATAGTCACCATTCTGTACCTTAGATTCCTGGAACATATTCTTCTTTTAACTGAAAATTTGTATCCTTTGTCCAACAACTCACCCCTCCCGTCCTCCCCGCACCCCCCATCACATCCCCCATCGCTCTGCCCCTGGCAATTACGATTTAACTCTCTATTTCTATGAGGTTGGTGTTTTTATTTTGTTTATTTTTTTATTTTTTTTACATTTATTTATTTTTGAGAGACAGAACACAAATAGGAGAGGGGCAGAATGAGTCACAGACTCCAAAGCAGGCTCCAGGTTCTGAGCTGTCAGCACAGAGCCTGACATGGGGCTCGAACTCACAAACCATGAGATCATGACATGAGCTAAAGTCGGATGCTTAACCGACTGAGCCAACCAGCGCCCTGAGATTGGTGTTTTTAGATTCCACATATAAGGGAGATCATACAATATTTATATTTCTGTGTCTGACTTATTTCACTTAGCATAATGTTGAGACAGTGTCTAAATAAAAACAATGGGCTTATGTTGCAGCACCAGAGAATGAAGTAAGGATATAGAGAAGAACTCTCCAGAGAGTGCTGGCTTCCCTGGAATGGGTTATCTGAGATGGAGTCCCTTCTGGACAGAATGTGCTGTTTGCTTGGATGCTTATGCAGTATATAGCAAGTGGTGAAGTGCTTTTTCCTGTGCAGACTGCTTGAATTCAAGACATTGCTCTGCCACTTGCTATCTGTATGACTCAAGTCAATCTCAACTTCTTATCTAGAAAATAGAATAAAAAGAGTGCTCAGCTTGTAGGGTTATTATGGGCATTCAATAAGATATTTGAAGAGTTTGACATCATACCTTTTCCTTATAGTGGGCAGAAATCAATACATGTAATCTGTTATTTTTGCTAGGGTGAGTTAGAAAGAATATAGAAGGATCTTGCCTCTAAACTTTTGAATAGCAATGCAGCATAGATCATTTTCTTTGATGTTTTCAGATGCCTCTTCTCTCTCAGTCTTTATATACATGAAATACACTATGTCGTGCATAGCACTACGATCAGTCCCATTTGTACAATCAATTAAAATCATACTGCAACATATGGCTTTACTTGAAGGCAAAAGCCACATCCTACTTGTTTGTGTTTCACTAGCCAAGCCAGCACAACACTAGTTCAATGCTCAGTAAATGCTTATTAAACATTACTTTAAAAAATTTTTAAGTATATTAAACATTAGAAATAAACAAATAGCTTTCAATGTGATTATGAATTATGAGGTAACTAGTTCTTTTAAGTATAGTAGGATATGTTAATTGGCCAGATACCTGAATTGCTGCTTTGTATATTTTCTTATAATGTATGAATACTTAAAGCTTCTGTTGTTTTGGATATTAACTATGTTAGTATAAATGTCTCATAGTGTACTTTTAGAATTGTTTTCCAACTCCCAAGCATTTAATTGTTTTTTAAAAACAGCCATTTTTCTCTTTTTTCTTCTTAAAATTCAGTATTTCCTCCAACAGTACCAATAATTCTTTCAGATTTAACTCTGTCAGGTTTAGGTTTCTGCATTTTAATGAAAACAATTTTTCTGTTGTATTACTAAAAATATCATAGATGACTGTACTAAAGATTCTTAAACATCCCATTTGTTTCTCATTATTTGTGTTGGCTATTTAGGATTTACTCAGTTTAGACAAAGCAGGCATTGAACACCAGCATATGTTTTTTTCATGTTCCCTCATAAGCCATGAGATCTGTTTTGGAGCTTGGCTGGAGGACTGTCCCTCAGAACACTATTATTCTTCCTGGACAAGAAACACATAGGAAGCAAGAAATAACTTAATAAACCTCCTGAATATTTGCTATATTTTAGGAACTCGTTCTTATATCTGAACACCTCATAGCAATCTTATGAAGCCAGTGCTAACATTATTTTACTGAGATCCTAGAAGCCTAGGGAAGTTGAGAAACTCACCCAAAGTGAAATTGCAAGTAACTGATTGAACTGGGATNTCTTAAAATTCATTATTTCCTCCAACAGTACCAATAATTCTTTCAGATTTAACTCTGTCAGGTTTAGGTTTCTGCATTTTAATGAAAACAATTTTTCTGTTGTATTACTAAAAATATCATAGATGACTGTACTAAAGATTCTTAAACATCCCATTTGTTTCTCATTATTTGTGTTGGCTATTTAGGATTTACTCAGTTTAGACAAAGCAGGCATTGAACACCAGCATATGTTTTTTTCATGTTCCCTCATAAGCCATGAGATCTGTTTTGGAGCTTGGCTGGAGGACTGTCCCTCAGAACACTATTATTCTTCCTGGACAAGAAACACATAGGAAGCAAGAAATAACTTAATAAACCTCCTGAATATTTGCTATATTTTAGGAACTCGTTCTTATATCTGAACACCTCATAGCAATCTTATGAAGCCAGTGCTAACATTATTTTACTGAGATCCTAGAAGCCTAGGGAAGTTGAGAAACTCACCCAAAGTGAAATTGCAAGTAACTGATTGAACTGGGATTTAAGTCTAAAGGTCAGTCTGCTCTTACCATTCCTCTATGCTACCTTTTCCCCATAACTTTTGAGACAGTAGTACTACTATTATAGTTAAAATATGAGTGATTAGGCAGAAGTAGGCCATTTTGGGCTACTCATGATGCCAGATTGAGTATTGGAATACTTTTCACTTTTCCTCATGCATGCTCCAACTCTTCAGATATATTTTAATCCTAAAAGAAACAAAAATGGCAAGGCAGCTGGGTGGCTCAGTCAGTTAAGTGACCAGCTTTGGCCCATCATGATCTCACTGTTCATGAGTTCGAACCCCGCGTTGGGCTCTGTGCTGTCAGCTCAGAGCCTGGGGCCTGCTTCAGATTCTGTGTCTCCCTCTCTTTCTGCCCCCCCCCTGCTCACTCNTAAAAGAAAGAAACAAAAACGGTTCACTGTAACTTTAAAAAAGCTGTAATTTTACTCAAGCTAGAACTTGAGTCTAGTTCTTCTCTTTCACATTCACTCAACACCTACTGAAAACTCCCATTTGAGTTGAGTCAGCCAGTGAAGTGTATAGACAGCTCTAACACTTACAAATAAGACAATTGGGATGACTACTATTGTGTAAATCCTTTAAAAGTCAGAATTTGAGGTTTAAATAAATGACTGTCTTGATTACCTACTGATCCCCCTTGAGACTAAATTTTTATATAATTGACTCATCTGAACTTTATTAGTCATCTATAAAGCAAGCAGAACATAAGGAAGAAGAGGAGACTTAATTATTTATGTTGTAAAGTCTTTCAAAAACATGTATTTGTCATTACTGCAAGTGTGTGTTTTTGTTCACTATTAGTTTTTTCCCTTAAGAGCTCTAAGCCTAAATTTGGCCTATACCTGGTCAGTATTCTGAGAATACTTCCTCAAAAAAAAGCTCACAAAGTGATAACTTGGAAAAAAAGAAGGCAGAAATGTTTGCTTCTGAGCATTCCACCATATGATAAGAAGATTCTGCATACATCCTGCATTAGAAAGATTTTCTTAACATCACTGAGTTTTCAGGGAGAAAGAAAAATCTCCAAGAACCCCAAACACACTAACACAGGAGGAAGAAAACACAAACACTTAAAATATAAAATTAGAGCAATGGATAAGTATTTGTGAAAGAACAGGGTTCTCCTGGTTGTAGTATCAATGTCAGAGCTAAGATAATGAGATGGAGTCTTAGGTATATAATAAGGATGAGTTGCTGGATTAAACTGGAGATCTTTGCCTGGATGAGAATGTTCTCAAGTCAGGAGCACCAGGTAGGTCTAAGAAGAAACAAACTTAATTCTTCTTTGTATTATAGTATATTCAATTTAGATCCCCATGTTTTCCCAAAATATTGGAGAGCAGGGTCTGTTAAGAAAGGTAAGGAGTGGTAGAATCCTCATGGTTTGAATTGGGACCATGTACATTGTATTACTTTGTCTTTATTACCTTCTTTACTTCTTTTTTTATAGCAAAACAGCTACACCCTAGGAACAGTACTGAACCAGGAATGAAGCAAGCCCTTACAGAGATTGAGACCTAGCTTGAAATAATCTCAATTTCTAGAATTGCACTGAGGTGACCCCAGACCATCGGAGACCTTCACCACTTGCCAAAAGCAATACAAAATCTCTCCCTGGGAGGATAATATAGACCTAAATTTACTTCCAGAAATTTTTATAGACAATATCAGGCACTCAA
>NW_027531334.1:7937103-7945003 GCF_008692635.1 Crocuta crocuta
TCTCTGTCTCACTCTCAAAAATAAATAAACATTTAAAAGAAAGAAACAAAAACGGTTCACTGTAACTTTAAAAAAGCTGTAATTTTACTCAAGCTAGAACTTGAGTCTAGTTCTTCTCTTTCACATTCACTCAACACCTACTGAAAACTCCCATTCGAGTTGAGTCAGCCAGTGAAGTGTATAGACAGCTCTAACACTTACAAATAAGACAATTGGGATGACTACTATTGTGTAAATCCTTTAAAAGTCAGAATTTGAGGTTTAAATAAATGACTGTCTTGATTACCTACTGATCCCCCTTGAGACTAAATTTTTATATAATTGACTCATCTGAACTTTATTAGTCATCTATAAAGCAAGCAGAACATAAGGAAGAAGAGGAGACTTAATTATTTATGTTGTAAAGTCTTTCAAAAACATGTATTTGTCATTACTGCAAGTGTGTGTTTTTGTTCACTATTAGTTTTTTCCCTTAAGAGCTCTAAGCCTAAATTTGGCCTATACCTGGTCAGTATTCTGAGAATACTTCCTCAAAAAAAAGCTCACAAAGTGATAACTTGGAAAAAAAGAAGGCAGAAATGTTTGCTTCTGAGCATTCCACCATATGATAAGAAGATTCTGCATACATCCTGCATTAGAAAGATTTTCTTAACATCACTGAGTTTTCAGGGAGAAAGAAAAATCTCCAAGAACCCCAAACACACTAACACAGGAGGAAGAAAACACAAACACTTAAAATATAAAATTAGAGCAATGGATAAGTATTTGTGAAAGAACAGGGTTCTCCTGGTTGTAATATCAATGTCAGAGCTAAGATAATGAGATGGAGTCTTAGGTATATAATAAGGATGAGTTGCTGGATTAAACTGGAGATCTTTGCCTGGATGAGAATGTTCTCAAGTCAGGAGCACCAGGTAGGTCTAAGAAGAAACAAACTTAATTCTTCTTTGTATTATAGTATATTCAATTTAGATCCCCATGTTTTCCCAAAATATTGGAGAGCAGGGTCTGTTAAGAAAGGTAAGGAGTGGTAGAATCCTCATGGTTTGAATTGGGACCATGTACATTGTATTACTTTGTCTTTATTACCTTCTTTACTTCTTTTTTTATAGCAAAACAGCTACACCCTAGGAACAGTACTGAACCAGGAATGAAGCAAGCCCTTACAGAGATTGAGACCTAGCTTGAAATAATCTCAATTTCTAGAATTGCACTGAGGTGACCCCAGACCATCGGAGACCTTCACCACTTGCCAAAAGCAATACAAAATCTCTCCCTGGGAGGATAATATAGACCTAAATTTACTTCCAGAAATTTTTATAGACAATATCAGGCACTCAAATAAATGACTAATAAAAATAATTCATTAGTATGTAAGATAGTATGATTAAAATTTAGGAGAAACAAACAAACAAAAAATGGCCCATGAGGGAGCCAGAAAATGGAGGTACCACACACAGATTTTAAAGTAACTATTCTGACTATGTTCAAGATAATTTTAACAGAGAACCAAATGGAAACTCTAGAACTAAACAAACAACCAAAAAAAGAAAAACCCTGTGAAATAAAAAATACAATAATGAATATGACTAAATTAAATTAAATATAGCAGAAGAAAGGATAAATGAATCAGAATAGTTCAAAGAAAATATTCTTTTTAAAGATACAAAATAGGTAAGATGGCATGAAAAACTTAGGGGACAGTCTGCGAAATGTCTAACATATGGATAATTAGAATTCCTGGAGAAAAGGAGAAAGAAAATAAAGTAGAAGTGTAGTTGAAGTCATGATTAACTTATAATTTTCCAAAATGATTAAAGACTTCAAGCCATAGATTCACAGTGCTTTATGAAACCCAAACTGGGTAAATTAAAGGAAAATCACACACAGGCATAGCATAGTAAAACTGCTGAACTACAAAGACAGAATTACTCAAAAGCAGCCAGCGTACACTGGGCTGGCTCAGTCAAAAGAGCATGCAATCCTTGGTCTCAGAGTTGTGAGTTCAAACCCCACACTGAGTATAAAGATTACTTAAAAATAAAATCTTATATATATATATATTTAATATATAATATTACATATAATATTATATATTATAATTATNTCATGGAATTTAGCTAAAGCCACTTGGGAAGGAGTTTTGGTTTTAAATACATGTACAGAAAAGGAGAAAGACTAAAGTCAATGAGCTAAATAGAAACAAGTGAAACTAGAGGACCATGAAATAAGTGCTGAAAGAAAATTAACTGTCAATCTAGCATTTTACTTCCAATGAAAGTGAAATGAAAGCATTTTTCATACAGCCAAAAACTGAGGGAATTCATCATTAGCAGACCCACACTAAAAAGAAACACACACACACACACACACACACACACACAACCTGAAGCATGTCCTTCAGTAAGAAGGGGGAAATGATTCCAGATAGGTGATTGGAAATGCCATAAAAGAACACCAAAAGTGTGTGGGTAAACCTGAAGAAATATTTACTGTTAAAATAACAATAATAATAATAATATCATCATCATTATCATCATCTCTGGGATTTAAAATATATGGAGTTAAAACACATGATAACAAAGTCATACAAATCTGAAGAGTGATAAACTAAAGTCATGTGTTCTAAGGTTTCTGCATTATCTTGGGAGAAGCAAAGGTACTACATTATGTTACACTTTTATAAATCAATAATCTATGTTTTAATCTCTCAGAGTAACTCCGTTTCCCCCCAGTAAAAAAAAAAAAAAAGAAATAGTAATGAATGTATAAAATAGTCAATTGTTTAAAAAAGGCAAGAAATAGACACAGTAACACTAAATGATAATATTTTTAGCTTGATTCTCTGTGCTCAGAGACAATTCACCAAAATTCAGTGTGTTAGTCCCTAAAGCATGCCTCAACATATTTCAAGGGATTAAAATAAAATAGAGTACACTCATTGACCACAGTGGAATTAAGGTAAGAGTCAATAATAATAAGACAAGTAGGAAATCTCCCAAATGTTCGGAAAAGAAACAATATGCTTCTAAATAATCTCTGAGTGAAAGAAGGAATTACAATAGAAACTAGAAAAACTTCTTTTTTGGGGGGGGTTGTTTTATCTATTGAAGTAATGTCTACACTCAGTGTGGGGCTCAAACTCACAACCCTGAGATCAAGAGTCAGATGCTCTTCAACTGAGCCAGCCAGGCACCCTAGAAACTAGAAGACTTTTTAAGATGTTAATAAATACATTTTCTGTCAAGCTCATAGTATATACCCAAAGCAATGATGAAAAAGAAATTTTTAGTTGTAAATATGTATTAGAAGAGATGAAATATTAAAGTCAGGAAACTAAAGCACCTGTCTTAAGAAGCTAGAAAAAACAGCAAATGAATCTTAAAGAAAGAGGGAAGCTAGAAATCATAAAGAGAAGAAATCAATGGTAGATTTTTAAAAATGAGATAGAGCAACAAAATCAAAAAGTGATACTTTTGTAAGAATAATAAAATTGCAAAACTTCTTATGAGACTGACCAAGAAGAGAGAGAGAGAGAGAGAGAGAGAGAGAGAGATACTAAGCGTATCCAGAAATACTCAACACTGGGAATGAAAGGTGACATTTCTATGGATTTTTATGTATCCAACCTCATACAAAATAAATTTGAAAATTTAGGTGAAATTAATGAAGTCTTAGAAAAATAGAATGTTAAAAACTCTGGCAAGAAGAAATAAAGATTTGAATATTCTTGAGTAAAGGTATTTATCAGTGATTTTTATAAAATATTTAAGAACAAATGCAAATTTTATCAACTCTTCTGGAGAATAAAATAGGAGGAAACATGAGCTCACTTTATTAGGCTAGTATAATTTTCATAATAAAACTTTTTTTTAAGATTTTATTTTTAAGTAATCTCTGTACCCAACATGAGACGCAAACTCACAACTCCAAGATCAAGTCACATGATCCACTGACTGAGTCAGCCAGGTGCCCCACATAATAAAACTTTTAAAAGGATATTTAAAAAAATGGAAATTATATATAAACTCATAGTGAGTCCTAAAAGTTCACTTAGGAAATAGAATTGAGCAATATATAAAAAGTATAAAATATTGACCTCATTCAGCTTATTCCACAAGTTCAAAGTAGTTTTAATATTAGAAAATAAATCAGTGTCAAAAAAATAAAATACTTTCACCTACAAAAAAAAAGAGAATGAAATGAGTGTAGTCCACATTAATACCATAAATAAGAAAATGTTGTGATTATCTCAGTAGATTCAGAAAAATTATTTGATGAAATTAATGTTATTTATGATAAAAATCTGATCTAAGAAATGAATGAAACTTCCTTAATATAGGATATTCTTTAAAAATTTTTTTAATCTTTATTTTATTTATTTTTGAGAGAGAGACAGAGCATGAGCAGGGCAGGGGCAGAGAGAGACAGGAATAGAATTCCAAGCAGGCTCCAGGCCCTGAGCTGCCAGCACAGAGCCTGATGTAGGGCTCAACCCCATGAGCCATGAGATCATGACCTGAGCTAAAGTTGGATGCTTAACCAACTGAGACATCCAGACACCCCTGGTGTAGGATATTCTAAAACAAACAAATCCAAAAAAACATATTATAGCAAACATATTAAATGGTAAAATGTCGGGGCACCTGGATGGCTCAGTCAGTTAAGCACTGTCTTCGGTTCAGGTCATGATCTCGCAGTTCGTGAGTTCGAGCCCCTCATCGGGCTCTGTGCTGACAGCTCAGAGCCCGGAGCCTGCTTCTGATTCTGTGTCTCCCTCTCTCTCTGATCCTCCCCCATTCATGCTGTGTCTCTCTCTCTCAAAAATAAATAAAAACTTTTTAAAAATCAATGGTAAAATGTTAAATCTTCTTCTCTGAAATAGGAACAATTTAAGGATACTATAATCACTTTTAGTCAACATTTTGCTGTAGGTCTTACCCAGAGCAATAAATCAAGAAAAAGAAATAAAATATTATAATTGGGAAAGAAAGAAAACTTGTCATTATTCACACACAATATAATATTGTGCTCAGAAAATTCAAAAGAATCACTAATAAACTAATATTAATTCTAAATAAATGATTTTATTTATATAAATTACTAACAAATTAATGCATTTATTAATTCTAAATAAATGATTTAGCAAGTTTTTTGCACACAAGGTTGATATGAAAACATCACTTGTATTTTTATATATAATCAGTGAGTTAGAATATTAAATAAAATAAATTAGCAGTTATAGTAACATTAAGCACACGCACACACACAATTCCTAGAAATAAATATGATGAAAGTTGTGCAAGATCACAGTTCAAAACAAACAAAAAAGAAATAGACACATTTTAAAAAGGCATAAATAAATGGAGGAATATACAATATTCATGGCTTGAATCAATATTTCAAAAATGTCACTTCTCCGCAGTATGAGACACTAGATTCAGTGAAATCCCAATAAAAATCCTGATTGATATTTTGTAGAAATCAACAAGTTGATTCTAAAACTTATATAACAATGCAAAGAGCCAAGAACCAGGAATAATCAACTATCTTAATGAGGAAGAACAATATGAGAGAATTTTGTCCATCTGATATTAAGTTTATTATAAAGTTAATAATAAAGTATTATTATAATGTGGTACTGGCACAAAGATGGTTAGGTAGTCCAACATAATAGAATGGTGCCCAGAAACAAACCCATGCATATATATCTACTTGATTTATGATGAAGAAGGAACTACAGAGCAGTGGGAAAAGGAAGATCTTTCCAATAAATAGTTCTGGCTCAACTAGATATCCATTTAAACAAAAGTGATACTTTACGCTACCTGATACCATGTGCAAATAGCAACTCCAGATGGATATTAGATCTCTTTGAAAAGAATATTAAATATCTTCATGACTTTGAGGATAGTGACAGATTTGTTAAGCAGCACACACAAAAGATTAATCATAAAATAAAAGATTGATATATTAGAGTACCTTAACATTAAGAACTTTTATTCATTAAATAAGTGAGAAATCAGGTGACAGTGCAGAACATATTCATCACACTTATAATTGATAGAAAACTTGAATTCAGAAAATATAATGAATTCTTAGAAATGAATCATATGGGTAAGAATGAGAGATATATAAAATGAAATTAATCTAGAGAGAAAGAAATAGTAAAACTGAACATAAAATAAGGAGAAAGGATCAAACATGAAATAGAAATGATCAATCATGATAGTTTCTGAACTATTAATAAACTTGAGAAATTTTGGCTAGATTTACAACACATAAATCATATTAATAAAATTTAAGATAACTATGGATTCTTACAGAATAAAAAGAATACAATGAACAATTTTTTTCATTATTTTGAAAACATACAAAATCAATAATTTATTTTAAAAATGACTTGCCAAAACTGATTCAAGAAGACATAGAAATCCTGAATAGTCTTAGGGTCATTATCTTCACAAAAAATAAAACAATGAAGATCAATGGCTTTAGAGGAAATATACCAAACATTTAAGGAGCAGGTGATTACAATCTTACTATTTTTTTCCCCTCGATAATAGGAAAAGAGATAATATTCCAAAGTCATGTTATTAGACTAGTTTAACCCTTATAACAAAATCACAAACAGGTTTTGTGATAGATAAAACATGTATACAAATTCTTTGACACTTCTTCCCTAGAGAGGTGATATTTATATCTCCTCTCTATGATATTCACTGCTTGTGACTGTTTTTACCAATAAAGAATGGAAGAAATGTTGCTATGCCAGTTCCTGAGCTCGATTTTAAGAGGACTGTCAGGTACTGCCTTGGTCTCTAGGAGCTCTGAGCCAGTATGTAAGAAGTGTGACTACCCTGTTAAATGGATTATGTGAAGAGGCCCTGAGACTGCCTGGAGAGGCCCTAGTGCCTTCCCTGCTACAACCCCAGGCATTTGACTGAATTGGTCTTGAACTTTAGTTCAGTTCAGCCACTAGCTGAATACCACTGAGTGATCTCAGTCAATGCCACAGAAAACTCAAAAATTTCCCAGGAAAGCCCTGTCCAATTTCTAATCCACAAAATCAGGAGACATATTAAAAATATTGCTGTTTTGTTTCAAGCCTCTATGTTTGGGAGAACTTTGTCTTACTGCAATAAATAGCTGGAAGATTTTGTATGAGAGGGATTTGTAGTCCCATTTCAGGCATGAACATAGATACAAAAATTCTAAACAAACTATTTGCTAATGAAATCCAGTGAAGTATAAAAAAAGAACATATAATGACCAGATTTGGTTTATTCCTAGTTTGCAAGAAGGTTTTACATTAGAAAGGCCATTAATGTAATTTGCTGCATTAATAGATTCAAGAGAAAAACATGATTTTGTTTCAATAACAGCAAAAAAACCACTGACATTAAGTCAATATATACTCTTTATAAAAACTCAGAAAATAGGTATAGAAGGGTACATTTTAATTTTGATAAAAAGTCTCTATCAAAAATGAGAAGCATTCTTACTGATAAAATGTATTGGCATTTCATTTAAAATCAGGTCTATCATCAACATTGCCATTTAACCTTGTACTGGAGGTCCTAGCTAACATGGTAATACATGAAAAAGAAATAAAAAGCATTAACATTACCATTTATAATAGCAACAAAGATAGGTACAGAGTAACAAATCTAACAGAAGATTGGCAAACCTGTATGGAAACAATTTAAAACTTTATTGAAAGATATTTAAAAATATCTATATACATGAAAATGCATAATATTTCATTGATTAAAAGACTTAATATCATTATTTGTAAAAAAAAAAAAGACTTAATATCATGAAGATTTGTGTTCCTCAAAGTAGTCTTCAGAATTAATGAAATTCCAATTAAAATTTTATATGAAAGAAGATAAAAAAA
>NW_027531334.1:7945528-7955041 GCF_008692635.1 Crocuta crocuta
AAAAGACAAAAGTGTATTTTTTTTTTTTTTTTGACAAGGCATTCTTGAAGTAAAAAAAAAGGAAAAACACAGGTGGGAGAACTTGCCATTTTAGACATTATGACATGTTATAAAGCTATGATGGTCAATGTATTTAATATTTGTAAAAGGATAAGCATACTGATCAATGGAACCGAATAGCAAGCGCCCGAATAGTACATAAAAATATAATCTTTAATATTATATGTATATTTATAATAATGGAAGAATACTAAGCGTTATAGAGATTTTTCTAGTTGCAGTTCTAAACTAATTAAACCATTTATCAGTTTTAAAAAATCGCTCAGAAGGAATGGTAGCTCTGTCCCAGGAAATCTGATTTTCAAGGGCAGAAAATTCATGGCAATTAGAACTGTTGTCTCTGCACCTGAGCAGAGCACAGTAGTGTCGTGGTTCCAATGAGTGTTCTGTTCCCTCTCTTGCCTGACCTGACGAGTTCCTAATCATTGAAAATAATCTGGTTCAGATGGTGAGATGTTCTCTGCTTAATTAAGTTTCTCTGGTCTAGCTTAGAGAACAATTCATCAGTCCCTTTGCGCTACTGTCTTTGCGAGGAATTTAAATTACTAAGGTATTTCTGGACGTGAAGCACAGTGCGATTTACTTATATGTTTGCTCTATTAGACTGAGTTTCTTGAAGATACACAGCCCTTTTTATAGACAGCAATTTTTGCCAGTCTCTGTGCTAGGAACTGAAGATACAGAAATAAATACATTTTGAGAATGTGGCTGGGCTCATG
The DNA here is from genome assembly GCF_008692635.1 of Crocuta crocuta. Classification (NCBI taxonomy): domain Eukaryota; kingdom Metazoa; phylum Chordata; class Mammalia; order Carnivora; family Hyaenidae; genus Crocuta; species Crocuta crocuta. The sequence goes on from NW_027531334.1 coordinate 7,946,308, forward strand.
GAAAGGATTGAGAGAAAAAGGAAGAAAAAGAAAAGAAGAAAGAATGGAGAGGTAGTTACATCTTTTGAATCCTCTATTATGCTCTAAGCATTGTGCTAACCACATTTCCATGTATGGAGTCGTGGAATTGTACAGCTGGAATGGACTTTGAGCCCATCTATCAAATCTTATTTTACAGAAATAACTAACCCCCAAAGAGGTTTTGTGCTCATCCAAGGTCACTGGCTATTTGGTTGTAGAAGGCACTAAATTTCAGACATCCTGACTCCTAGGCTGGTGTTATTTCCCCTATATCATATTGCTTCTTGTTCTGGTCTTTCTAAAATAAAAGGACAGAATTTCGATTCTCAAAACTCACACTTAGTATCTGACTGTGGCAGGCCACCAGAATATCCTAAGGCTTCCTAAATTACACTTTTAAGTTTGCCTAATAGGTTGTTTTGTATTATTTGTTTTGTATTATTTGTTTTGTATTATTCCCTTCCTTTGAGAAGTCAGGTATACATTCCTATGGATTACGTGATTTAATACTAAATTACATATCATGGGTAGTCTCTGTATTATTTTTAAAACCCCCATGTCATCACATTATCTAATTTATATTAGAGAGAAAAATATCTGCCTAAATCCTGGGCCAATAAAAGTAGTGTTATTCTTATTTTAAAACAAAACAAAACAAAACTCAAGTGAATGTAAATTTACAAAATTAAGCATTTTTTAAAGTGACCATAATTATATCAGGTCAAAACCTCGCCCTTAAATTTGGTTTCAACTTGGGTTATATCTGGTCAATCAAGGCACTTTTCTTTAATATTTGCTAGTATAGCTTTGTATAAAGTTTAACAATGCACTTAATTTGATTTAATTTTCCGAAGCCTGCAGTGTTTTTGAATAAGCTTGGCCTTTAGTTCTTATTAGGATTCTTCCCCCTCATAAAAAAGTTGATCTCATTTAGATTGCAAGAACTAAACAGAAATGAAATATTTTCCTGACTTATAATGATGGTTCAATATGAATCTAACATTAAGCCACCTAGTTAACTAAAACAAAACAAAACAAAAAAAACCCTGAATATCACACATAATTCTAGAGTTTTAGATGTTAGACCATTAGACACTTCCAAATAAGCACTGGTCATTTATCAGAGATCCAAATTCCACAGAATTGTCCCTGTTCTCTGGAGATGGAAGATGAAAGAAGGAATACCATTGTGAATAGAGACAAAAGACACTGGAAATATCACCTAACTCCTGTTTTCTGGGTCACCAGAGATATTCTAACTAACATGTCCCCAGACTGTTGAAGAATGTATTGGAAGTTTTCTGCTATCTTTCCTCACATCCTTGAAAAACAGATATTTGATTAATCAGTTTAAAGGTCTGACATTCTCAGCTTTTCCTAAAACAAAATTTCTGAAAACCTAACTCTATCAATAATAGATTGCTATGCAAAGTATGTTTATTCCTCACAAATGATTCTGTTTGAGCACTATGAATATCATTTGACTCCATTCCAGTTCCACCCGTGTGTGTGTGTGTGTGTGTGTGTGTGTGTGGTGTGTTTTAACCTCTGTCTTATTCTATTTTCTCATTTATAAATGGAGAAAATAACTTTCCTGTAGCTGGTGACTGAGGGAGCTATTTTGAAGCAAGAATGATTGTGGTTTTCTTGCCCCCACTCCCACCGCAGACACGCTGCTCCTTTGATGGAAGTGCCCCTACAATTTTGCTGGGGGCGGCCAAACACAGGCTCACACACCCAGTGCCCTGGTCACAGAGGTACCTAACCAGCCTGACGGGGTCAATGACTGGTTGCAGTGCACTGGCCAGGGGGCATCAAGAGGTCTAGACCAAGTTAGCGGGTGTCCTGTTCTCAAAAGTTCGGAATAGAAGCTGGGAGGGAAAAGGTATCTTTCCTCTGTGTTCAGGAGCTGTGAAAATGTGACCACTTCTCCTGCCTCCTGAAAATACCAAGGGTCGCACCATCATGCAGTGATGAGTAAAGTAAGGCAAACGCATGGAACGAAACGGGCTGATAACATTTGAGCCTGTTCCTACCTTGTTCCCAGAGGGGCCCTCCTTCCTGTTGTTCTTTCTTTGATTCTTGGGCATAATCTAGGATCTTCAGGAAATACTCTTCACACAAAGGATTTGAGTTGTGTTTTCCTTATACACTTAGCTATGCTTTTTTTAAAAAAAAAATTTTAATGTTTTATTTATTTCCAGGAGAGAGAGAGAGAGAGAGACAGCGTAAGCAGGGGAGGGTCAGAGAGAGAGGAGTCACAGACTGAAACAGGCTTCAGGCTCCGAGCTGGCAGTCACACAGAGCCTGACGCGGGGCTCGAACCCACGAACCGCGAGATCATGACCTAAGCGAAAGTCGGACGCTCAACCGACCAAGCAACCCAGGCGCCCCATCACTTAGCTATACTTTTAACAAAATGACAATTTTNATATCTGCCTAAATCCTGGGCCAATAAAAGTAGTGTTATTCTTATTTTAAAACAAAACAAAACAAAACAAAACTCAAGTGAATGTAAATTTACAAAATTAAGCATTTTTTAAAGTGACCATAATTATATCAGGTCAAAACCTCGCCCTTAAATTTGGTTTCAACTTGGGTTATATCTGGTCAATCAAGGCACTTTTCTTTAATATTTGCTAGTATAGCTTTGTATAAAGTTTAACAATGCACTTAATTTGATTTAATTTTCCGAAGCCTGCAGTGTTTTTGAATAAGCTTGGCCTTTAGTTCTTATTAGGATTCTTCCCCCTCATAAAAAAGTTGATCTCATTTAGATTGCAAGAACTAAACAGAAATGAAATATTTTCCTGACTTATAATGATGGTTCAATATGAATCTAACATTAAGCCACCTAGTTAACTAAAACAAAACAAAACAAAAAAAACCCTGAATATCACACATAATTCTAGAGTTTTAGATGTTAGACCATTAGACACTTCCAAATAAGCACTGGTCATTTATCAGAGATCCAAATTCCACAGAATTGTCCCTGTTCTCTGGAGATGGAAGATGAAAGAAGGAATACCATTGTGAATAGAGACAAAAGACACTGGAAATATCACCTAACTCCTGTTTTCTGGGTCACCAGAGATATTCTAACTAACATGTCCCCAGACTGTTGAAGAATGTATTGGAAGTTTTCTTCTATCTTTCCTCACATCCTTGAAAAACAGATTTGATTAATCAGTTTAAAGGTCTGACATTCTCAGCTTTTCCTAAAACAAAATTTCTGAAAACCTAACTCTATCAATAATAGATTGCTATGCAAAGTATGTTTATTCCTCACAAATGATTCTGTTTGAGCACTATGAATATCATTTGACTCCATTCCAGTTCCACCCGTGTGTGTGTGTGTGTGTGTGTGTGTGTGTGGTGTGTTTTAACCTCTGTCTTATTCTATTTTCTCATTTATAAATGGAGAAAATAACTTTCCTGTAGCTGGTGACTGAGGGAGCTATTTTGAAGCAAGAATGATTGTGGTTTTCTTGCCCCCACTCCCACCGCAGACACGCTGCTCCTTTGATGGAAGTGCCCCTACAATTTTGCTGGGGGCGGCCAAACACAGGCTCACACACCCAGTGCCCTGGTCACAGAGGTACCTAACCAGCCTGACGGGGTCAATGACTGGTTGCAGTGCACTGGCCAGGGGGCATCAAGAGGTCTAGACCAAGTTAGCGGGTGTCCTGTTCTCAAAAGTTCGGAATAGAAGCTGGGAGGGAAAAGGTATCTTTCCTCTGTGTTCAGGAGCTGTGAAAATGTGACCACTTCTCCTGCCTCCTGAAAATACCAAGGGTCGCACCATCATGCAGTGATGAGTAAAGTAAGGCAAACGCATGGAACGAAACGGGCTGATAACATTTGAGCCTGTTCCTACCTTGTTCCCAGAGGGGCCCTCCTTCCTGTTGTTCTTTCTTTGATTCTTGGGCATAATCTAGGATCTTCAGGAAATACTCTTCACACAAAGGATTTGAGTTGTGTTTTCCTTATACACTTAGCTATGCTTTTTTTAAAAAAAAAATTTTAATGTTTTATTTATTTCCAGGAGAGAGAGAGAGAGAGAGACAGCGTAAGCAGGGGAGGGTCAGAGAGAGAGGAGTCACAGACTGAAACAGGCTTCAGGCTCCGAGCTGGCAGTCACACAGAGCCTGACGCGGGGCTCGAACCCACGAACCGCGAGATCATGACCTAAGCGAAAGTCGGACGCTCAACCGACCAAGCAACCCAGGCGCCCCATCACTTAGCTATACTTTTAACAAAATGACAATTTTTTTTAAAAAGTTTGCGAAAAGTAGACACTTTTTAAGAGATAAGTCATGTGTTTGTATCTTACGTGGATTATAGGTGAATAGCAACATGCTGGGAGTGTCATCCTTGCTCGGTTAATTTATGGAGCTCTCAGCAGACTTTTAAATCAGAGAAAGCATCTGTATATGGCCTCTCCCTAGGGCCTTCACTTCTTATAAGAGGCTCTTGGAAGTCAATGAGGCCCTAGGAGTCCGGGGAGAGTCTGGTTGAATTGGTTCCTCTCTCTAAGGCAGCAGTCTTGCTGGCCTAGACCGGGATGCTGTGGCCACCCAGAAGTGCACTGAAGGGGAGTGACTCACTTACCCCCTTGGCCAAATTAAAGTTGTACCAAAACGTGCTTTCACAGAAATTTGGAGCACTGATGTTTTTTCCAAAGCTTCTAATCTTTCTGGCACTTTTATAAACAAAATTTCAATCAGAAAATTTGACGAGATTTCTGAACAGAAGTTTACAGCTATTTCACATTTCTGTTAGCACAAGTAGCCCCACAGTATTCCAGTGAGGAGGTGGGTAATATCCTGTCTAGTACAGAGAGGGGATCAAGAAGGACAGAGGAATAGATACTTGCCCCTCATTATCTGAGAGGAAAAAATGTAAGAGGAAGAACAATATGCTGAGAAATCCGATGGCATCGAGAGGCATAGCTTTGTCTTGAATTCATGTGCAAGCTCTGAAGTTTTTCCTGTGATTAAAGTAAAATTCTTTAAGAAATTCTTTTGAAAGCTGTTCCACCTTTGAAATGTGCTGTAATAATATCAGCTTCTGGCATTGGAGCTGACATATTTCAGCTCAAAGCACACATACACACAGATGTTATTTTAAAAGCAACAATCCAGCAATTACCCATGATGTGATCCAACTTTATGCATCTCCTTCCTGACTATTGAGTAGGAATCATTGGCAGGAAATGTTGCATTTTGACCGATGATATCGATATGAAATTTCTTTTCATACAAAAATGTGAAGGCAAGGAATAAAGGCAGCATATCACTGGTAACATTTAGAGCAACATCTCTATGTTGAGGTATTTTCCTGCACATTTTAGGTGAAGTTTGGCTGTGTGTTGTTTGTTTAAATTAGCATTTAATTGAGTATTTAAAAAACATTACCTGAGTAATTTTGCTCTTAATCATCATCAGAATAGGCCAGAGATGAATTATGTTTATATTTAGTAGTGTATTTTCTGTTGTGGAGCTCAGATTCATTTTAAAAAGCCATCTTCCATATAACATATGCTTTTACTAATGGATCATAATATATCAATAAAATATTAATACATTATATTTATTCATTTATTTCATTGGAAACAATGGGTAACTTTCTTTACTAAAAGACAAAATGACTTCCAATTATTGAACTAAAAGACTGAGACTAATTTAAGGAGTGAAACATAATTATTTTTGACTAAAGTACAGATAGTGATGTAATTTCCGTGCATATTGGTATAAATGTCATACCAAGTTATATTCTCATGTCTGTGTAAATGTGTGATTCATGTGCATGCCCTGGAGCTACCTTTTCCTAAGAGAGTAGCTGTCTCAAACCACAAATAGATTATATGTAAGTTTTCCATTATGATATCATATAAACAAGTAATATCCAAAGTGTGCTCTGTGGACCTGTATCATCTTCATCACTTGAGAGTTCCTTAGAAATTCAGAATCTCATTGAACTAGAATCTTTCTTTTGACAAGGAGCTCAGGAATTGATATTTTAACAAGCTTTCCTGGTGATTCAATGTATGCTCAAGTTGGAAGGCGACTGATGTAGACATTATAGCATTTCAGTTCCTCAGGTATCACTGTTGATTCAGACTTTGTATTCAAGAACCATTATGGAATCTGAATTTCCCTTTTTTCCCTTGTGGACATTTGCACAAATAAATAGTCAAATTCCTATAAGGAACAGGTGGGTCCTTACATTACTACTCTAATGAACTTAAAGTATTTCCTTATGGGGACCTAGTCATTCCTTCAATTGTTGAGTTCTGAGTCTAAGAACTGCCTAAATTCTGGCAAGGGCTTGTGACATGCCAGTGGGACAACTGACTTCAGCCATATGCTTATTATTACATTATTATTTGAGTAAATTTATGGAGTTGTGTAACCATGACCATGATCCAGTTTTAGAACACTTTAATCATCTCCCCACCCCAAAATTCCACTAAGTCTATTTAAAGTCAATTATTTGAGTCAATCCTTACTTCCATTTCTAGTCCCAGACAACCTGTGATCTGCTTTCTGCCTCTATAAATTTGTCTTTTTTGAACATTTTATAAAAATGAAATCATACAGTATGTACTCTTTTGCTCCTGGATTTAAACTGACACAATGTTTTTGAGGTTCATCTATTTTGTAAAATATATAAATATTTTGTTTCTTTTTATTGCTGAATAGCATTCCATTATATGGATACCATATTTTGTTTATCCATTCACCAATTGATGGATATTATGAATAACAGTCCTGAGAATGTTCAAGTACAAATCTTTGTATGGACATGCTTTCATTCTTGTGGGTACCTACCTAGGATTGGAATTTCTAGGTCATATGACAGACTTACATTTGAATTTGTAAAGAAATTACCCAGCTTATTTCCAAAGTGGTTGTACCATTTTACATTCCCACCAACAATATTTCAAGCTTTGGATGGTTCTATATTCTTGCCTACACTTGGTATTGTATGTATTTTTTTAATGTTTTTTTTTTTTTTTTCTAGGAGAGAGAGAGAGAGAGACAGCGTGAGCAGGGGAGGGTCAGAGAGAGAGGGAGTCACAGACTGAAACAGACTCCAGGCTCTGAGTTGGCAGTCAGCACAGAGCCCGACGTGGGGCTCAAACCCACGAACCGCGAGATCATGACCTAAGCGAAAGTCAGACGCTCAACCGACTAAGCCACCCAGGAGCCCCGGTACTGTATGTATTTTTGATTGTCATTATTCTCATGGGTTTGCATTTCACTAATCACTAATAATTTTGAGCACTTTTAATGTGGTGATAGCTATCTGTATTGTTTTTTGTGTGAAGTGTCTATTCAAGCTTGTTTTTCTATTTTGCTGTGTATCTTTTTATTGAATTGTAAGAGAGTTTTATATATTTTTAGTATAGTCTTTTATCTGATTTGATATATGATTTGGAAATATTTTCTCTTGTTCTCTAGGTCATCTCTTCATTTTCTTAGTAATGTATTTGTGCACAGATTTTGAATCTTAATGAATTCCAATTCATCAGGGCTTTTTTTCATTGTTGTTGTTATAACTTGTAGTTGTTGTGCCATAACTAAGAACATTTTGCCTAAACAGTGTTACAGTAAATTTAATCCTATGTTTTCTTCCAGAAACTTTACAGTTTTTGCTTTTCATTCTGTGATCCATTTTTGAGCTATTTATACGTGACCTAGCTAATTGACTTAATTAAGAATGCTAGTAAAGGGTTCATATTTGTGTTTAAAGACATTAAATTGTTCTAGTATCATTTACTGAAAAGAGTATATTTTCTCCATTGAATTATCTTGGCACCTGTCAAAAAATTATTAAATATAAAGGTAAGGATTCTCTCTGGATTTTCAGTTCTCTTCCACTGATTTGTATACCTCTATTTATGCTAATACCACACTGTCTTCATTTCTGTAACTTTATACTAAGTTTAAAATCAGGTATTGTAAGACCTCCAACTTTGTTCTTTTTTCAAAGTTGTTTTTGGCTCTTCGTGTTGTCAGTAGAACTTCAAATAATTTTAGGAGAAGTGTTAAATCTGTGATATAGCCATATTAGGACTGGATATGAAATATTCTATATATTTATTAATTTGAATGGGTATGTAAGTATTTCTGTTGGCAGTAGAGGATCTAAGAAATGACATATAACAGTGATTTCTGATGTTTGAAAATTTTTTTAGTTTATTTATTTTGAGAGTGACAGAGATAGCACAAGTGAGGGAGGGACAGAGCGGGGGGAGAAGAGAGACACAATCCCAAGCAGGCTACACACTGCCAGCACAGAGCCTAACATGGGGCTTGAACCCACAAACCGTGAGTTCATGACCTGAGCCAAAACCAAGAGTTGGAAGCTCAACAGACTGAGCCACCCAGGCGCCCTCAGTGATATCTGATTTTAAACTTAGGTTAATTTTTTTCAAAAAGCCTGAGAAAATATTGAGAACTCAGAGGCTTACATTTGACTGACAGTTTTAATAAATACTTTCCTTAAATCTTCATGTGTATCTCTACTGGCCAGCATTTCTCTGGATATAGCTGCAAGTATATGTGCAGTAGCTTAACTATGTTAATCAAGGCTTCCTGCTGAACCAAGTGTCTTAGACGCCTTCTTTGTTTAGCCCAATATCACTTTTTGTCATTGTTTTCGCTTATTTGGATTCACCAATAAATTCTAAAAAAAAAAAAAAAAA
>NW_027531334.1:7955059-7963563 GCF_008692635.1 Crocuta crocuta
CAACTTGGCTGTGAAAAGTTTTTATAGATTACTTTTATTCAAGTTATGTCAGACAAATACCAAAGATTTTCTGACTATAGAATGTTTGTGGATTCACCACTCTGCAGAGAATTGTATTGATTTTGTCATTCTTTGAATAATAATTACTGCCTTGCTTTCTGTTCATATCTGTAGTTCGAAAATGAACCCTGTTATTTGACAGAGGCAACTTATCAATCATTTCATTTACTTTGTCCCCAGTCATTGCTTTTATTTATTTATTTATCTGTCTATCTATCTATCTATCTATCTATCTAACTATCTATCTATCTATCATCTATTTATTTTGCCAGTAGGATTCCTTATATTTCACCAGTTATTTCAAAACACAACTAAGCTCTTATATTCTTATTACACAGCATGTTAGTTTGGGGATGCTTGAATGTCCTTCTATTTTGCTTCAGAAATTTTGGCAAGTTTCTCATAGTGGTCTTTGTTTGTGTCAAAAGGACACCAGTGTTTCTAAACACAACACAAAATGAAATAGAGTCACTCCCCGTTGGCAATGAAATTCCAGATTTCAAAGAATTTTTATGATATTTGTGCAATATTTTGTGTTTCTTTGGTTGAAGCTGGTATTTTTATAACATTAATGAATGATTCTGTTATTAATATGGTTTTATTACCATTTAAAAATAATGTTAATTTTTTTTTTTTTTGAGAGAGAGAGAGAGGGAAGGAGGGGCAGAGAGAGAAGGAGACAAGAATCCAAAGCAAGCTCCAGGCTCTGAGCTGTCAACACAGAGCCCGAGTAGGGCTTAGACTCATGAACTCTGAGATCACAACCTGAGCCAAAGTTGGATGCTTAACTAACTGAGCTACCCAGGCACTCTTTATTACCATTTTTTCAAGTTTATTTTTATTTATTTTGAGAGAGAAAGAGAGAGCAGGTGGGGGGGTGGGCAGAGCAAGAGGGAGAGAATCCCAACCAGGCTCTGCACTGTTAGTGCATGGCCTGATGCAGACTCGAACTCATTAACTGTGAGACAATGACCTGAGCTGAAGTTGAGTCAGACACCCAACCTGCTGAGCCACTCACACACCCCTGGTTTTATTACTGTTAATACTAGTGCTCATATTCATTATAAACATCTTCTTTAATTATGTCTAAACATCTTTTAAAACTTATTACCCATGAAAGTTTTATCATACTTTCATATGATACATATGATACATATGATACATACATAGATGTTCCAAATATTAAAAATATATTAAATTGCTTTCCCATTTGAGCTAAGAATAACCTCCGTACACTTTTTGTGCTAGTGTACAAAGTAAATTCCATTGTTTGTAATAACTCTCTAGGCTGCATCTCTATCAAGAGTAAACAAGACTCTCTTTGTTTTTTTTTTTTAATGTTTATTTATTTCTAGGAGAGAGAGAGACAGTGTGAGCAGGGGAGGGTCAGAGAGAGAGGGAGTCACAGACTGAAACAGGCTCCAGGCTCCGAGCTGGCAGTCAGCACAGAGCCCGATGCGGGGCTCGAACCCACGAACCTCGAGATCATGACCTAAGTGAAAGTCGGACGCTTAACCGACTAAGCCACCCAGGAGCCCCAAGAATAAACAAGACTCTCTTTGAAAATTACAAAGGTACCCACCAATTTAAGAAGTAAGGCAAAAAATGGAAAAATTTAAACATTTCTAAAATATAGCACTTTTGTCACAGAGTCAGCATGGCCTAATGACATGCTCTAAGTGTTAGATGCTTTGAGATCTTCAGATGAAAGACTGTTCAAATAAGGTATCATTACTGTTAATTTTACTAGGCCTAGGCAAACAGATTTTTTAAATTACAGAATCAAGCCCTGTAGCTCAGGTTTCTATCACATTATCCCTTAGAATATGCACCAAATCTCTAAATGGGCTAGGAAACTTGAATCACCATATACAAAATTATGATCTCAAGTACAAAAATACAGTATTGTATGCCCAAACTGTGTGAGCCTAGAATTAAATAATACTTCATAGGGAAAAGAAGATGAAATTTGTTTAGACAAATTAATATTTAAACAAAAGACTTATCAGTGTAGAATACATAAAGCTAAAATGATTATCTCCTTTTCAGTATTGTCATTACTACTTTTTTCTCCAAGAAAAAAAGAGACAAAGTTTATTTGTGTTAGGAATTCAGAATAAATTTCTATAAGGTGATTTTTTTTCCTTCTGAGAGAAAAGCTACCTGAAACAATGGATGATTTTTCTAAATGTATCCTTTTCCCCACCCTGGTTCATATGCTTTTTCGCTCATCACAGATATTACAGGATAAGCTCAGAGCAAAGGACCATGACCTTAAAATGTTAGGAATATAAGAAACCAATGAAAAATCTTAGCGCCACTCAAATACCATTGTTTGCTGCAGTCGTTGATGATGTGTAGTAACAGAAAAGCATGTTCTATGTGTTTCTGTGGAATAGTGAGGGAGTCAGGTGAACTTAGGTTTGATTCAGAGCCTGTATCTTTTGGCCGGGATACTCAAAGTTGCTGTAAAAACTGAACTGCATTTAACAGACACATTTATTTTCTTCTTAAATTGAGAAAACTTTCTCAGTTTTTTTGAAATTTAAAATGCATATTTCTTAGTACAAAAGCAACACGTGTTCATTGTGTAAAAACTAGATAGCAGAGGAAAATATTTTGGATTCTATATTGAATTTTCTTTTTGTATAAATTTTAATTTGTCTAAAATGTCTCTTAAAAAAACACAAAAATATCTTTTCACTTCTTTTTTATAAACATTTAATTCTTATGAAAAGCTATAGAGTTTTATTTTTTATTATTAGGATCATCATTTTGCATTATGTTTAAGGTCTGCTGACACAAGAAACAAAAAAAGATTAAAATATGCAAATAAAATCCCACTAATAACCTTACTATCCAGATATAATCACTATTGACATGTTAGATACGTATCCTTCTAGGGTTTTCTCAATTTTTAAACCACTGTCAGAAAGAATAGGCTCTTAAATTAGTTTGTAAGTCAAAAGTGCATCAGCTCTGTGCAGTCTAAAGTTGTACATTGTTTCTTCCTCTACTCCACATATTCCTAAAAACTTACAAAAATGCCTTCAAGGAGCTTATAGTTAAGTGGAGAAGTAATACATGCAAATAACTGTTATCATTCAGAGTATGCTATAGGAATCTAAGAAGAGGGGCCTACTGAGCCTAGAGAAATCTGGGAACCTTTGCAGAAGATGTGATATTTGAGCTGAGTCTTAAATAAAGAGCAGAAAGTTGATCATTTAGGCAAGGCAGAGAAGGGTATCCAAGGAAAGAATATGAACAAAGACTCAGAATGTAAAACAGAGAGCCATAACAGGTCAATATAGTATATGACAGTGAACTGTAAGTCTTGCAAGATACACAGAGATCTGACTCTGTGTGTGTGCATGTGTTTGTGTGTGTGTGTGTGTGTGTGTGTGTGTGTGTGTGGTATGTGTATCTACTACAAGAAATCTACAAACTGTCTCAGGGTTGTGACTTAGATTTCACCTCTGAGAGCATAGCCCTAGACTGGGATTCTTGGGAAGCAAGGAAGAATGAGAGAGTTACTGTAAAAGGCTAGGTGTGGCTTTGGATTCAACAAGATACTGATTTCTGTCTTATCTTGTAGAGATCAGAACTCTGGAGCAAATTGCACCACAGAGTTAGTCCCATCCTAAGGCAAGGGGCTGGCTTTTAGCCACCAGGTCAGTCACTGGGTATGGGTTTGAAGGTGTAGCCTCCTGAGCTAGAGTTGGAAAAAACAATTCTCAGAAGAGGGAAGCATTAGTCGACACACATAGCACCTGGTAGATAGGTAAGCAAGGAGGTAAGTTGGAATAGAGCACCAACTATGTTTGCCACAGAAAAATATAATATAACTGCACAAGTGGATTCCTGGTAAAAATTTCTGGCCCTTCCTTAAAAGTTAGGAATTATGATATGTCTACATCTATTGATATCTCTCCTGGGATCTTGGATCAACTAACCTTTTATACCGATAAAATGATTTTCCTGGCCCAGGCTAGTGTTTTCTCTCTGAAGGGTTACAAGGAAGAACTTGTTATTTGCAAGGAGACACTTAGAATTGCAAAAAAAAAAAAATCACATTTCAACATGTAAGAATGTTAAACAACAGTGGAAGAGTAAAGATTTCCATGAGGTAGCAACACATGGGCTCTCAAAGTAATGTAAGGCTAATTGTCAAATGAATGGCTTTTGCTTCAATTAGACTAAAGTCACTTCTTTGTTTATGTGAAACATTTCTGATATCATCTCAAGATTCTTGAAGAATGGCATCAGTTTCACATGCATTAGGTTACCTATAGAGCATATTGAATATGGGCATGGAAGCAATGGTGGCTGCTTCTCAACATGAGGTGCTCATTCATTGATTCATTCCATGAACAAATATTATATGGAATGCAGTATATAAGAATATTGCAGTGTGTCATGGCACAAAATCCCTGACTTGGAGCTTGCATTTTTTAAAACTTTATTTATTTATTTTGAAAGACAGAGAGAGAGAGAGAGAATAAGCAAGGTAGGGGCAGAGATTGAAGGGGAAGAGAATCCAAAGCAGTCTCTGTTCCGAAATTAGAGACCCTGATATGGAGCTCAAACTCATGAACTGTGAGATCATGACCTGAACCCAAGTCAGACTTTTAACCAACTGAGCCACCCAGGAGCACCTAAATTTTAGATGAAGATGTATTATTCATGACACTTGTTAAAAATGGTAAGGCATGCTTCATTCAAGGGGGTGCTACTATAATGGAGTTTGGGAATAGGGAGAGAGATTGAACTCAACTCTGACTCCAAGGACAAATGGGGGTTTATATCCAAGGAGCAACATGGAGGTCAGTGGATGGAAAATTACTAAGAGGAAACATCAGGCATAAGGGTGGGGGCTTGCTAGACTGATACAACAAGGTTCTTGCCGAAGACAGGCTGGTGTATATAATGTTGGGAGTGGGGGATTTTTGCTAAACTGATTTAGCAAGAACAATTTACTCAAACTGTATTGTATCAAACAAGGACATAGAATGAAATCTAAGGTTGGGCATCTCAAGCTGAGAGCTCAGAGGAGCCTGATTAAAGTTAGGTCTAGGAGAGAGTCTTTGTCAAAGAGAAGTAGATGGACTATCTAAAAATAATTAAGTAAACCTGGGTGTCATCTCATGATAAGTTCTATGGTAAAAAATAAAACAGGATAAAGTAGATAGGGAGTGCCACTGAATGGAAGAGTGGGTATGGGTTTCAATTTTATTTAGAGTCCTTAGAAGCCTCACTTATAATGTGAGTTGAAGAACGCAAAAGAACAGGCCATGCAGTATTTAAATGAGAGTGTAGCAGTCAGAAGGAACAACTATGCAGGATTTCTAAGACTGAAGTGCTCTGAGAACTCTGAGGAGTAGATGAATAAAGGAAAAGGATAAACATTGAGATATAGGTCACTCTACTGTTTAGACATCAGGGAGATAAGGAGGAACAAACAAAAAAGAACTAGAGCAGTGAATAAAGAGAGTGATGATCCAGAGGCTAAGTGAGGAAAATGTGTCTAGAAATGTCTTAATAGTGTCAAATGGCCCAAATAACTTAAGAATTGAGGATTAACTATTGAATTTAGCTATGTGGGGGTTGTCGGTGTGTTTGGTAGGAGCTGTTTGGTTGAGTGGTGGAGATGAAAACTTCTCTAAAGTAGAGCTTAGAAATGAAATGAATAGTTACTGGAAGTCAATTTTTTATGAAATAAAAGTATGTTATTAAGTGGATGGAATTATCCTCTAGAGAAGAAAATTTTGATGATAGAAGAGCAAGAGGGAACAGTTACTAGAGTGGTGTTTCTGAGTAGATAAGAAGTAGATGTTCCTAAGAAGATAGCGTCTAGGGCACAAGGGGAGGGACTGGCTTTGGATAGAAGCACAGACACTTCATTAATATTATGAGAGGGAGAGTAGGGATATGAGTCCAGGTTTAAGGAGATGGGTTATGTTGGGAGGATATAAAAATTCTATTCTGATGATGATGATGAAGTGCAACATAGGAAACCAATTTCTCAGCAGATATTGAGGATAAAGAACATGCTGTTGGAATTTAATCTAGTCCCAATCAGAATGGACTCTAGTCATAAAAAGATAGCCATACCATTCCAAACTGGCTGAATCAGAGGTTTAAAGAGAGGTTGCTATGGACTGAATTGTGTCTCATCCCTCTCCCATTTCCTCCCCCAATTCATACGTTGAAGCCCTAACACCCAAACAGGATGTATTTGGAAGGAGGACCTTAGATTTAAATCTAAATCTAATTAGATTTAGATGAAAAAGTGAGGGTGGGGCTCTCATGATAGGATTAGTGCCCTAATAGGAAGAGACACCAAAGAGTTTGCTCTCTATCACTTTCCACCAACTGAGGACACAGGGAGAAGGTGGCCACCAGCAAGCTAGGGGGACAACTCTCACCAGAACCCACCATGTTGCACCCTGATCTTGGATTTCCTGGACTCAAAAATTGTGAGAAATAAGGTTCTGTTGTTTAAGTCAGCCAGTCACCCAAGCAAACTAAAAGAAAGGTAAAATTACAGAATAGTTGTCTGGGAGAGGGCAACAGGAATGGGCTAGAAAAATTTGAATTGCTACTTAGCACTGAGGGTTTGCCAGAGATTGGAATTGGTACACTCAGAGTAAAACCTGTCATCCAGAGAGTGGTTTTCTTCAGTTACCTTTCTTTGTGCAGGAGCAGAGTCACAGATAGTCCTTTTACTGCTCATGTAGTAAGATTTGGTGAGAGCAGGACAACTGAGCACTTGTTATATGTCCAGCCACAGTGGAGGAATCATAAGTAGATAGGATAAACAAAGAAGCAGTGAACCACAGCCCCACACTCAATAGAAGAGCAGAGGCTGTGGTCAAATGAAAACCGCAGATAGACTAGATCAGCCAGCTTTAAGTCAAGGAGTTTCAATGTCAGGATGTCCTGAATCCAGAAGAGCATGGATAATGGATTGCTTACTCAATTTTCATCTTCTGTTTGGCCTACTGTATACTTAATCACAAATATGTCTAGAATGGAGTCGTGTCAAGGACTGGGACTCTCTCACCCCTAACATTAATTCAAGGGTGAAACTTCATACATAGTCAATCCTCATTATTCATAGATTCTATATTTGTGAATCTACCTGCTCACTAAAATTTATTTATAATCCCCAAATTAAACTCTGTGGTGTTTTCACAACCATCTGTGGACATGCACAGGATGGTGAAAAATTTGAGCCCTGTGATGTGCACATTCCTAGCTGAGGTCAAATAAAGTGACACTCTGCCTTCTTGTTTCAGCTTCCATACTGTAAACAAGTATGCTTTTCTCACTCTATTTCATGCCAAGTGTGTGTGTGTGTGCGTGCGTGCGTGCTTTTTTGTTGGTGATTTCACTATTTACCTTATGGAGAAAATGTATGTTTTATGTAAGCTTTGTTCAGGTGTAAGTTATAGTGCTGTTGGCCATGAGCTCAATGTTAATGAGTCAACAATATATGTTAGATAAGGTGTCTTTAAATAGAAACATACATAAAACAAGGTTATGCACTGATCAGTTGATGACAATGTTATGACCAGAGACTCACAGAAACCTATCCCTATATTTCCCCAGAAGGAAAAGTCCAGTATTTGCTATTTTAATGCTCACAGAGACTTTTTAGAACCTAAGTCGTGAATATCAGTTGTATCTGCTAGTTCATTCAATTATTCATGTTAAACGTTTCAGAAGCACTGAGATGTTGGCTTGTTCCTTTACCCCACGGCACTCACTCCATCACCTTCTCCCTGTCCTTTGGCCTTGTGGGCTTCCTATGCACCTGATCCTATAGGTAAATTCCAATCCTAGCAGGTCTCTTCTCCCCGCATTGCACCGAATATTTGCCATTGCCTTCTTGCCCTGGAGTCACCAGTGGAATTTTATAGTTTCATGCTCCCCTCAATTACCTTTGCAAAAGAAGCCATGAGTACTTTGCCCCTTCTATGTTCTTAACCGTGGGATTGTCTTGGTTGTCCCTCCACCTAACCTCTGTCCTATGCTTTGTATAATCCCCTTGCTTCCTTTAATGGGAATGGGAAATGGCAACTTGGCTAGGGTAAACAACAGTCTCCTGAATTCCCTTTCCAGTCTGTTTCTGGTTAAGATGTGCTACAAGAGATATTTTCTTAGGAGCTTTTATAGACTGTAATTTCAGATTTTACACAGATTTTATTCCAGTTATTCATTCAAACACTAATCTGGGTTCCACTGTGAAGGTATTGTGCAGATTAAAGTCCCAAATCAGTTGAGTTTAAATTAATCAAAATGAGGATTATTTTAGGTGCACCTAACTTAATCTTTTGGAAGTCCTTTAAGAGAGGTCTTAGGCCATCTCTGAGGAGAAGGCCAGAAACAACATATGGGTCTTTAATTATTCTCTCTTCACTGCCCACCACCCCCCCCCCCCC
>NW_027531334.1:7963669-8042600 GCF_008692635.1 Crocuta crocuta
TCTGAGCTCAAACCCTGCTTGGGATCTTCCTTTCCTGCCTGCTTGTCCTAGTGGCTTCAGACTCGCTTAGCCAGCCTCTATAATTGCGTAAGTCAATTCCTCGTGAAAAAAAATCTTTTGATATGTAGTATGCACATGCTACTGGTTCTGCTCTTCTGGTTGAACCATGACGGATACGCTCCCCATGTTGCAGACTGCCCTCCCCCCACACTGCCACCCTCTCTTTTTCTGTAATATCTCACAGTTTTCATACAGTATAGGATAAATATTCAAATCCTGGCTCTTCCAATTTCTAGGTGTGTGAGTTTAGGGAAGTTTCTCTTTCTGAGTCTCAACTCCATCCATAATATGAGAATATTAATGGCACTTACCTTATAGGATTGTTGTAAGGATTAAATTAGTCAATGTGTGTAAAGCTATCGATAAATACAATTGCTATAATACTTGTGATCCAGAGAATTTTATTTATTCCTTTCACGTTTCAGGCACTGTGGAGAACACAAAGGAAGCAGGTGACAGTTCTTTCTCTTTAGAATTTTATAATGTGCTTAGGAAGAGGAGACAAACATATGGAGAGTTATTTTCTGAGCCAAAGATAAAACCAAGAGATGTAATAGATGGCAGTGGGTGCGATATATGAGATGTGCACTGTTGGAGAAGAGGACAGATACTGAAGCTCTCTGCTTTTCTCCTTCACCTCTCTTTCTTGGTTTCTACCAAATAGAGGCGTTATTAACCTGGGTAGTTAGATTCAAGTACACTGATTGGGTCATGCTTGTTAGCAAATTGTGATCAGTGTGCACTATGAGGTCCCAGCATGTGTCTCATGCATGTGCTTACTCTGCCCCTTCTTCAGAAGTAGGAGTGTTCTCTTGAGCTAAGCCCTGCTCACACAATGGCCTCAGCTTCCTTTTTCCATAGGGCACCTCCCACAAGATAAGACCTGTTCGCCTGAGCTTCTACTTTCATATACACTTTATAGAGTACACTTTTTTAGTCTCTGTTCTATGTGGCTTGAAGGAAAGTGGTTGTCAAAGTCTGTTATTACATGATTTCAGTTTGGGGGTTCAGACCACAGTGAGGCAAGCTCAGATATGCAGAGCTCTCTGCATTGGAGTTTTAGGAACAAGTTCCACTCACAAGGAATAGATGCTTTCTTTGTTTGGCTCTGTCTCCTGGTATATACATCCTTTAGGGATTTATAAGGAGAAGAGGCTTGACCAAATCTTTCTGCCCTCAAAGACCTGGAAATATGTACATAGGGCAAAAGCTGCTATGTAATGTGTCATCATTATTTGTAGTTTTTGGCCACTTTGGGAAAAAGTCAAATATGCTGAGCTCTGTAGGTTTTTGCACAAATTGTAAGTCTGAATGGCCTCTTTCCCCCTTATTCAAACCGAAACCTCCAGATTCATCATGCCAAAGAAGCAGAAAGCCATGTGCAACATTTATTCAGGGGAAATAAATTCAGAGAAAGAAAGAGAATGTGTTTGCTCTGAGGCCTAGAAGTGTGCACTGCAAGACTTCTTAGCGTATAGTAAAAGTTCTGAGCTCATGATGATATAAACATGTGGAAAATCAACTCCACATTGCTCAACAAATAACATTTTAGAGGAAAATAAAAGAGAAGGGTTGATTCTTTTGGTTTATGGGACCAGAGAAAGGTTTTTGAAGATGAAATTTAAAATGGGTTTTAAGGAACGGGAAGACCTTTGAATGATGGGGAGAAGAGAGAGAATTTTAGGAAAAGGTGATGTGTAGACTCAAAGTTTATTTATCATTAATTGTGTCTCTTGGTTTGTGTACCCTCTAAAACCAAAGCTGGAGGCAGCCATTTATTTGGAAGTTGAGAAGCGAGGGAGTTGGTGAAAGTATCAGGGTAATGAGAAAAGCCAATGCAGAATATATGAATGAGCCCATTTCCACTGTTGTCAAATGGAACTCAGTCTCAATGGGGATTCTCTGAGGAAGAAATGTGAAACACATCTCAGACCTATTCCCTCAGACAGGGGAAGCTGATCATTTATTCACCTGCTCTCATACTTCTTATTGGTTGAGGGTTGTGTGCCTGTTTGTGGCTCAGCCAGCTCTTGAGGTGCTAGAGAAATTCCTCAGACGGAGGGCTTCAGATGCAGAAAACAGTCTTGATTCCTCCTTCACTTCACCAAAGCAGTTTCTCCATCAATTTCCCCTAGTTAAGTAAATGACATTCCAGTCTATCCAATAGCAAGAGCCAAAACTTAGAATCATTCATTCACCTACAACATTTATTGAGCACTTACATTGTGCCTGGTACCAATCCAGGTGCTGGATACTAACAAGTCCTAGATGCTCTACTCCAGAAACATTTCTTTTTTTTTTTTTTTAATGTTTTTTTATTTTATTTCGAGGAGAGAGAGAGAGAGAGACAGTGTGAGCAGGGGAGGGTCAGAGAGAGAGGGAGTCACAGACTGAAACAGGCTCCAGGCTCTGAGCTGGCAGTCAGCACAGAGCCCGACGCGGGGCTCGAACCCACGAACCGCGAGATCATGACCTAAGCGAAAGTCGGACGCTTAACCGACTAAGCCACCCAGGCGCCCCTAGAAACATTTCAAACCAGTCCTTTTCTCTCAGTCCTTTTCAAACCAGTCCTATTTCTATATCTGTAATTTGGAGTATGGTAGCCATTTAAAATTGTTGACAAACTGAAGGATTCCTGGCTGGCTCAGTCAGTTGAATATCTGACTCTTGATTTTGGCTCAGGTCATGATCTCGCGGTTCCAGCCCCACTTCAAGGCTCTGTGCTGACACTGAGGAGTCTGTTTGGGATTTTCTCTCTCTGCTCTCTGCCCCTCCCCCACTGTGCTCACTCTCTATCCCTCTCTCTCTGTCTCTCTCTGTCTCTCAAAAAATAAATAAATAAACTTTATAAAAAAATAAAATTGTTGCCACATTGAGACAACATGCTGAGTCTTTGTATCCCCTCATCGTGCCACTTGCACAGCACTTTTTGTTCCTGATCTTTCAATTTTGCTCCTTCCTGACACTTGTGCAACCAGCCAAATCATTCATCCCTGCATAGGAGTCTATGTGTATTCCTAGCTCCAGCCACCTCTCTTTCCACACGCTAAGCAGATGACTGTGATGGTTAATTGCACGTCAGCTTGACTGGGCTAAGAGATGCCCAGATATCTGGTAAAACGTTATTTTTCTGATATCAGGTGTGAGATTGTCTATGGAGGAGATTAGCATTTTCATCTGTATACTGATAAAGAAGATCACCCTCACCAATGTGAGAAAACATCAACAATTCATTGAGGGATTGAATAGAATAAAAAGGTATAGAAAGTGCCAATTTACTCTTTCAATTTTAGCTAAGACACTCATCTTCTCTTGCCCTTGGACATTGGTATTCTTGGTTCTTGGACCTTTGGACACAGATCTGTACTACCACTATCAGCTCTTCCCTCCACCCCTCCCCCTTCACACAATTTTCAGGCCTTTGAACTTGGGCTGAACTACACCATGGGCTTTTCTAGTTCTCCAGTTTGCAAATGGAAGATCATGGGATATCTTGGCTTCCATAATCAAGTGAGCCAATTCCAAAATAATAAATCTCCTCTTCTATATAACCTATTGATTCGTTTTCTCTGGAGAACCCTGACTAGTACAATGGCCAAGTACACGGTCTGAAGTATGCCCAATGGGAGGATTTTCCCTCATTTCTGTCTTTCAGAGTGTTTTAAGTTGAACTGAATTGTGTCTCCTAAATAATACACTGAAGTCCTAACCCCTGTACCTGTGGGTGTGACTTCCTTTAGAGATAGGGTCTTTGCAAATATAATCATTAAGATGAGCTCATACTAGACCAGGTTGTGCCCCAGTTGTAATGACAAGTGTTCTTTTGAGGAGAAAGAGACTGGAAACAAACACATAGGGAAGGAGGCCATATGAAGACACAGACAGAGATAGGAGTTATGCTGCTACAAGTCCAAAAAACCCTAAGAATTGCCAGCAACCACCAGAAGCTAGAAAAGGCAAAGAAGTATTCTTCAGAGAGGAGAATAGACCTGAATATACCTTGATTTTGGACTTCTAGTCTCCAGGACCGCAAGAATAAATTTCTGTTGTTTTAAGCTGCCCAGTGTGTGGTACTTTGTTATGGCACCCCAGAAAAAAAATTTTTAAATGCTTTTATCTCAGTGCAGTTGACACAGAATGTTATATTAGTTTTAGGTGTACAATGTAGTGATTTGACAAGTTTATACATTATGCTGTGTTCAACACAAGTGTAGCTACCATCTGTCACTATAGAATGCTATTAGAATGTCATTGACTATATTCCTTATGCTGTAGCTTTCATCCCCATGACTCCATAACTGGAATCCTGTACTTCCCACTACTCTTCATCCATTCTGCATCCCTCTGCCCATGCCAGCAACCATCAGTTTGTTCTCAGTAATTATGAATCTGTTTTTGCTTTTTGTCTGTTTATTCAGTTGGTTTGTTTTTTAGATTCCACATATAAATGAAATCATATGGTATTTGTCTTTCTCTGTCTGGCTTATTTCTTCTAGCATTATACCCTCTATGTCTATTTATGTTGTTGCAAATGGCAAGATCTCACTTTTTGATTGCGGAGTACATTGTATGCACATACCACAACTTCCTTATCCATATGTCTGTTGATGGACACTTAGGTTCCTTCCATATCTTGGCTATCATAAATAATGCTACCATAAACATAAAGGTGTATGTATCTTTTCAAATTAGTGTTGGCAAGTTGAGACAAAGTGCCAAGTCTTTGTAACTCCTTATTATACTACTACCACAGTAAATATCAAGTAGTGGAACTTACTGGATCATATGGTATTTATATTTTTAATTTTTTGAGGAATCTCCATACTGTTTTCCATAGTGGCTGCACCAATTTACATTCCCAGCAACAGTATATAAGGGTTCCTTTTCTCCACATCCTCACTGACACTTGTTATTTCTTGTGTTTTTTGTTTTGTTTTGTTTTTACTTTTGTTGTTAACATTTATTCATTTCTGAGAGGCAGAGACAGAGCATGAGTGGGGGAGTGGCAGAGAGAGAGAGAAGGAGACACAGAATCCCAAGCAAGCTCCAGGTCCTGAGGTGTTAGCACAGAGCCTGATGCAGGGCGCAAACTCACAGACCGTGAAATCATGACCTAAGCTGAAGTTGGACGCTTAACCAACAGAAACACCCAGACACCTCTATTTCTTGTTTTTTGATTTTAGTCATTCTGACAGGTGTAAGGTAGTATTTCATTGTGGTTTTGATTTGCATTTCCTTGATGGTTAGTGATATTGAGCATGTTTTCTATGACCATCTGTATGTCTTTGGAAATATGTCTATTCAGGTCCTCTGCCCATTTTTAAATTGGATTGTTTTTGGTGTTGAGTTGCATAAGCAGATTATATATTTTGGATATTAACTCCTTATCATATATATCATTTGCAAATATCTTTTCCCATTCATTAGGCTGCCTTTCCATTTTGTTAATGGCTTCCTTCTCTGTTCCTCTGCTTAACTGAAGCCTTTTCTTTAGTATAGCAGAGCTCCTGGGCTTAGAGTTCAATTTTCTCTGAGCCTTCACTACCCTTATAATTACATTCTTAGGCTGAACTTAGCTTTATCGCACCTTTTAGCAAGTGATCCAAATCAAAGGTTGCACTTACAGCCTACTTCTTTACTGTTTCTAGTATCTCTCATTTTAGATTGTGTTTCTTGGAAACAGACCTGAGATGAAGACTTGTAAGTAGAATGTCTATTGGGGAGGTCCTTCAGGAGCAACACCTATATGGAAGTACAGAAAGCAGAACTGAATAGACAGAAAAATTCCACTGTGGTGAACTATAGCAAATGTCTCAGATGATCCTTCCTGGATCTCTGGAGCTGAGACAGCTCTTCAGAGTTCTCTGTAAGTTGATGCAAGGACAGGTCTTCCTACTTTGCATTAACCAGATATTGGATGTAGGTTGCCAAGAGACAGTGATTGTAACCTTGGATAAAGTGGGTCCCTTTGATAGAGAGCAATTCCATGAGAGAGATGTGGCTATGTGATATCAGCCACTAATACTTCAGTAGCTCAAAAATGAGTGCCTTGGTGCTGATAAGGGCATCTGAAGAGTGTACTTCAGCAGCTAGTACAACACATAATGCACTTCTGCAGTTATCTGTTTAAGACAGTAGTTAGAATATAAATTCCAAGAGAACAGGAAGCATGTTTGTCTCTGTATTCCCAGAATTTAGAACAGCCTGGCTTAGTATTTACTCAGTAAGTATTTGTTGACTAAATGATTGAACTAAATGAGTAATTAAAGCATATTTATAGGTGCCACATTTTGTAAACTGACAGTCACTTGGCACATCACAGGGAATACAAATAAATGAAAATGTAAATAAGAAAGTATCATAAAGCACTTCTTTTATCCTCACATTTGAGTACAAATCTTTAACATGACTTTTGTGTGTGTGTGTGTTTACTTTTCTGAAGTTGAAACCACTTCTAATACATTAAACAAATTGACAAATGTCATGGACAATATATTTATTTTTAGCCATGACCTTATACTCTGATGTGTTTTCTTTTTTTTTTTTTTTTTAATGTTTTTTTTTTTTTTTAGGGGAGGGGGGAGAGGGNTCAGCACGGAGCCCGACGCGGGGCTCGAACCCACGAACCGCGAGATCATGACCTAAGCGAAAGTCGGACGCTTAACCGACTAAGCCACCCAGGCGCCCCTCTGATGTGGATTCTTAATGAACTGCCTTGGCTATACCTGGTGTTAAAGAATATTAAGAGAGAGATTATAATTGGATCAGCTCTTATAGTTAGATTGACTCACAAAGGCAAATTTGGTTTTGCACCTAGATCTCATTAATATTCATTTTCAACTGCCTTCCAACAGATGTCTGCTTTTGATTTTAAACATAGCTTTTCAAACATTTTTACAATACTCTGAACATATAGAATCTTCTAAAAACACTTTAACCATATTCTGTTAAATATTGGCACTCTCCCATATGGAATGAAAAAAAAAGTCTGAAATGCCATTTATCCACTTTTCAAATATTTCTAATGCAAAATGCCACAAAAACTCAACATTAGTAAACATTTATTTTTCTTCATTTTAACAACTGCCATGTGTGAGTTCAAGTTTACAATTGAGAAAAAAAAAAAAAAAAGACTAATTATGAAGAGCACATACCAGGAATGGCAGCCATGAGTTTTGTGGACCTGCTCCCCAACAAAACAAGCATAACTGGTCCAAATTATTTTTAAGGAAATCAAGTCTCTGGAACTTGTGCTAAGGGCATGCAGCAAATGAAGAAACATTAATTCAAGAAAATCTACTACAACTCGGTAAGAATAGCAAGACTCTGTGGCACTTGCTCCATGGCTCATTCCCTCACTCCCAGCACCACACAGAATGATGGGGACAGCACTCCACATGAGTATCACCAAGAAGATGAGACTCCCTCTCTCGTAAACTTTCAGTCAAGGGATATGGTACAGACTACTAGCATTTCTCATACACTCCCACTCTGAGTTACAGAGGCTAAATTCCTGGTAAGTGTGGCTGAGAGGTCAGGAGTGCCCTTCTTCACCTAGTCTTCACTCCCAGAGAAGAGTATTTACCCAGGCATGACAGGCTGAGAATCCTGGAGCCCTGATTACTTTCACTCCAACTGACTATTGGGATGGAAGTTCCGTGCTGCATAGGCCCCACTAAGAGGACCAGAGGCTACTATTCCTGCCCTGTGCCCAGAACATTGGCTCAGAGATTTCTTTTTCCTCCTAAAGGGAGAAGCACTCCATAAGAACAGACTTCTACAAAGCTTTCCCCCAAAGGAACTGATTTCATTTGAAACAGAGTGTGGGTAATTTTAATCCCAAGGGTACTCTCAAAAAACAATGGAAATTTTGGTGGTAAACAATTAAGAGGAGGTTGGTACATCTATGAAAACAACAACTTGAAACTGAGGCTAGTTTACCAGAGAGAACCGGCAAAACAGACAGTTAAGAAGAGTCCTCCTGGGGGCCAGAATAAACCTCAAAATTGTCCTCCAAAAATATTCCTGAAAAGGGGCCCAAATTCAATTAGATTAGCCTGCAGAACATCTTATGCCCCAAGGCATTGTCAAAAACAATAGAGCAATCAGTCAGCAATTAATGGAGCCTAAGAGCTTGGTGTGATGCCAAAGGAGGCAGACAGCTTAACAGAGAAGTCAGAGAAAGAGACAGTCAGAGAGCGCTCTGCTGAAGCTGTGTCCCAGAGTGGCTGTGGGCATGCCCAGATCTGTTCTCTCTGAGGAGCACATCTGAAGTTTCACACTGCAGGAGAAATAGATTTCACTAAAATTGTCTATCCAAGTCATTAAACAAATAAACAAGTCAACAACAATAACAACAACAAAAGCAAGGTGCAGAGGAGGGGGAAGCAAATCAGTATCCAGTATTGCTACAATATGTTACTTAAAATGTCCAGTTCCAAGAAAAAAAATTATGAGACATGCAAAAATCCAGGGAAATATGACCCTACAAGGGAAGAGAAAGCAAACACCAAACATTGCCTATGACCTAAGACAGTAATTTGAATCCACATGAGAAAACAAAGAGCCCTAGGAAAGGTAATTATGTAACTTTAAAAGATAGTATAAATGCTATTTTCCTATCATCTCCTAACTAATTTCAAAGCAACTGTGAAAGAATATATGTACATAATTGTATTGTTGGACCTATAACACATAGGGATACAATATATCTGCCAATAACAGCACAAAGAAAGTGAGTAGGAGTACAGCTGTATTGGAGTAAAGAAAAGATACCAGACGGTAAGTAGATTCTACAGGAACAAGTGAAGAGACCCAGAAATGGTAAATAAGAAGGTTAATATAACATATTCCATAAATACATGCTTGCTTTTCT
Organism: Crocuta crocuta; assembly: GCF_008692635.1. Taxonomy (NCBI): domain Eukaryota; kingdom Metazoa; phylum Chordata; class Mammalia; order Carnivora; family Hyaenidae; genus Crocuta; species Crocuta crocuta. The sequence continues at coordinate 7,972,605 of NW_027531334.1, forward strand.
TTCTTTTCTCAGCTTCTTTAATGGACATACAATTTTACAAAGTAATAATTATGACAATGCATTGTTGGATTCAAAACCCATATATGTAATACAAGAATGGGAAGAGAGAACAGATGTATATAAGAATAACATTTCTAGGGGCACCTGGGTGGCTTAGTCGGTTAAGCGACCGACTTTCGCTTGGGTCATGATCTCACGGTTCGTGGGTTCGAGCCCCGCGTCGGGCTCTGTGCTGACTGCCAGCTCAGAGCCTGGAGACTGTTTCAGTCTGTGACTCCCTCTCTCTCTCTGACCCTCTCCTGCTCACGCTCTCTCTTTCTCTCTCTCTCTCGTTCTCCTAGAAATAAATAAAAATATTTTTTTAAAAAAAGAATAACATTTCTATATCATGCTGGAATTCAACTAGTATAAATCTGAAGAGGATTCTGATAAGTTAAGACCTATATGGTAAGCCGTAGAACAATTAGTAAGAACGAACTTTAAAAACAAGTGAGGGAGATAATTAAAGGAAGCCATGTGAAGACAGAGGTAGAGACTGGAGTGATAAAGCTACATGCCAAGGAATGCCAAGGATTACCAGCAATCATAGAAGGGGGACAGAAAAGCTCTTCCCTACAGTCCTTAGAGGGAGTGTGGCCTTGTGACACCTTGATTTTGGACTTCCAGCCTCCCAAACTATATAAAAAAATTTGTTTTCTGTTGTTTTAAGCCACCTAATTTGTGATAATCTGTGAGGGCAACTCTAGGAAACTAATAAAGACATCCAGAACTATTACTGAATGTTTTTGGGAATGGGTACTGGTAGTTAGTTTTTCTGCTAATGTAGAAAGTAAAGTCTCAGAAAAACTTTCCCATTGTTATGGGTTGAATTGTGCCCCCAGTTTGTATGTTTAATCCTAATCCCCAATACCTCAGAACATAACCTTGTTTGGAATAGGGTTATTGCAGATGCAATTAGTTAAGATGAGGTCACACTGGCCTATGATGGGGCTAGTCCAATCCCATATGACAGGTATCCTTAAAAAGAAGGGGGAGTTTGGACACAGACCTGGACACAGAGAGAACACCATGTAAAGATGGAGTTATGTAGCCAAAAGCCAGCAACTACCAGAAGCCAGGAGAGAAACCTGGAACTGATCCTTCCCTAGCACCTTCTAGAAAACACAACATCTTGAGGATAGAGTTTTAGCCTCCAGAACCATCAGACAATACATTTCTGTTGTTTAACCTCCTCAGTTTGTAAGTACTCTGTTACCGCAGCCCTCACGAATTAATGTACCCATAATGCTACTTCCAAGTCATAATAGCTATTAATCAGTGTATCACATTCCAGTTTCACATCTATAGATCTATAGATCCAGATTTACTTATACATATATACGTGCAACCTCCATCCAAATATTACAGGCAGGTTCCTGTTATTAAAAATTATCCAAAACTTGAAATAAGGCAGAAAGAGTACTGTTGACCTTCCAAACTCATGTTAGAGACTTTCAGGCTGGTCCGAGTTGTCTGCCACTCTAAGGGAAGTTAATTTTGTTGTACTATTTACTACACATTACAGCCCAGATTCTACAAATTTGCATGTTGACTTTGAGAAGATGGATAAGTTGCAAATTAGTTTTTTTCTAGTAGAGATTCAAATGATTTTTGTTCTGTAGCAAAGATAACCCCCAAAGGTTGCAATTTCATTGTCCTGTATCTAAATTAGCAATCTTATTTCGGCTTTCTTTTTTTTGATAACTCTTTCAATCTCTCATATCCTCCTTTGAAACAGGTTTACCATCATGCTGATTCTCTCATTAATGAGTTCAAATAATCTTTGACATCTGTACACCATATATTAGTATGAGTCATGATTTTAATTTTTTTAAAATTATACTTTGACATGTCTCAGATGAGTAGTTCCCCAACTTTCAGAGTTCATGAAGAGGAAAAATTGTTAAAATAAACCAAAGTTGGATGACTGAGAGAGAGTTGGCAATTTGAATTTTCCAAGTGTAGCTGAGGCACAGGGGTGCCAGAGCACTGGGCTCCGGGGGTCCCAAACAGACCAGGTTTTGTCACTCACCACTGACAAAATCCAAAGACAGAAAAATGGCTGGTAGTGAAACATGAAAGGAGTTTATTTCAGTGAGGCCAACATTGGGAAGACACTGAACTAATGTCTTAAAGACTGTCTCCAAAGTGCTGAAAAAGCTTACATGTTTATATAAGGAAAATGTGGGACAAAGGTCCATGTGTACATGCAGCTGGGCAGTAAACAGGTCAGATTGATCATTGTCTTGGGGTGAGTCATACAAGGCCTTGCGGGCATCAGGGCTGTCCTCGTTGCTGGAGGCACTCGTTTTTGTACCCTTCACAGGATGTTTTGCCTGCAGGGTCTTTTGCTTGAGTGAAGAAATAAGCTAGAAAGAAGAACTAAATCCATTCGAAAGTTTGAGGGCAAAATGGAGGTCGGTGAATTCCTCCTTCAAAAGTAGTGTCAATTTAAACATCATGAACACAGGAACTATCACTTCTTTATACCGTTGTTTCATAAAAGGCAGTGCAGTGCTTTTAAACTCCAAAAGAGTGGATGGACTCAAATGTATTATAAGCAACATTATGAAAAATTTACTCCATTCTGCTTTTTTTTCTTATACAAAATACTGGTGAAGACAAGCACAATGTAGAGAACATTGCCTACAGATGACCCGTTTCCATCCTTCCAGTGCAGATTCTTTCATTTATTCATTTGATGTCTTCACTTAGGGCTTTTTATGTCCTAACAAGAACCTATTCTATGACAAAAAAGCACCAATTTTATGCCAAAGTGCCATTTTCTATGTACAAATGTGGTTCTTAACATTGAGGAAAAGATATGCTGTTGGGGGAGATGCATTGAATAATCTCAATACATACATAATTAAAATTATGCTAAATATTATGAGGAAAGAGGATAAATTTAATAGTGTACCTTGAACTGCTTATATGCCAATCCTTTCTCAGTGAAAACCCTTGACCTAATAGAAATGGCTATCAAATTATTCTCACCGCTGCTTCTCCGAACAAAAGAAAGCCACTTTCCTCTCCTCAAGAGTTAAATATGTGACTGTGCTTGGAGGTAGCGGATCATCAATAGTAATAATAGAACTAGATTTGCATAGCAACGTGGCCTTAACTTGGAGCCCTCAGAAGGATCAGAGGCCTCCTACCTCTCCCTTCCCTCCTTCATCCCTAGAAGAAAGAGGCTGGGCACTGAATGGTCCCTTCTAGATAAAATAAACAAAAGTTTTAAAATGAGTTCAGTTCAGAGTTACTCTTTTTCAGAGACACAAAAAGTGCCTTATTGCAGTTAATAATCATGTTACATAGTTAATTGGCCCTAATTAGCTCAGCAGCTCCACAGACTCAGGCTGTAAGGGTATGAAGCCATTCTACAAAGAGGTACTATCATGTGCAAATCTCCCTTACCATAAACTTTCCAAAGATAAGTTTGACTCTATTGAATAAGTATGGGCAATTTGGGCTTCAGGAGAGTTTGTAAATACAAAGAAAGGAACGCCTAGTAGGCCCAGCACTTTATGCTTTTCCATTCTATGTCATCAGAAGTTGATAGAGAAGACAAGCAACCAAAACTGGGAAAAACTTAGGACCAAGGGACACTTGCTTTCACAAAGATGTGGATGCATCCTGGAAGAGACATATATTATCAGGTAGTTGGCCTGGGAATCTGAGACTATGTAATTGGTTGAGGAATGTATAGTAACTTACTTCCAGAAAGCAAAGCTTGCAGCATATGCAAGCATGAAAGTGGTTGGTGGATTTCTCTTTGTTACATAGTCAGGGAATACTCCTGTATGTTTGCATGTCAAGATAATTCAACAAAATAGGACTTTGTAGATTTGGCAGAAGAGTAAAACAATGAATAATTTTCTCATTCTTCTACCATCCCCAAGATCTACCTGCATCCCACTGTAGTGTTTATATCTAAGGGACGAGCCAGAGGTGGGGATGAAAGTCTTTCATAAACTTCCAAGGAAACTTAAGGAATAATTATTGCCTTTATAGAAAACCACTCAGATAAGATATTCCAAGGACAAAAGGCCCATTTTGCAACTCAGGGTAAGAAAAAGGAACTTTGATGAAAAGTTTAGTAGTGTCAGTGGTCTACTGGGAATTTGCAGAGGAGCCCAGTGATCAACCTAGACTGTATTTATCAGACCTACAGCAATGAGGGAGAACACCAACTTGAAAAAATATTGAGAGCCTCTCAAAATGGGAAAATTATAGAAGAGTGTTCATAGGGTCATAGAGCCAGTGAGGTAGGGAAATTGCAAGCTGAGTCCTGAAAGATGGGTAACTTGTTGAGATTGGACAGAATATATGATATAAGAACTTTGGATTGATGGGCATAGCAAGATGAGGGTATTGAAGAGAAGCCTGGAACAGCTTGGTAGTTTTAATAAGTGCACTGTTAAGTTGGCTCACAGGCTTATCTTCTTGGGAGCAAGAAATTCCTGGAGCAAGCAGGTAGTTATTTTTGCTCTGCCCTGGTATTGTTTAACACAGAGACAGGAAAGTGTGCCTGCTCTCAGTATTGTTTAATAAGGACTGCAAATTATGTTGTTTTCACTTCAAAGGATTCCAGCCCAAGCTACATGATAGGCCATTATCATCTAGTGACATGATCAGTAGAGATCTGCGTCATGGTCTGATGTGTTCTGGTCATGTGAAGAATTTCTGACAGTAGTCATTACAACCTACCTTAGGAACAGATTTTCTTGTTCATGTTGGAAGATTATGTTTGGATCATTTGATGGAACAGAAACTGCACAGAAGAATTTAAGATCCTGGAGAGCACACATTTGAGAATTGCAACATGGACAGTTACCACAAGAAAGATCATGATGTGCACCTGTAATCCCTTCTAAGGCAGGAACCAAAAGTTGAACACATTAAATCAAGAGAATTGGTACTATTCCTAATCTGAAAAGGCCACAGAACTAGATATGGGAATAGGAACCAAATTATATAATTTTATGATTTTTATGTTTGCCTCTCAGATAATTTTAGTAATAGTAAATATCCAAGAGAGGTCTGTAGTAATATACCAACGTTTATTTCTCTAAGTTGTCAGGCAGCACATGCTTCTATTTTGTACCACTCCCTGTCCAAATTCATGAATCTCATAGGTGAGGGGTTCTATGGGCTCAGTAATATTGTCATTCTCCTGCATTCTCTGTACAATTGCTTACTTTTCTTTTTTTTCTTTTTTTAATGTTTATTTTTGACAGAGAAAGAGAGAGAGAGAGAGACAGAGAGAGAGACAGAGACAGAGACAGAGAGAAAGAGTGAGACACAGAATCTGAAACAGGTTCCAGGCTCTGAGCTGCCAGCGCAGAGCCCGATGCGGGTCTCAAACCCACAAACCATGAGATCATGACCTGAGTGAAAGTTGGACACTTAACTGACTGAGTCACCCAGGCGCCCGGTTGCCTACTTTCCGAGCCTCATGTAAAGTGTGAAATGAAGAAAGCTGTTTAAAATATTCTTTCAGTGGTTATTTTTTAAAAGTAAATTGAAGCTCAGATTTTTTTTCCCTTTTTGAACTAAATTATCTAAGTGCCTATTTTTCTTAGAATAGAAATTGATGGGTCAAAATGGACTCGGGGTGATATTAAGAACTATCCTGAAGGCAGTCAACAGTTTACTGATAATATAGATCCCTGTCCAATTTACAGGTTTCAGATTGCAGTCAATAGTCTTTTTGTGCTTCAAATACTCATATGTGGATATCAAATAGAATTGGCCTGGCACCAGGCAATGGAATTTTTGCCAGGCATATTCTATCTGACATCCATATATGAGTATTTTCACTGAAAGCAGATCATTGGATGGCTTCTAACAACTAGTATTGGATTTGGAACACAAAAAAACTATTGACTGCAATCTGTAAATTGGACAGGGATGAGAGTTTAGCTTAACTAATGCACCTTTCTTGCAAGGTCTATAAAAGTGAGGCAATCTCTCAACATACTCTATCTGTTCCCTAGCTTTTTCTATCCTCTATTTCTATGAAAGCTTGATTGCAACCTCCTCTATGCATTTTTTTCTATAGAAAAAACACCCTTTTCTAGGTTTGACATGGTAGAACTTTATTGAGATTTTTGTCTGATTTATTGTATTTTTTTTAATCTAAATAAGTTACTTGGTGGGTGAGACCATTTAACAAACATTACAACAAATAATTTGTTTTGTCTGATTTGTAACAAGGAAATGGTACCAAATGAACCTGGGTAGCACCCGAAATAAACCCAACCATCAATTTGATTGTATGCTTTAACCAAATCATGATCCAACTATTGGCAGGTATTGGATGCATTCCAAGAAGGATGTAAGTATGTAAAAAAAATTATGTATGGGAACTTTGCAGTTATCATGGTTAAGAAGTAATAAGTGTCTGCTAACAACCAGGAATCTTAAACTAGAAAAGAGGAAAGAAAATATGTAGGGAAATAGAGAAAAAAAATAATGCAAATGAAGGCATGGAAATCAATGGCTCTGTTAATCTGGATCTTGTTCATAGGTCTTAAATGGAAGCTGTCTGTTATCTACAGTTGTCCTCTTATTCTGAGGGTCTTTTTAAGGAGCTAACTCTACCCCCAAAATCCTGTGCTTCTGGAAGATTCCTAAGGATCCTCAGTTTGAAGTATGGTTGGGATGTTCCTCAGTGTTTTGTGGATGAATTATATCTCTTTAGTTGAGAAGTGTAGATCTAAGGGTACACACCCTATAGTTTTTCTCTTTTATTATTTATTAATAAGATCTAGTAAGGATCTTTTCATCAAGCCCCAAGGACAGTTTTACTATGATGTCTCTTCTAAAGACTAAATCTCCTGGAGAATTAGCAGAATGGAAGGAAATGAAATTCTCTTTTAAGATGGAAAACAATAAAATTTTACTGTGGGAGTAATAATATATTATGGACAGTGAGGACACTGACAAACCTCCAGGGCATTTTGATTTGTGCCATAAAGTGTAATATGACTATCTTTAATTAACATAGGTTTTGAAATTGAGTAGCTTAGAAATCAAATATTTTCCAATTATGCAGTCTGTGTACATGAACATTAATATGCTTCCTTTAATATAAAAATGCACTCAGTTATTAAAATATTTGTTATGTTACATTTAATATAGTTAATCTAGTTTCAGACAGTATTTTGAAAATACATAATAGTAGGTAAAAATTGTTATTAGTAAGTTACATTTTCTCAAAAATAAGAAACTTTTTGTTAAAACAAATGAGAAATATGCCCCAAACTCAGAAAAGTATCTTAGTGGTAAAAAGGAAACTTTGTTACTGAGCAAAAAATGGCTGAAAAATTCACAAGCTTGGTGAGAGAAAATAAACTGACATCCAAGAATTTCAGCAAACTCCTAACAGGATAAACTTAAAAATCTTCCAAACATATTGTAATCAAACTTCTGAAAATCAAATATAAAAAAAAAAGAAAATCCCTTGAGAAACACAACAGATAACATAGGGGAAGGGAAAGAAAAATAAGATAAAAAGAGAGAGGGAGGCAAACAATAAGAGACTTAAATACAGAGAACAAACTGAGGGTTGCTGAGGAAGGGGGTGGGTGATAGGCCAAGTGGGTGATAGGCATTGAGGAGGGCACTTGTTGGGAGGAGCACTGGGTGTCAAATGTAAGAGATGAATCACGGTTCCACTGCTGAAGCCAAGACTACACTGTACGTTAACCAACTTGAATTTATATTAAAAAAGAAAAGAAAAGTCCTGAAAACAGCCTTTGAAAAGTGCCAACAATCCAAATGAGAAATGAATATTTCTCATTATAAATCAGGAGGTGAGAAGACAGTGGAACATTTTTTAGCTGAAAAAAATAAGAACTATCAACCCAAAGTTCTACAGCCAGTGGAAATATCCTTTAGGAATGAAGGCAAATAAGCACATTCTTAAGTGAAGGAAATTGAAGAGGATATACTGCCTTAAGACCTTGCCTTTAAAAAAATGCTCAAGGGGCATCTGGGTGGCTCAGTTGGTTGAATGCCCCACTCTGGGTTTCAGCTCAGGTCATGATCTCAGTTCCTGAGATTGAACCCCGAGTCACTGGATGGGACTTTGAGCTGACAGCATGGAGCCTCCTTGGGACTTTCTCGTTCCTTCTCTCTCTGTCTGCCCCCATCTTAAAATAAAGAAATAAACTTTATTTTAAAGTGTTCAAAAGTTCTTTAGGTAACACAGTGAAATTTGGAACTTTGCAATTTAAGAAAAAGAAACTGAAATGATCAATATCTGGGTGTATTCATTTCCTAGGACTGTTGTTAACAAGTTAGCACAAACCTGGTGGGTTAAAATATGAGAAATGCATTCCCTCATAGAAGTACAAAGTCAGGGTGTTGGCCGGACTACATGCTCTCCAAAGACTCTAGGGGAGAATCCTTCCTTGTCTCTCACAGCTTCTGTTGGCTATGGGCATTTCTTAGCTTCCTTGCATCACTTCAGTATTTGCCTCTCTGGTCACATTACCTTCTCTTCATGTTTGTACCTTACCTTCTGTGTCATATGGACACTTATCATTGGATTTAGGGCCCACTTGTATAACCTAGGATGATCTCATCTTGAAATCCTTAATTTAATTACATCTGTAAGAACTCTTTTTCTAAACAAGGTCACATTGAGCTCTTGATGCTTTAAAATATATGGATTTTGAAATCAAACACTATAGTATTGTCAGATGAGGTTTTCTATACATTTATTTCTTTGCATTAGATGTAATATATATATATCACAAGTGTAACATGGAGTTGGAAAAAGTGATGCATGAGTCGTAAGTTTCCCATATTTGTCTGAAGTGGTAAAATATTAACTCTAAACTTATATTTTTCAGTTAATGAATTGTGAAAAGTTAGGCATGTATTTTGTAATCCCTAGAGCAACCACTGAAAAAAAATGTTTGAGGAAGTATAGTGAAAAAGCCAATCATTAAAATGGTTTACTACAAAATACTCAAGTAATACAAAAGAAGAGAAAAAAGGGAAAGAAATACAAAAACTGAAGTGACTAATGAATAATAATAATAATATGGTAATATTATAATATGGTGGAACTATATCCATAATAATAATATGGTAATATTATAATATGGTAGAACTATATCCAAGCATATTAATCATTACATTAAATGTTATAGTTTTTTTTAATTAAAAAATAAAACAAGGATGTCAGACTGGCTATAAAAACAAGACCTGACTATATGCTGTCTGCAGGAAACCCACCTGAAATTTAATGGTATAGATATGAGAAGCAAAAGACTGAAAAATGATGTACCATGTGAACATTAATGAAAAAAAAAAGCTGGAGTTGGCTATATTAACGTCAGACAAAATAGACTTCAGGATGTGGCAAATTACCAGGAATAAAGAAGGACTTTGCACAATGATAAAAGGCTCAATTTGCCGATGAGACATTATCATTTTAAATGTGTATGCGTTTAACAAGAGAGCAAACATGACAGAAGTCCTGATGGAACTGAAAGGAGACGTAGGCTAGTCCACAATTACATATATAGATGCTAACATTCCTCTCTCAGCAACTGTATAAAAGGTAGGTAGAAAATCACCAAAGATATAGAAGACTTGAAAAAGACTATCAATAGTATTATATACGATCAATAATACTACAGTTTTAATATTTTGAAAATACACAATAATAATTAAAAATAATCATTAGTAACTTATTTTGTAATTGTCATTTATAGAAAACTCTATTCAACAACAACAGATTACACATTTTTTTCAAGTGAACATGGCATATTGACCAAGATAGCCCATGTTCTGAGTCACAATTATAATTTTATTAAATTAAAACAAACAAAATACAAATTACATTCTCTGTAGAAAAAATGAAGTAGAAAGCAACAACAGAAAGTTACCTAGAAAGTCCCTAAATATTTGTAAATTAAATACTAATTTGTAAATTAAATCATAGAGTGTATGGACCAAAGAGGAAGTCTCAAGGAAAATAAAAATATATTTTGAAGAAAATGAAAATAGAACATATTAAAATTTGTGGGATGCAGTTAAAGCAATCCTTAGGGGGAAATTTATAGCACTCAATGCTGATATTGGTCTCAAGCCATTAAGGTAAGTTTGCACATTCATAAGTGAGAGAATCAGTGCAAACTATACCTAAAGCAGAGGGAATGAAATAATAGAGATAGGAACAGAGATCAATGAAATTGAAAACAAACAAACAAAACAATAAGGGAAAACCAATGAGTACCAAAGGATATTTTCCTGAAAAGATAAATAAATCAATATATCTCTGGTAAGACTGATGAGGAACAACAGAGAGAAGGCACAAAATACCAATATTAGTAATGAGAAAAGAGAAATCACTGGAATCTCACAGACATTAAGAGATTAGAGATTACTATGAACAACTCTGTGCATACATGGCTGACAGTTTAGATGAAATGGATTGTATTCTTGATATATACAAACAGGGAGAAATAACCTGAAGAGTCTTATGTCTACTGAAGACATGGAATTCATCATTAAAAATAGTCCAAAAAACAAAACTCCAGGCCCAGATGATTTCATTGGTGAATTATAACAAACAGTTTTGAGAACAATAACACCAATTTTGTATAGTCTCTTCCACAAAATAGAAGGACCATTTCCCAATTCATTTTATGTAACCAGCGTTACCCTGATACCCAAATCAGACAAAGACAGTCCATGAAAGGAAAACTATAGACTCATATCTCTCCTAAACACACATCCTAATCCTCAACCAAAAGAAACAAATTGAATCCAACACATTATATTTTAAAAAAGACTTTATGACAGAAAGGAGTTGATTTGGGGTATGCAAGGCTGGCTTACCATTCAAAAATCAATCAGCGTATTTCTCTATACCAACAGACTTCAGAAAAACCACGTGATGATATCAATAATCGCAGAGAAGTCATTTGATGAAATTCAGTGTCCACTTATGATCAAATGTTGCAAATTAGAAGGAGGATAGAACTTTTGGAATACATTAATGGACATCTGAAAAACCCCAAACCAAAACCAAACCAAACCAAACAGCCTACGACTAACATCCTAGCTTGTGGTAATTCAAAATGGAACAGCTATTCTGGAAAAGTCTGGCAGTTTCTTATAGAATTAATATACACTATCACAGCTGGCTTCTAGGTACTTACTATAGAGAAACTAAAACTTATGTTCACACAAAAGTCGGGATGTGAATGTTTATGCTAGCATTATTCATAATTGTCCAAAGCCAGAAACAAACTAAATGTTCTCCATTGAGTGAACAGATAAACAAACCATGGAACACTTTTCAGCCATTGAAAGAAATGAACTACTGATACACATGATACTGTGGTTATATCTCAAATGTTTTATACCAAGCTAAAGAAGTCAGTCTTAAATTTATGTGACATTCTGGAAAAGGCAAAACTATAGGGACAGAGGAGCAGGGGTTACCAGGCTTACATGTTAGGGGAGAGTGACCATCTCCTGTACAGTAAGAGGGAATTTTGAGAGAGTTTTGAAATCGTTCTATATCCTGATTGTGTGGAGCTTACAAGTATCTATACGTGTTAAAACTCATAGAACTGTGCTCAGAAAAGTGATTTTAACTCTATGTAAACTAAAAATGGCTAGTGTAGAAATTATTTATATTTATTAAGAATATATTTATTTGTATATTTATTATATATATTTATTAAGAATATATTTATTTGTATATTTATATGTATACAATTTATTTGTATAATTTTATAAATAGATAAATATGTATGTGAATAAATACTTTAACCAACCCAAACCATAGTATTCTCTTGTATACATATATGATTTCTCCATAGTCAGTTTTATTACCACTTTCAACAAAGTTAACCAATTTTAATTTTTAAATTTAATTTTGTTTAAAAACTTTTTAACATTTATTAATTTTTGAGAGATACAGAAAGACAGGGCATGAGTAGGGGAGGGGCAGAGAGAGAAGAAGACACAGATTCTGAACCAGGCTCCAGGCTCTGAGCTGTCACACAGAGTCTGATGCAGGGCTTAAACTCGCAGACCGCGAGATCATGACCTGAGCTGAGTTGGACGCTTAATGACTGAGCCACCCAGGTGCCCCTTAATTTTTTTAGTCAGAACAGAAAAGAAGAAAAGAAACTAAAATCAGTATAGCTATTTTTATGAGCATATATTTTATTTTCCTTAAATACAGTTTAAGATAATAAAGTAAACATGTATTTAATATCATATATAGACATTTGCACATCTCCTCAGTCTGTAGTCATTCTCCCTCTAAAAGTAAAAAAAAAAGACAACAGAAATTAAAAGCTACATTGAATGACCAAAGTGTTGTTATTCTTCTCACTGAAATGACCTGAAATTACTCAGGTATCCAAAGATCTTTTATTAAATAACACAATTTAACATTAGTCTAAAATTGTAGCGACTTTACCATGGTAGCTAATAGCCTAGAAAGAACAATTTAAATCAGAACAATGGTATGAATTGTAGCATTAGAAAAGTTCACAAAATTAAATTCTTAAAAAAAAATCTGTCAATTTGAATTCACTTATCAGAAATATATTTCTACGTTTAAAAAATTTTAAACAATTTCTGGAAAAAATTATACCTTCCAAGACCCATGGAACTAATGCAGGGAATTTAAAAAAAAATAGAAATCATTACAAGTTAAACCCAAATCCTGTACTGATTAAAATATTGTGCAAACATTAATTTTTACGTGGTAACAAAACCAGGGAGAAGACATGGAGTTGTTTTGAAGCTAAAATTAAATCACTGTAATTTGTTCAAGGGCTCATCTATTTATCATGTGTATTTTAAGACTCTTGAATTAATTCCGAAAGCTCTGAGTGTCTAGTCTTCTTATCTGGACTCAAAGGTAATTAACCAAATTCACAGTTAAACCTTTTCTTCTGAGTTTCTGTTTTAGCTGGGGAAAACATATAAAAGAAGCACAGCTAACGTTTCTCTTTCTGAAATTCGTGACTATCTGAGGTAGATAGTACTAGAAAGTATAAATTATTACAAGATTATGTTTTGTGTGTGATCACTTAAACTCCAAAGTTGCCCACAAATAGGGAAAAGGAGAAGGAAAGAAAGGAAAAAGAAAAAAAGAAAGTAGTTGGCTTCAGACAAATATAATAGTATCATTGTTAAGGGCTAATTGCAGAGGGCGGTAGACTCATACTGGGGAAAACTCATCTTCACACATTGGCACTTTTGTGCTTGCACACACGTGCATGTATACATACACAGTCAAGCAAAAAGAGAGAGACCGTCAGAGACAGAGACTGAGAGGAACTTCTAAATGATAACTCAGGCCCTTGACAAGGTACAATTTAAAATGCTAAAACTTTTTAATCCCTGAAGTATAAAAACAAAAAGGAGGATTTCTCTTTGCTATCAAAGTGATCTCTCTTTTAGAATGACAAGACAGAATCTCATGAAAGTTTCATCCATTTTTCTTTGACTGCACCTCTCAAATGAATAACCTTATTCTTGTCAAAATCTCCCCAAAGTGACCACTAAGTATCACTGTAGCATTATACCAGTTGCAGAGAAATGCACATGAAATAAACCTGGAAGCAAGAAGGCATCTGGCGGGGTGGGCAAACAATGGAAAAAAATCCTACTAGAATTGCAGTGATTATCAGAAATGATGCTTGCGTAAACCTCCCAGCTCTAGTAGCTGACCAAAGATTATCTGTCACCAGCTGGGGTCCAGCGAACCCTCTGTCTCTGGGCAGACAAAACCAAATGAAGCATTTCTCAAGGATACAAAAACAAGACAAGAAGATCCTAACAAGATGTTGAAAAGGTGATGCAGGTCAAAGAGCATCCAAAGAATTTGATCTGGCAGGAACTTTTTCACTTGTTATTCCTTAGAGATGACTTAACAACGTGCCATTAGGCCTATGTCTGTCCCTTTTAACTTTTGTACTATAGACTCAAACAGAAAATGACAAGAGTAGACAGGATACAAATGGGCAGGTTTCCACCAGGGGTAAGAATTTTCAATGGGGAAGAGCCAATCAGTGATTGTATCTGGAGGACTGCTTAGATCTTCTGATAAAGGATCAAATGGTATTTTTTAAAATGCTTATTTATTTATTTATTTTGAGAGCGAAAGAGAGAGAGTGCATGAGTGAGAGGGGGAGGGGTAAAGGGAGAGGGAAAGAGAGAATCCCAAGCAGGCTCTGCATTGTCGGTGCAGACAACTTGGGGCTCTGAGCCATGAGATCATGACCCGAGCAGAAATCAGTAGTTGGTCACTTAAGTGACTGAGCCACCCAGGTGCCCCTCATATGGTATTTATTTATTTATATTTTTATAGAAGGTAGAATGAATGACAGAATAATGGTTTCACCTGATCAAGACATTATGGAATTCATTGTTCTCAGTTTATCTGGGGCTGGGGTTGCTGAAAATTTCTCACGCATAAACTCACATGGAGATGATACTTTTTGCTTATTGATGTTACTTAATTAGTCCCTGTATAATTTGAGGTTTGCTTTCCCTAAATGCAAATCTGGGGCATAAAATCCATTTATGAAATATTTTAAAAGGTAAGCTTGTGGTGATATATATATATATATGGTGTATATATGTATATATATATGTGTATACACAAGATACATATATATATATACACACACATATATATATGAATTAGATTTTGTCACAACAGTCAAGGGTTTTTGGTCTAAGCAAAAATATAGTCCTTGAAAATAATAAAAGGGCGCCCTTGTATTGTTTCTGTCCTTGGGAAAATGTGTGTTCTTATGTGTAAAATTATGTTTACAATTGGTTTACAATAAAAATCACTTTGTGGAAATGTTTTTTAATTCCCATTTTCTATGATGTTTCTTTTTAGGAATATGGTTGAATTTTATCAAGTGTCTCCTCTGTGTCTATTGATGTGAACATATGATTTTCTGCTTTAATAAATGTCTTAATTTTGAACTGCTCTTCTATCCCTGACATGTACCACGCTTGATTTTATACTTCTTCATTACCTTCTGGAATAATTTTATAACACCATATTTAGGATTTTGGCATCTGTATACATAGATACTATTTCAAGCTTAACTAGGCTAGCTTAACTACAGCTAGGAATTGGTTATAAGGGTAAATAGGAATTCCTTGATTCAAAAATATTTGATGGAGACTTTCTCCAAAATCGCCTAGTTCTCTTGCCTTTTTGGGTGAAAATCTTCATTTTATTCTTATTGTTTGATTCATTCTATGCCTCCACAAGATGTACTGAATGCTCTATCCAGTAACATGATGAGGTGCTTGGAGTGGGGGCAATTACAATGGTGAGCAGTGCAGCCATGACTCATTCCTTCACCCTGTGTGGCTGCAAGGATCTATTCAGATTTCCTACCTCCTCTTGAATCGGTTTGATAATTTTGTTTTTCTAGCGTATGATGTGTTTAAACTGGATTTTCAATTATTGTCATGGAGTATACAATGTGGTCTCTTAAAATTTTTTTTCTTATATTTCCCTTTATATTTCTGATAATTATGTTTTCATTTTTTCTTTTATTTCTTGATCAGGAAGTAGTATATAAAACAAGATCTAAAAAGACATGTTATTATAATAATCACTGATGCTTACATAGTACTTCCAATCCGTTCTGCCTTTCTTATACTATTTTATATAACCCTTACACAGCCCTAGTAGGTAGATAACAAACTGAAAGCCCACGCCCTTTGAAAAACCCTATGCTAACTTTCTATAGCTGGCGTATTTAAATCTGCTTCTTTGTATCTTGCTGTTCTTGTTTTTTCCTGAAAGAACACTTCTATTTCCTCTTTTTCTTTTTAATTGTTTTTAGCTTAGGGATTTCACTGTCTCTGCAGGAAATAATTTACTAGAGAAAAGAAATGAGGACTCTACCATCACCACAAAGGAAAAGATAGATACTTTTTAAAAAGAAATACCTCTTGCTATCTGTTTTGTTTAGGGGAAAACATTTATTTGTTAAATGACTAGAGTGCGTATCCTAAAAGTTCTTACAAGAAGAAGGCAGGAAACGTAAATACACTGGAATCATAAAGATTATAAAATCTGCCTGAGTGGGATTAAATACTCTTAAATATTTCTCCTACGGAAGAGGTCCTAGAATTTAATTTGTATATGTACAAAAGGCAGAACTTAAGCAAACAAAAATTTACCAGGAATCAGATATAATCAGATGTGAGGAAGAACTTTCTAGTGATTGCAGCTTCTATCTGTCAA
Organism: Crocuta crocuta; assembly: GCF_008692635.1. Taxonomy (NCBI): domain Eukaryota; kingdom Metazoa; phylum Chordata; class Mammalia; order Carnivora; family Hyaenidae; genus Crocuta; species Crocuta crocuta. Next base: position 7,988,920 of record NW_027531334.1, read on the forward strand.
TGGAAGGGATGGCCTCACTATGTAATGAATTTCTTCCTCAGATCAGGTGACCGTATAAAATTTTGAGAGTAAAATGAGGTTCTAATAATTGTGGTTGCATAATTCTTGAAATAAGTACTTATTGGCTGAAAATTGGTTTGACTGTATTTTGTTGGCAAATTTATATAATAAAAATTCTATTACAAACTATTTAAAATTAAAATTCTTTAAATTTTTTTTAAAGTTTATTCATTTCTGAGAGAGAGACAGAGAGCAAGCAAGAGAGAGGGAGAGACACAGAATCCAAAGTAGGCTTCAGACTCTGAGCTGTCAGCACAGAGCCCAATGCAGGGCTTCAACTCACAAACCTCGAGATCATGACCTGAGCCAAAGTCCAATGCCCAACCGTCTGAGCCAGCCAGGCGCCCTTAAAATTCTTAATAAGTAAGATATGCCTATATATTAAAGTAAAATGTAAAAAGGATGCATACTAAAATTATATAAGCTGAATTTCTTTTTGTTTTATTTGAACACCTTTGTTTTTTAACTTACTTTTGGGGTACTTATTTCAATACTTTAATTAGTAACTCATAGGTTAGGACTTCTTTGCTTGATTTCTTGCATATTTAACATATGTCAGCCCTATAATTCCTCTGTTTCTTGAAGAGTACACTGAATGGCAGACTGACAGCTTTAGGTGTCCTGGGGCCGGGAGGAATACCGTGAGATTTGCGAATCAGCTGCACCCCACTGGCTGGACGCTATTAAGCCAGCAGGGCAGAGAACTCCAAGATGATGTTTGTATGCATTTCCTTTCATTACTGAGTGTCCTGCATTATCTCCTGGGGGACTGGTGTCCTGGAGGACTTTCCTCCTAGAAAAGTTTGGGCATCTATCAGATTTAACCATGGGCTAAAGCAAGAACTCTGTTTACTGCACAGAATCTCAACTGCTCCTAGCTGAGTATAAGCTGAAGCTGGAAAAGCAAAAATCCACCAGACCCATCCTACAATTTTTAATGCAACTATTACTAACAAGAATAGGTTAACCTAGGACAAATGCTACCCTGAACAGGCCAGCCATATGACATGATGTATGAGGAGACCATCCTTGGCAAACCAACCGTGATGATCTCAGGCATGTGAAGTTGCTTTCTTTTTTATTTAGGCATCAATTCTACACAGGCCAAAGAAATTCAAAATAACAATTCATGGCGGTGTGTTCAGTGTGTCTAAAATGTGGTGACTCTAGAGTGCTGTTTGTTTGTGTATTAGTCATCAGACATTTCCCTCCAGCCCCGTTGGAGGCTGGAGTTGCTGGAGACTTCCTCCAAGAAGTGAAGAGTAAGTAGTCTACTAGTAGTGGGGCTGAGTAACCTGCATTTGAATCTGGTTTCACTTCCTGCTGGCCTTGGGCAGGTCCCTGTGTTCCACTCTGTGTCTCATTTCTCCTCTGTAAATTGGAGATAACAATAGTAACTATGTCACAAGGTGGCTCTGAGGTTTAAATGACCTAACGTTTGTAAAATAGGATTTGCTACATTAATTGTTAAATAAGGTAAAAATGGGCTCCAGAGCCATGTGGGAGAGAAATGGAAATATGCTTTGTTCTACTGTGTTCTCTTCTTCAGACTGACTGTTGAGAGTTTCTCTTCATTTTCTATGAGGAAAGAATTGCTTTGGTCCTAAAATAAGAATACTGTTGGATATGACGGCAAAGGCACAATGACTTGGTTGCTGCTACTTTCAAAGGGCTCTTAATGCGAGACCATCTTGCTTGTGATTAGAAACTTAATTAAGGGCTTTTAGGTCTTTGCACTCTGGTTAGGAGATATCCTTAAGATTCTGAAAGCTAGAGCTATCCACAATACTTTCTGCAAAGAGCATCCGCCACAGACAGTAAGTAGCAGCTCCAGGGAGGAAAATTAGAATGAGCTGAAAATCTCTTCAAACTGCCATCATAGTTACAAGGGAAAACAAAATGTGAGTGCCATACACAGGACCATGACTCATCATATGGCCCCTGAAATCATGCTCATGAAAACCCAATTACTGAACATAAGAAGTCGTATAGCAGCTTTGATATACTGCAGGATTATACTACTGTTCTGGTTTTAAATTTAACTGCCTGTCATCTCATGTTTATGCTAACCCCATAACAGTGTGGGGCATTCAGTATTTTTTTTTCATTCTGGAATAAAATGTTCTTTAAAATGAAAAACTGTTCAGATGAATCACAGCCTAAGAAGTGCATGTGGGCAGCTTATAATAAAATAAAAACATTACCTTTGCTAAGCATCAGAATATTTTTTCAAGCAGGATGTATTTTGTATTCGATGATAATTACTATGTTTTTTAAAAAAAAAAAAAAAGCAGTTGAAAAAAAAACTGTACCACTTATTACTGACCTGCTGACTCACCTGAATTTTAGTGCCTCTAGATGATGCCAGACTGACTTTTTTCAAAACTAACATCCCAGATTTAGCCACAAATTAGGGTAATCTGGTCATGACATTTACATTTCCCCATCTTTTGTCGTAGTTAGGCAGTGTCAGTTCCTATTATTATTATTCTTAGAGGCTGTGATGAAAGAAGTTTGGGATTATGTGTAAACAGGTAGCTCTTGTCACCCTCAAATCGAGGGTCAAGCTCAAAGCGTTTGCCCACGGAGTGGACTTGGCTCAATTAAGACTTGCTGAAAAGCTCTCTGCAGGGCTATGCTTTAAAAGTGTTAGTTGCTAAGGAATAAAGACCCGATGAGCCACAATGGAACACTGAAGCACTTCCACACACAGGTCACACACATTTCCATCTGTTTAAATCCTTATATTCTTCAAAACAGAAGTCTGAGAGAAAGAGGAAGAACATGATTAATGAAACTCTTCCTCTTTAGTTTCAGTGCTTCCTAATATATGCCATAAGTTTAGGTAGCAAAGAAAAAATTGTTAGGACAGGAAGAGAGTTCTTATGAGTGGAGGTTTTATTTGTAAGAAGAGTCTTGCATTTCAGGTATCTGCAACAGAGAATTTGAGGCTTTATCAACTTTATTGGTAAAAAGTCAAATTTTTCAGACATTAATCCTTTATTGTTTCATCAATGAAGGACTAGGTTATTTAGATTTGAAGCTCAGTCATAAAGTTGTATTGATTTGATTAATGTAGGAGCTGGCAAATGATGGCCTGCATACCCAAAATAGCCTTTACCTATTTTTGTAAATATTTGTTGGAACATAGCCACGCTTATTTGTTTACATATTGTCTACAGCTGCTTTCAATCAGAGATCATGTGTAGAGTATAAAGTAATTGCTATTTGTTCCTTCCTGGGGCGGGGGAGGGGGGGAGTTTTCTGATCTCTAGATTAATACATATCTTTCTTAAAACTTTCTTAAAGACCTCATGGGTGTTCTTTATGGTTGCTTGTGTATTGGATCCTGGGGACGAGAGGAGAGTAATGTAGAGACAGTGGGGCTAAGATCCATTCGGTAGTTTTATGCTGCCTTCATTTACCCAGCCAGTCAAAGTTGCTTTTTCCTTTGTGTCTCTCTAAACTCTTAAGAGATAAGTCTAATTTTGTAGTCATTTGTTTAAATGCTTGTCTTTCCTATTTGGTATTGAGTAACTTGAGAGCAAGCCTCCTGCTTGTCTTACTTTTTGATTCTCAAAATCTAATGCAATAGTTCTCATAATACTGAGACTTTTAAGGAATTAAATTAAATTGGCAGAATTTTCTAGCATCCCAAAGCAGAAACATTTTTTGATGGATACAAGGAAAAGAAGCTGAGTCCATTTTCCCTCACAGCAGTTGAAGTTATTTAAAAAATAATTTAACATGAACTCTAACCCTAGGGTTATAAGGAAGAATAACAGAAATTGAAAGCTTCTGGTGTGTCTTGATCATGGAGCTCGAAATCAGTAACCAGGAAGAATATTTAACAAAGATGAAGATTTGTTTTTCCTATTGATTTTAAGATAAACACTATGAACTCCTGGTTGTTGAAATGATTGAGGGAATGGAGTTTCATAGTTAGTTTAATAATCTGGCTAATTGCTATATACTGATAGGTTTTCAATTTTGGGGTGGGGGGAAATGCTTAAATAAATAGCCATAAAGCCATCTGGACACATTTTAAACTTGCTTTAATGATTCAGAAGGCGCTTCAAGATCTTGAAGTAACACAGTTATCATAATGAACATAAATAGTAGGTGGTCAAATACTTATTGATTTTCATTCTGCACTTCAAAGAAGACGGTCTAAGAAATTGGGCTGAAAATATGCTGACCCTGTGGTATATTTTGAAAATTGCTTCAAAAATTCCTGATATCAGCTTGTTTACTTGTCATTTATATTTTTCACATAAAAGTAAATTGCAGTTAAAAATTTTTTAAAAATTCAGTTATTCGAGCTTCTTAGCTTTTTGCATTGTAGACAAAGGAAAGTTTTAGTTTCACAGTTCTTGAGTATCTTGAGAACTGCAAGGCTTCTAAAATAACTTTTCAGTTTTGATGCCAGTAATAAATACTAGTTTAAACCCATCTTAACCATTGGAAAGAAGTATCCTACCGTCAGTTTTCCAAAATTGGTTTTCTGTCTCAATGTCCAAAGTGATAATTGTGTATGGACCTAGATGGAGAAAGATGAGTTTAAATCCTGACTCCGCCACTTATTGTTTGTGTGATGATGGGCAAATTATCTCTTTATGTTTCAATTTCCTCATTGGTAGAAAAGGATATTTAAATAACAGGATTATGGTAAAGATTAAGAAGTTAATGTATACATAAACCCTTTAGCTAGCAAGTTTCTGGCACATAGAGAGCTGAAAATGGTAAATGTTTTCCTCCTCTGCGTTCAGATTTTTGTTTAAATGTTTATTTATTTTTGAGAAAGGTAGAGAGGGGGAGAGAGAGAGAATCCCGAGGAGGCTCTGCCCTGATGTGAGGGTAGGGGGTCTGAACCCATGGACCCATGAGATCATGACCTGGGCCAAAATCAGGAGTTGAATGCTTAACTGTTTAGATTTTTAAAAGTTATTTATAATTATAATAATAATAATAATTTTTTGAAATTATTTTTAATTTTTAAAATTGACATACAATAAAATTTGGCATCTAGTTTTGGCATATAGTTCTATGAATATTAACATATGCATGCATTCTCATAACCATCATCAGGGTCGGAATGCAGAACAGTTCCATGCTCCCCAAAAACTCCCTCATGCTGTTCCCTTTGAAGTCACCCTCTCCGCCATCCCCTAACCTATAACAGCCACTGACATATTTCCCATCACTATAGCTATTCCTTTTCTAGAAAGTCATATAAATGGAATCATACAACATAACCTTTAAAGATTGGCATCTTCATCTAGCACAATGCATTTGTGATTCATCTAGGTTTTTGTGTGTGGCAATAGTTTGTTCCTATTACTGCTGAATAGTATTCCACTGTACAGATGTCTCAATTTGTTCTTCCATTCACTCACTGAAGGACATTTGGGTGAGTTCCAGTTTGGGGCAATTTTGAATAGAGCTTCTATGTGAACATATGTGAATATAGGCTTTCATTTCTCTAGGGTAAAGGTCTGGGAATGGGAATTTTAGGTCACATGGAAAGATGTGTGTAACTTTGTAAGATACTCTCAGGCTGTTTTACAGAGTGGCTGTACCATTTTGCATCCTAGGAATGGATTAGAGTTTCAAGTGCTCTACATCCTCACCAACACTTAGTATTTATCTGCCGTTCTTTCTCTCTCTCTCTCTTTTTAAATTAGCCTTTGTGTTGCTTTCTTATTGGCAACTTTTTGAGAGTTCTTTGAGAATATATAAAGTTTATTTATTCATTTTGAGAGAGCCAACATAAGCGGGAGAGGGGCAGACAGAGAGGGAGAGAGAGAATCCCAAGAAGGCTCCATGATGTAGCACAGAGCCCCACACAGGTCTCAAACTCATGAAACTGTGAGATCACGACTTGAACTGAAATCAAGAGTCCAGGCTTAACCAGCTGAGACATGCAGGCACCCTACATTCTTTGTCTATTTTGGATACGAATTCTTCTTTAGTTATGTGACTTGTAAATAAATATTCTCTCCCAGATTGTGGCTGGTCTTTCTTTCTCTTAACAATTATTTCACAAAATAAAGGTTTTAAATAAGTCCATTTATCAACTTTTTTCTTTTATGAAATATACCTTTGGTAGCATATCTAAGAACTCTGCTTAACTTCATGTCAGGAAAATTTTCTCCTATGTTTTCTTTGAAAACTTTATAGTTTAATGTTTTATATTTAGATCTGGGGTTCATTTTGAGTCAATTTTTATATAAAATGTGAGGGTTTGTTTTTGGTAAAAAAAATCAATTGGCCATATTTGTGTTGGTCTGTCTCTGGATTCTTATTGTATTCCACTAATATTTATGTATATCTTTTTACTAATAACACACTGCCTTGATTATTATCATTTACGGTCATTCTTAAGTTGCCTCCAATTTTATTCTATGGTCTCAAAGTGTTTTAGCTGTTCTTGTTCCTTCATCTTTCGATATAAATTTTAGAATCAGCTTGTATTATATATTTATAAAATTTTGTTGTATTTTAATTGGAATTACATTAAATCTATTGGTCAATGTTAGGTGGGAGAATCAGAATCTTTATTATGTTAAATTTTTAATCCATAAGCACACTATGTCTCTCTGTTTATTTCAGGCTGCTTTGACTTCTTTCATCAGTATTGTGTGATTTTCAATATATGGGTCTTGCAAATACTATGTTTGATTCATGCCTAAGCATTTCATTATTTTAGAGCTTTTATGTTTTTAAAAATTACCTTTAGTTTTCAATAGTTCATTGTTAACATATAGAAATAAGATTTTTGTGATTATAAATCCTGATACCTTCCATAAGTCATTTATTATTTTTTGTGAGTTTTCTTTGTTTACTTTTTACTGTTGTTGTAATTACTTCGTATTTTTACCTAGACAATTTTGTCTCTTGCAGATAGGGATAATTTTATTTTTTCTTTTCCAGTATTTTCGAGGTTGAATAAGAGTGGTAAAAGTGGATATTTTTGTTTTGCTCCTCACTTAGGATGGAAAGCAGCTTTTCATAAGCAAGTACGATGTTAGTGAGAGGTTTTATATATTTATTTATTTTGGTAAATGCTTTTTTAACAAGTTCATGGAGTTAACTTCTATTCCTAGTTTGCTGAGCTTTTTTTTTAATCATGAAGAAATGTCAATTTTTTTAAAATATATTTTGATTATTTATCAATTTCTCTTCTTTAGATGGTTGATGGTAGATATATTGATTGGTCACAATATTCAGTGGTCATTATTCTTTATATTTATTCCTGCATACTATTTGCTGATATTTTGTAGAGGATTTTTTGGCAATGTTCAAAAGTGATACTGGTCTGCAATTTTCTTTTATTTTCTTGTCCTTTTTGTCTGTACTTTGTTATCACAGGAATTCTGGCTTCACAAACATATTTGAGAAGTGTTCCCTGATCTCTTATTTTTATGGGGAGACTGTAGAACTGATCTTATTCTTTAAATATACCAATAAACCATCTGGGTCAAGAGATTTCTTTGGAAAGCTTTACAATAAAAAAAATAATTTCATTATTAGTTATAATACTACTCAGAATATCTACTTCATTTTGGGTGAGTGTTGATAGTTTATGGTTTTGAGGTATTGGTCTATTTCATATAAGTTATTGGATTTATATACAATTAATGGTTTTTGAGGTATTGGTCTATTTCATATAAATTATTGGATTTATGCACAATTAATTGTTCATAGTATTTCCTTGTTTTCCTTTTAGTATCTGTAGAGTCTATAATGATATACCCGTTTCACTTCTGTAGTAATTTGTATCTTCTCTCTTGTTCTTTTTAAGTTTTGCTAGAGCCTCTTTAAAAAAAATAATGTTTATTTATTTTTGAGAGAGAGAGACAGAGTGTGAGCGGGGAAGGGGCAGATAAAGAGAATGGGAGACACAGAAACCTAAGCGGACTCCAGGCTTCAAGCGGTCAGCACAGAGTCCGACAAGGGGTTTGACCTGAGCTGAAATTAGTGGTTCAACTGACTGAGCCACCCAGGCATACCAAATTTTGCTAAAGTTTTATCGATTTTATTGATCCTTATAAAGATTAATGCAAACCAATTTATTAATCTCTATTGTTTTCCTATTTTCAGTTTCTGCTCTTAATTTTATTTCCTTGTGCTTTTGGGTTTAGATTTTATGTTTTTAGTTTCTTAATGGAAAAGTTTAGTGATTTGAGACCTCTCTTTTTTTCTAACCTAAGTATTTAATGCTACAAATTTCTTTCAATGGATGGTTTTAGAGGCATATACCCAAATTTTAATATTTTGGATTTTAATTTCTTTCAGTACAGTATATTTTCAACACCTTGAGATTTCCTTTTTTTTTTTTTTTGACATGGGGATTATTTCTTGGTATGTTATTTAATTTCCAAGTGTTTGGAAATGCTATTATTATCTTTGTTATCAATTTCTAGTTCAGTTGTATTATGGAGAACATATTTTGTATTAATTCAGTTTTTCAAAATGTGTTAAGTTTTGTTTTGTAACCCAGGATCTAGTCTGTATTGGTGATTACTCCATGTGCGCTTGAAAAGAATGTGTACTACGCTATTATTGGATGCTGTATAAATATGAATTAAAACTTCTTAGTTGATGGTGTTGTTCAGTTTTTTTATATCCTTCCTGATTTTTGGTGGCTTATTTATCTATTCTACTGAGAGAATTTGAGGTTGTCCAGTGTAATTATGGGTTTATTTCCTTTTCTATATTGTCAGTTTTGCTGCCAATGTTTTAAGCCTTATTGTTCATTTAAGATTGTTTTGTCTTCTTGGTGGATTGACCTTTTTATTAGTATGTAATATCCCTGTTTATCACTTTAGTTTTCTTTTGATTAGTGTTTGCATGATATACCTTTTCAATCATTGTACAATCATTTTAACTTACCTAGCTTTTCTTTTTAAATCCTTTTTGACAAATAATGTCTTTTAATATATGTATTTAGACTCTTTATAATTAATGTAATAATTATTATATTTGGTTTGAAATCTATCGTTTTAATATTCATTTTCTGTTTTTTTCCTCTCCTTTTTTTTCTTTTCTGTTTCCTCTTTATTGCTTTCCTTTGTATTATATGAATTCTTTTAGTGTTTCATTTTCATTTACCTATTGTGTTTGACTATCTTTTTCTCCTTTTTTGTGGTTTATCGGTGCTCTAGAGTTATATTATACTTACTTAACCTTTTCAGTTTTTTTTGAAATCAATATTTTACCTCTTCAGTTAGAATGTAGAAAGCTTGCAACCATCAAGTTTCTTTTATTTTCTCCCAGTTATGTTGTAGTTGTCGCATGTAACATCAATGTACATTGAAAAATGATCAGAAAATGTAATAACTCTGGTTTTAATCTATCAATGTATTTTAAAGAGCTCAAGAGAAGTAGTATTTATCTAAGTCTCTACCATTTCTGTGGCTTTCCCTTCAATCTTCATATTATCAGTTTTATTTTGATGTCATTTCCCTTTGATCTCAAAAACGTTCTTTAGCAATTGTTTTAAAGTAAGTTATCTGGCAGTAAATTTCCTTCATTTGAGAAATCATTTATTTTATCTTTATTCCTGAGAAAATTTTGCACTTGAAAATATTGAGCCATTTTCTTCTGGCCTCCATGATGTCAGATAAGAAACAATATTTGAATTATTGTTCTCATGCAGTTAATGAATTGTTCTTCCTTTCTACTTTTACTATTTTTTACTTTGTCTTTAATTTTCAAAAGTTTGATTATAATATATCTTGGCCTGAAGTTCCTTGTATTTATCCTGTTTGGGGTGTTCTGAACTTTTAAAATCTATAAATTTCTGATTTTCACAAAAGAAGGACATTTCAGCTATTAATTCTTTAGACTTTTTCTGCACCATCCTTTTTTTCTTTCCTTCTGGAACTCCAATTACACAAATATTAGACATTTTGGTGTTGCCCCACACATCCTGTTTCCTGTCATCTCTATTCTGCTATTGAGCCTAGTCAGAGAGTTTTTAATTAGACATATAAAGTTCTAAAAGCATCATGCTGTTTGAAAAGTTTTTTGGAAAATTCCGAGTCTTAAATTTGCTTCAAATTTTATATGTTTAAGAAAGTATTATTATTGATTGCTATTTTAATATAAGCCACCAGCCAGTTAAATCAATGAGAAATAGGAGACAATATAAGTTAGTTTCATGTAAAGTATGTGTACATTGTGGTTTTTAAATGTGTCCACAAACTTTTTAACACTCTTTCCATCAAGAGATTCACTTTAGCTACCTTCCCTTTGACCTTCCCTTTGGACAGCGTTCAGTGTTATTTTACTGACCTGCAGCTAACAAACAGAATACATTGAAAAGTGATTGTGTGTCACTACCAAGGTCATGTTGAAAAGGCAATACAGCTTCCACATGGCTCTCTTTAAAACAAAAAAACAAAAAACAAAACTCACCTTTGGAAATCCGCCACCATATTGTGAGGTCACATGTAGAGAGCATATGTAGGTGTTTTACCTGACATCCACATTCAAAGGTCCAGGATATCTCCAGCATCAACCAGCAGACATCTGAGTGAGCAAGACTTCAGATGATTCCAGCTCCCAGCCTTCAAGCTACCCCAGCCAAAGCTAAGTTGAGCATAGATTAACTGTCCTGAGTCCTGCCTGAATTGTTGATATTTAAGCAAAATAGATGTTGCTGTTATTAGCCTGTATATTTTGGGCTGTTTGTTACCTAGCAATAGATAAATGGAATAGTTTTTAGTATTTGGTACCTGGAAGTGATGCTGGGGAAGCTGCTATTACAAAAAACCCTAAAACGTACAGGAACTGCTTTGGAATCTCAAGTAGGATGTTAATGAAAGATGTCTGCCTTGAAAAGACTTCTGATAGAAAACAGTCTTTCTTCAAAGCTTGTAAGACAGTTAACAAAATCCATCCACCAGTGCTTTCCATTCTTTCAAATACCTCTGCCCCCATACCATTCAAGTACTAGTGATACTTTACATGCTAACGTTTTACCTTTAAACTGTACCTCATTTCAACATACCATTTACGAGAGCGTTAGTCATTGTGATGCCACAGCACATTAGGAGTTAATCTCCCTCCCACACTTGCCTCCTGCTGTGACTGTTGGCTAATTCACTTTTAAAATTCTATGCTGAGGGGCTATTGTCTGGAGCTACTTCCCAGTCCACCTTTTAAATTGGGTTTTCATGAATGCAGAGCTTGAGATAATGTCTCAGTGCAGGTAGTCAATTTGGAAGATAATCCTGGGAAACAGAAGTGAGAGATGGGGGAGAGTGAAACAGGAGAGAGAAAAGCCAATAAATGGTATATTATTGAGCAAGTTTTTGCTGAGAGTTGTTGGGACTCGATCCCACTTGTGAACCTTGAAGAACCTTGTAGAATATGAGTCAGGATTGTCTTGCTAAAGAACTGGAGTCCAGTCTGTTTACATGCATTGTTCCCATGGTTATAAACATTTCTGCACTTCTGTTATCTACTGAGCATCTATGTGCATCTACTCAGTGACCTTCCAAGACTTCAGAGAAATTCCTGAGGTAGAAAAACAAAGAGATGTCATACTTGAGGAGATGCTGACAATATGCATGGAATTATTTATGTCACCTGCCCTGAAATCACATGGCCTAATTGGGATGTGGCTTTGAACGCCACAAGCATCTACTACACCTATGTTTATAGCTGAAGGGTATGCTCAATTTCAACCAGAGGTTAGGACAAAATTTATTCTGGATCCAAGCTCACAGACCTTTTAACAGCCCATGAGCTCCATGTTAAAAACTTTTGATTTAGAAGCTCAGTAATTCTATAACCTCTTTTCAGGCTCACAGGAAAGCTTACTCTCTAGCCTCTCTTGAAATTAGGTTGGTTCTGAGTTCTAGAGAAAGGCTAGGGGACAGAAGTGAGGAATACCACTTCCAGCTCTCCCCCCTAAAACTATTCCACCCTTTGCTTGTCAATCAAGAGACGGTACCGTGGGAAGATGACAGAATCACACAATGGGAGGAACCTGCATTCTTGAGTCATCATTTAGAAGACAGCCAGCCCAGGCTGCCAGGCTAGTCACTCATCTCCCATCAGACAGTGACTTGAGTGGGAGATAAACTCTGTGTGTGTGTGTGTGTGTGTGTGTGTGTGTGTGCGCGTATCCAGGGATATTACAGGTAGTTCGTTTTAGCAGTTGGCGTTAATTACCTTGGCTCATACAAAGCGGTTTCTTGCATAAGGCAGTAGTTTCATGATTCTCACTACTTGTTGGCTATGGAAGAAAGTATTAGTTACCACCTCTTTATCTTATTTGCAGACATATGAAGATGATTGAAAGAGTCATGTTTGTGATTTGCTTTCAGCCTTTTAGGGACGAGGCAAGAAGTCAACTCAAAGCAGTGGTATCATTATTTTTAGATAGCTTTCCTCCTGGTTAGGGACAATTGCTGTCTTGCACTTGCTGAACACAACTTGAGAGGGAAGTCTTCTTTCATAATTTCAGGATAACAAACATGAGAGAAAGAACCAGCATGAAATACTGTCTGTTTTCTCTTTTATCATGAGTGGCTAAGAACATATCCTGGATATAATAAATATGAATCAATGAGAGACAAGCAGATAATCACTTGAATTTTAGATGAATAAGGAAGATTGCCTAGGGTTTAATAATACGTCTTCTCATTTCTAGACAAGCATAAGGATAATAATATGAATCTATTTGGGGTCAGATGGACTGTGACAATGAAGTAAGAATACTCCCTCTTGTGGTTCTTGAGAAAAATAATTCCTGCTATAAGAGCATACTGAGAAAACAAAAATTCTGGTTTCAGAGATAACTTCAGTGAATAGTTAGAACTTCTTTTCTCTGGGGCCTGGTTCTATGAAGCTGAGTAACCATTTAGGCTGTGTTCATGTGGATCTTCTTGAGCATGTTTGTGACCTTGAATTGCTCACCTCAGGGAGGAACTGAGGATGTGACTGAGGGAAGGAATCTTCCACCTAAACTGGAAGAAGGCTGCTTTCTACTTGGAATTTTGTGCCTGTTGGGAAGTAGTAATTGTCATTAAATTTCTTCTTTCTTTAGCTTGCAATGGTTCTCCAATGTGGCCTTGTTATTACTCTGGGGAAAGCTTCCATTTAAGAGGAGTGAATTTGGTGTTAGGACACTATCTTCTTTAAAGCCCATCTCTCATTATTTTGTGGGTGGTGTAAATATATTTCTCAAGTGTATGTTTTTTCCCTTGTCTGTTTGGAGTCTTATTTAGCAGCTGTGCTTTTCTCAGGGGATAGCTGACTGTAAAATGCTTGAAATAGGAAATTACTCATTTTGTAAGAAGTAAAGTAGAGATAACATTGCAATTGGAAGATAACACCTATCCAATGTCAACAGTGGTTTGATGTGAAATTATCATTTGTTTTCTCATAATTGATGCCTCTTGCTTTTTGCTGCTAATGTTTCAACATTAGAAATAGAACATTTCTCAGTTCTCAGGAGGGTTGACATGTACGTAGGAAATCAATATCTATCTCTCTATCTTTTGTTCTCCCTGGTTCTCTAGTTAGGTTGTGCATATTTTTTCTGGTTTGTTCAGAACAGTCTTGATTTACAGTGCTGTCCCGGTGTCCCATTTGGCTTAGGATTTATTCTCTTTTCTTTTTTTTTCCCAATGAAAATTTTTAACAATATGAATTTTATTAGTCATAAAATATAACTTTAAGAACAATACAGGCAATTTTAAGTTTTTAAAAGATTACACTGAAAAAAATTCATTCTTTGGAAAAGTACCTGTGATATGATATTAGAAAGCAAAGAAATTGATTAAAGCACATGAATTGTGGGGGCGAGAAACTGCCTTGGACTGAATGAGACACAGCACTTGTACTTATATTCTACTGGAGACGCAGGTTACATGAACCACAAAGGTGCATGGCTTCTGGGAAATGTAGTTTTGCTCTTGGCCCAGAAACAAGAAATGACTTTAGTACACATCTTGTAAACATCTGTCACACTATCTTAGAACAAATTATTGAAGGGAGGACATGAAAGATACATCCAGTACCAAACAAGAAGGATGTTATTTACACCTTACAGATAAGGTGTAAACTGAGGTTCAGAAGAACTGAGAAAATTATTCATGGCTACACAGTCAAAAAGGGCAGAATTAAGCATCAAATATGATTCTTTAACATTTCAAGTTCCAGTATATAGTTCTACATCGCATCTCGGCCTTTTGGCCAAGATCAAGTGCAGTATATAGTTCTACATCCCAAAGTTTTCTTTGTTGTTCCCAGAAATCACACTTTATAGCACCTTTTGAATCTTTATAGTTAATAGGAGCTAAGATTTAAGTGATTTAGATTATTATTTCTAATTTTACCTGAATTATAATACTTGATTAAATTTTTGAATTAAAAATGAATATTTATAAACATTTGACTAAATCTAAATATCAAGACGATTTATATATACTTGTCTATCAATAATTTAGATTGATTTAAGCTTCCTTGTGAAAGTCCATTTAATTCCTTAATTTACACAGACAGAAAATAGCCTTCCCTTTTCTCTGTTATTTATCAATTTTCTTCTTTTCTGACCTAAGACCATGGAGTTAGAAACAAAATCTCATAGGAGATTTTATGATTTTTTTTCTGGGTTGATCATAAACCCAAAACGTAGTTCTTGCTCAGAGCCTTTCATTAGTTTTGCGGTGAGTTTTTTTCTTTATATGCATCATTCTCTGTTACATATATAATCTTGACACTCATAAAAGCAAAATAAAGTTCTGGAATGAAATTCGCCATTGCTTTTTTTGGTTCATTTTATCAGTTGCCCTGTTGACTGGTTTGTTTAATAGAACAACTCCCTAAACATATAACAAATTGAACAATCCACTTTACTATTTTTCCACATGTTTTCAGAAGACACATGACAATTTTTTTTTTGTAAGCAGATGCTGAAAGTAATTATGTGAGTCTTAGACTTAAAAAGAATACAATAAGACACATTATATAGCTTGAATTGTAGTGGCCTTTCCCACATTTCATGAGTTTCTGCCAAGGATGTTCTTACCTGACACCTGTTAAGAAGCAAAATTAAAAAAAAAAAAAAAAAGAAAATTAAAGATTTTTAGTGGCCTTTAACTGCCCTCCTTACATTTGTTTGCCTCTTTTACAATTCACTCAGAGTCAACATTTAGGCTGGAAAACCGTGAAGAGAGAGCACACAACCATTCCTCCTCATAACGATAACTCTATCTTGCTTTGATTTTGCTATTCTCTAGTCTATATTCAGAAAACAAAACCTAATTTGCTTGATTCTGGGCCTGCAGACCTTCTTGCAAAGAACATTGTTACTCTACCTAACCTTTGTAGAAATGTTTGGTTAATTTGCCCTTACCCTTTCCAAGTGCAAAAACCCTGAGGCTTGTCTTTTGAGGAAGCACATGAACAAGAAAGGATAAATCTGTTTATCTCAAACGGCAAATCATATAGTTAGCTACTCAACAAGAAACATACACTCTGTTCCACAGAGAGCAGGAGCTCAGTATTCTGACCGTGGTCTGACCCACAGGAAGCTCAGAGACCGGGTATCAGTAGTATGTAAAGGTACCAGAAGAACAGATTGTAGACTCAACTAGAATTCAGACATGTCTGGACAAGCCCAGTAGACTGTAAGGCCATTTCTCTAAAAGATTTGTTTTTCTGATGGACTGAGAAGGTTTCTGAGAGGGTATTTGTCTTGAGAGTATGACCCAGTAACAAAACCTTAGTTGTCTGGGAAGATGGGTGATTTTGAATGCAGCACCAAAATACTCACTTTCATTTGACTTGTAGCCAGGACCCTACCGGATGCAGGTTTGAGTCTTTTTGAGAGCATCAGGTCTGTACTTAAACCCTAAAAGACCTGATTTTCTAGAAACTTTCAAATGTAGATGCACAAACAGTTCTTTTTTTGACGCTCTCTAAAACAGATGCAGAGGTGAGAGCTCTTTCCCATGTGGTTAACTGTGGTAGACGGAATTCTAAAGATGTTTTCCCTTCACTTTCACTGAGATTTTTATCTCAGTGGTTACTCATTCAAACACTAATCTAGGTACATCTTTCAGAGATTTTGCAGATTGAAGTCCCAAGTTAGTTAATCTTAAAGAATGGAGATTATCCAGGCGGGCCTGATCCTATCAGATGAGCCCTTTTCATGCAGAGAGTTTTCTGTAGGTAGGAGCAGAAAGGAAGTTAGAAATTCAAAGCCCATGGAGGGATTTGATGCATTGTTCCTGGATTGATTTTGAAGGGGGCCTTGTGCCAAGGAATACAGGGGGCCTTCAGGAGTTTAAGAGTGGTCCGTTTTTGACAGCTAGCAAAGAAACATGGACCTCATTCCATATTTGGTCAAAAACCTGAATGAGTTTGGAAGCAGATTCTTTCCTACAGCCTCTAACTTTAAGCCCTTCCCAGAGATGCCTTTATTTCAGTCTGGGAAGACTCTATGCAGAGAATCCAGTTAAGCTGTACCCAGAAGTATCTCTAGACACTTCTGACCTAGAGAAGTGTGAGACAATTCCTTTGTGTTAAGTCACTGCGCTTATGGTAATTTGCTATCAAATTACTAGCAACAGAAGACTAATTCATTGACAGAATATGATGAGATTTGGTATCTTGTGGGACCAAGGCCTCAGCCAGTGATAGACAGTGGATGCCAGTGGGTAAATGGTAAAGCATGGTGAGAAAAGAATTGATGAGGGCTTATAACATGTCCCCTGGGAACTCCCAGAAATTCTCCTGGGTGGAAGAAACAGCCAGTGAAATCTTAATTGTTACAATTAATATGAGCCACTAGAACTTATAGGCTGATAAAGTCTGGGAAACTGATTGCACACATTTACATGAAGTCCAAGTTACTTCAGTCTCCTAGTGTACACTTCATTCAACAAAAGGGACATAGTTTTTGCTATTGTTTTGTCTTGTTTTTGTTTTTTCTTTGTTTCTGATTTACATCTCTCCACTCCTAAAATTCACTTGCCTTTTTCTTGGCCCTTGATATCTTTTGGTAGATGCCAAGAGGCCTGTTTAGTAAGTATATGTTGAATAATGAAAACAGTAGAAATAAATATATATTTTTCTTTGTTATTAACTCTTTGCCACTGAGATAAAATAGCATCTTATTCTTGAGATATAGGTCATCTTTTTCAAGATGCTTAGATGTCTTTATCACAACCTTCCTATTAAAAAATAGTGAGCAAGCATTTTGTATAGGGTTCTTTTTATCTTAAGTTTTAATTTCAGTTAGTTAACATGTAGTATAGTATTAGTTTCAGGTATAGAGTATAGTGATTCAACAGTTCATAAATCACCTGGTACTCATCACAAACACACACCTTAATACCCATCACCTATTTCACACCCCTTCCCCCACAGCCCCCACCTTCCCCCTCCTCCCTTCTGGTAGCCATCTATTTGTTGTCTACAACTAAGAGTCTGCTTCGTGGCTCATCTCTCTCTCTCTCTCTCTCTCTCTCTCCTGCTCTCTCTCTCTCTTTCCCCCTCTCCCTTTTTCCTCTTTGTTTTGTTTCTTAAATTCCACATATGAAGAAATCATATAGTATTTGTCTCTCTCTTATTTCACTTAGCATAATAAGTACCATCCACATTGTTGCAAATGGCAAGATCTCATTCCTTTGTGGCTGAATAATATTCTAACTTCTCTCTCTCTCTCTCTCTCTCTCTCTCTCTCTCTCTCTCTCATCTATCTATCCATCACATCTTTGTTATCCAGTCATCAGTTGATGGACACTCAGGCAGTTTCCATAGTTTGGCTATTGTAAATAATGCTACTATAAACATATAAACGTAGGGTTGCATGTATCCCTTTTAATTAGTATTTTTGTATTCTTTGGGTAAATACCTAGTAGTGCAATTGCTGGATTGTAGGGTAGTTCTAGTTTTAACTTGCTGAAGAATCTCCATACCGTTCTCCAGTGTGGCTGTACCAGTTTGCATTCCCACCAACAATGCAAGAGGGTTCTCCTTTCTCCATATCCTTGCCAACATTGTTTCCTGTGTTATTGATTTTAAGCATTTTGCCATATGTGAAGTGAGATATCTCATTGCAATTTTGATTTGTATTTCTCTGATGATGAGTGATGGTGAGCAACTTTCCATGTATCTGTTAGCTATCTGTATGTCTTCTTTGGAAAAAACATATATGCATGTCTTCTGCCTATTTTTGATAGGATTATTCATTTTGGGGGTATTGAATTTTCTAAGTTCTTTGTATATTTTGGATACTAACCCTTTATCAGATATGTCATTTACAAATATCTTCTCCCATTCTGCATGTTGCCTTTTAGTTTTGTTGATTGTTTACTTCACTGTACAAATGTTTTATTTTGATGGTGTCCCAATAATTTGTTTTTGCTTTTGATTCCTTTGCCTCAGATGATATACCTAAAAAGAAGTCGCTACGGCTAATGTCAAAGAGATATCACTGCCCGTGTTCTCCTCTAGGATTTTAATGGTTTCCCATCTCACATTTAGGTCTTTATTCCACTTTGAACTTATTTTTGTGTAGTGTGCAAGAAAGTGGTCTAGTTTCATTCTTTTGCATGTTGCTGTCTAGTTTTCTCAACACCATTTGTTGGAGAAACTGTCTTTCTCTCATTAGATATTCTTTCCTGCTTTGTCGAAGATTAATTCACCATATAGTTGTGGGTTGTATTGGGTTCTTAACAAAGGAAACTTGATTACAGTATGGGAGACTTTTAATTTTCATAGCCAAGCTACAGATTAGTACAGAGATGATTCTATTATAATTGTAGTGTAATTTTATAAGAATTTTATTGGGAGACAATTCTCCACAGATCTCTTACATTTCTGCATGTCTTCTGAGCAGATATATTGACAGATTCTGGTTCTGGAATATCTTTTCAAGTATGTTTGTATGGCAAACAGCTTTGGAAGATAAAGATAGTGTCTCTCTCTGAGGCAAAAGGCAGATTTGTTTGCTGTCCAGGACAATAAAGGCAATGCCTTTAAAAAAGCAAAGGTTGGACAGATTTGTCAGCGGTCTCCTTTAAAGGTTTGATATTTCCTAAGCCCAACTGTGATACAAAATCCCATGTGACCAGCACAGATGACCAACTTTCCTAGTTTGCATTAGATTTTTCTGATTATTACATAAAGTCCTGAATACGAGGAACTCTTCAGTTTTGGTCACATCAGGGAGTTGGTCACTCTTGTGACTTGCGTGCACCTGAGATGATCCATATCACCTCCACATGATTTGGGAAGCAGGGAGCCATTATAAACCTGAAGATCATGATGCCATTGTGATATAAATAATCAAGTCCTTCGGCTCTCGTCCAGGAGGCCAGTGTTTTAGGCTAGCACCCTTAAAACTGTGGTAAGCTATGGGGCACCTAGGAGGCTCAGTTGGTTAACCATTCAACTCTTGGTTTTGGCTCAGGTCATGATCTCACAGTCATAAGTTTGAGGCCTGTGTCAGGTTCTGCACTGGCAGCGCAGAGCCTGCTTAGGATTCTGTCTTTCTCTTCCACTCTCTGCTTCTCCCTCACTCATGCGTGCACGTGCTCTCTCTCCCTCTCAAAATGATTAAGTAAACTTAAAAACAACAACAACAACAACTGTGGTAGGTTAGCTTATTAGGTAGCAAGTGCAGTAAAACTATCAGACCCTTGACAGCTCTTTACAAATATAAGTCTAGCAATTGCTAGAATAATAGTTGGAAAAAAGTTTATTTTAGACTGGAGAAATGGAATAAGCCCATAAGTTTCCCCTGAAGTTTTCCAAAAGCTGTTTATGAAATGAATAATTCAAAAGCAAATCGACTTACAAAGGTGACTTTGTAAGAACTTGTATCATTTCTATTTCCCTTGCAATTTTTTCTCTTCCTCATAGGTTATTTAGAAGTGTATTGTTTAATTTCCAAACATTTAGGATTTTTCTAGTTACCTTTATGTAACTGGTAGTTTAATTCCACTCTGGTCAAAAAAAACTGTACTTTGCAGATATTGGCTGTAGTGTTGTCTCTATGTCAGTTAGTTTAATGGTTTATTGTGTTGTTCAAATCTTCCATACTCTTACTGATTTTTCTCTGTTTATTCTGTCAATTATTGTAACAATTCCAAGGATGATTATGGGTTTATCTCTTTTGCCTTTATAGACTGGATGATACAAATTTACGAACGTTTTATCTTCCTATGTACTGGACTCTTTTGTCATTTACAAATATCACTCTATTTCCAGCAATACTTAAAATCTACTTTATTAATAAAGATATACTAGCTTTCTTTTGCTTAATTTTTGCATGGTATACATATTTTTCCATTCTTTTTTTGTTTTTAAGTTTTCTGTGGCCTTATTTTTAATGTGTCTTATAAACAGCATTTAGCTGGATCTAGTGTTTCTTTCTTTCTTTCTTTTTTAACTTACTCTGACAGTTTTTGTCTTTTAATTGAAGCCTTTTGGTCCATTTATATCCCATATAACTGCTGACATAGTTGGTGCAATGGATTGAATGTGGAATTAGGTTTAGATGGTCATAATGGTGGATCCCTTATGAATAGGATTAGTAGTCTTGGAAGGGGAGCTTGCTGCTCTCTCTGCTCTCTGCCATATGAGAACACACTCAGAAATCAGCAGTCTGCAACGTGGAAGAGGACTCTCAGCAGACCTCAACCATGCTGGCACCCTGATCTTGAACTTCCATCCTCCATAACTGTGAAAACTAAATTTCTGTTGTTTATAAGCCATCCGGCCTTTGCTGTAACAAAACATAGCAGCCCAAATTGACTAAAACCATTGGGTTTACATCTACCAACATATTATTTGTTTTCCATATTTCCCACCTGTTCTTTGATCCTTTATTTTTACCTCCTTGAATTATTTTAGATTTATCCGGTGGTGTTTATTATACCATTTTCCGTCTGCAAGATTTTTATACGTTAAAAAAATGATTCTTTTGGTATTTTCCATATAATTACAATATACATCCATATCTTACAGTGGTCTACCTTAAATAAAGAGCTTTACTAGTTACTGACCAATGTAAGAATTCTCCAACGGTTTAATTTCATTTACCCACGGACCTACCATTAGTACCAGTGGTGCCGTGTACATTAACGCCACGAGGCATTAATATGAGTTGAGAGGAATTTGAATACAGATGTTTGGATCCTTCTCTCAATTCCCTTCCTGTCTGGGATTTTGAAGCTCAATTCCAAGCCACTTTGGCAGTCCTGAATTTAGACCTCTTTTCCCTCAGCCCAATAAGACTGTCACTTTCTGTTTGAGCTGTATTCCCTATATTACAATTTGAAAAATGCCCTCATAAAAAAGCCATAGCATGAATGTAGAGCTCACCATATGTGCTTCCCTTCTCTCAGGGACCAAGGGAGTCCTGCTTGTCCTGGTTTCTTGCCAAAGCCTTCAAACAGTTGATTTATGTATGTCATCCAGCTTTTATAGTTGTTTTTGGCAGAAGAGTTAGTTTAATACCAGCTACTTTATCATGCATGGCTGAGACTGGAGATCCCTTAGAACAATTTTATGAACAGAAATTTCTCCTCATCTAACATTTGGTACACCAGTGGTATAGTTCGTATAAATGCACAATCATTTTCCTTTATCTGTTTGCAAAATAAGGAGATGATTCTCTAGTATCCTCTAGTGTTGACCAATTATTATTAGTTTTAGTATAATTATGAACTCATATATTTAAACATATTTATTATTGTTTAATCTGTGAGAGGTTTTATCATTAATGATGCCCAAATTTTCCCTTCTTTGATCATCGGAAGCCTCTTTAAGTTAGCTCTGCGTCCTTTTGACATGATTCTGGTGGTTTTTGATACATTCGTTGTTATATGTTTGTCAAAATAATCCAGGATTATCTTGTATATTTTACCCCTTACGCCTAGAATTACCCATTTATCTAAAGAACCCAAGTTAGAGTATGAGAGGAAGATCAAGGGTAAGTTGTTCCTAGTGCACTGCTAGCTTTCAGTTAAAGCAAGAAGGTAAAGAAACTAACCAGAGGGAAAGTTGAATATATAGGCGACTTAGCTGATGCTGTCAGCAAGCCTTCTTGCTCAACTGTAGACCTCAACAGTTATTTCTTATCGTATTCTTGAGGCATTGATGAAGATGTTTTGCAATGACTGGAACATTCCAACCACCAGACCAGAAGAGCCCTGATAGCAATGGAATGCCTAGAAGACTACACCCTGCACATCCCATTCCCTGCCCATGATCAGGGGCTGAACACATATTGTCCACCACATATGATAACTGCTCTCTTGCCCAGACTCCACTGAACCTCTCCTGTAAAATTCTAGGTGCCCATCTTGCTGGAAGAGAGGTCAGCTGTTAAGGTTTGAACCTGCCACTTCCTCCAGATGCTGGCACCCAAAATAAATTTCTCCTCTTTTCTTTTCCAAGCCCTTATCCCTTGAATTATTGGTTTCTCTTGCAATGAGTTTGTTGGGCAACAGTGTTGACAACACTGTAAGCTCTGGATTTGTCTAATCCCCTTGGGATTCCCTGGGAGGAAACAGCTGGTGGCAGCACCAAGGCTCACTCCTGAGGTAGCAGCTGTGATTGATCTCATTCAGTAACAATGACAACTCATGGTATCTAGGGGGCAGAGAGAAAGATGCTTGGAGTTAGAAAAAGGATGAGACCGTGGGCAAAACTAATGAGTAGAAGGAGAAAAGGAGGTGGGGAATGAAAGCCTGGTGAATACTTCCATTGAACATATATTGCATGTTAAACTATTTAGTATATTTAGTAGGTAAATAAGCACTTAGTATGCTTATTTTTTGCCCTAAAATTGTTCAGATATTACAAAACACCATCACAATTTTCATGTTACTGATAGTTGCATAGACTCAAGTACAGGATGTGACTGGTTGATGACATTTGTTGGTTCTGCCTTTGTTCTGATCAAAGATTTATTTGGAAAAGATTCTTGTGCCATGCTCAGAAAATACAGATATTTCCTTCTTTTCAATATGCTAGTAAAGTGGGAGGAATTGCCAGACATTGTAGAGAAAGATTTAGTAGAATGGACTATAATTAATTTGTATATTTTATTTGGCAATAATTCTGATCTATTCATTTTTCTGTTACTATTATGACAATAGTAATATATTTAAAGATATTTACTTCATCTACATTTATTAAAGAGCCCTAACATGTGAACTGTTGTTTGATATATTCTGTTGACTTGATGGATTTTAGAGAAATTCCTGGGATGAACAGAATAATTATTTGCAATGTTATCTTCCTGGACAGGAGTCTCCTGGAATAATAAAGTTATGCTAACAAAGACAGTTGAGCAATAAAATTCTTAATGTTGATTCTAAACTCTGTATGTGTGTGTGTGTGTGTGTGTGTGCGTGTGTGTGTGCACAAGTGGTAAATTGTTTTGATTCCCACTCTGGTGGATGACACAGCATCTCTGATTCAAGAATTTCACGAAGTCTAATGGTAGAGAAAGGTAAATTATAGAAAATGTTGAAGATAGTAACAAGTATTTTAAGAAAGCATATTTGGGCAGTAGGGAGCACCGTTGGCTTTACCGAGGAAGTAATCTTTGGGTCTTCTTGTTAGAGTTTGTCCACAGTGGAAGGAACCAAACAGAGGGAGCAGCAGGTGCAAGTGTGCAAAGGGAGAAGAATGGGAGACAAGGCTATAATGTGGCTAAACCTAATAGGTCTTTATGTATAATGAGTTTTGAATTTTGTCCTATACCAGAAGTGTGTGTGGGGGGAGAACCCACATTGGTTGAAATTAGGTAGGGGCCCAAGGAATTTAGTTAGTAGACTAGAACCTGAATATTTTTTTTAAAAAAATTAATGTTTATTTATTTTTGAGAGAGAGAGAGACAGAGAGAGAGAGAGAGAGAAAGAACACAAGCCGAGGAAGGGCTGAGAGAGTGAGACACAGAATCTGAAGCAGATTCCAGGATCTGAACTGTCAGCGCAGAGCCTGAGGGACAGCTCCAACTCACAAGTCTTTAGATCATGACCAGACCTGAAGTCAGATGCTTAACCGACTGAGCCACCTAGGCGCCCCTAGGCCTGAAAATTTTAAATAATTAAGTATGAGGGATTAGGAGAAAGGACAGGTGAAGTGAACTTCCCAGGTCTCTGATCTTATAGCTGGATGAATAATAGAGTAGAGAGGAATGAGTGGGGTGAGGTGAAAATAAGCAGAAACTGAGAGTGTGTGAATATTACAAACTTGACTTTTATATACCTCTATTTGTATGTTTATCTATAGTTATGTGTGAACAGATTTCTCATGTTATTTTTTAACCTTACATATCTCTTCGGATAACCTCTCTACTTTTATATACCTCTATTTGTATGTTTATCTATAGTTATGTGTGAACATATTTCTCATGTATTTTTTAACCTTACATATCTCTTCGGATAACCTCTCTACTTTTCTCAGATAACAAAATGTATTCCCGTGTTTTTATTAGGAAACATGCATCTTGTCTTGCTGCTCTTTTCAGCTGTTTACTTGTTCTGCAAGCTTTCATGTTTTCTTGAATAATGTTATGTACCCAGTGGATATTTTTATAATGAAAAGTCACACATAGGGCTTTTTCTCATAGAGATAATATTAGTTGCTTCAAGAAAGTGTCATCACACAAAAATGGGCCAGATTGAAAGTTAGCAGGATATGCCTTGCTGGTCGCAGCCACTAAAGGGATTCAGTATTTGTCAGCTGATTTAGACTTGAAGGGAGGAGTTAACTGAAAATCTTCAAGGAAGACATAGAAGGCAGACAGACAGGACAATGTAAGAATGAAAAATAAGGGGTAGTTTGGGAAGCTACTGTCTTATACATTTTTGTCTTGGATTAGACCTGCCATTTATTTATTTCATGTATAATTTTAAAATGGAAATGTTTGCACCACTTTAAGTACAAATGTTGAGAGAGACATGGATTCGATTTTTGTTTGTTTAACCAAGTTCCTTTTGTTGGTAGGAAGAACAGAGGGATCAAGAGTCAGGAAGCACCATCATGGTGTCTCATTTGCCTCCTTCTGTCTCAGTTTAGGTCCTCATGACTTCACTTCTGACCTACTGAAATAGTCTCATTGTATTCTGATCTCCAGATTTCCTTCCTTCTGATACATTTCAAATACTGCTAGAAAGAACTTTAGACACAGGTCCCATTCCCCCCATCTTTTTTTTTTTTAATAGTACATTTTTATTTTTTATTTAAAAAAATTTTTGTAACGTTTATTTATTTTTGAGAGACAAAGAGACACAGAGCACGAGCAGGGGAAAGGCAGAAAGAGGAGGTACAGAATCTGAAGCAGGCTCCAGGCTCTGAGCTGTCAGCACAGAGCCCGATGTGGGGCTCGAACCCATGAACCGTGAGATCATGACCTGAGCCGACATAGGCGCTTAACCAACTGAGCCACCCAGGCCTGATATTAATATGCATGTTGTTAAATTAATTAAACAAGGAGGTCATTAGCCTGATGTAGCTCTAATGTGGCCTAGTAAGCAAAACAGAATCTAAAGCCTCAAGTTTACAAAACCAAAACACTAAGGGGAGCCAATCACAAAGCATCAGCTAGGCTTTGGGTGTCAGCCAGTCAGTAATTTCCTGTCTTTGCTCCTGGACTTTCTCTGTGTAAAGTCTTTCCTCTGGCTCCTGCTGGCAGAGTGCTCCTGACCACTTCCGATTTGGAGCTGCCCGATTCAAATCGATTTTTTAATCAAATGAACTCTTACAATTTTTAATATGCCTCAGTTTATCTTTTAACAATGTTCTCTGAGTCTGGTTATCCTTTCAGCCAGACTTCTAGCTTTTGTTTAAATTCACTATGAGGTTGATGTTTTTGAAATTTCTTTCCAAAAGGCTTGAATAAAGTCCAGATATTTTACTGAGGATTTAATATCTTCCGTGATCTGGTTGCAAATGTATTATCCACCACTCTTCCCTTTGGCTGTCATCAACCACTCCATGTTTCTTGCTTATGTCACTTCACTTTCTTGTGGCCTTGCTGGTCATCACCAGATTTCCAGGAAAAGTAGAGCCATGAGAAGATTTTGAAATGAGTGAACCATTCATGAATCATCCATTCATTTGTCTACTACCTCCTCATTCTCTGTATATCTAAATTCTGTGCTTACTTTAAGGTTTTGATCAGATGCCTCATCTCCCATGATTCTTTTCCAGTTTCCTTCACACAGAGAAGAACCACATACTCTGAATTCTCATATTATTTTATTTATTCTTTACGAAGTTCTTCTTGAAATTATTCTTTACATATTTTCTAGAATGAATTCTATATCACATTCATTTTTGTATCTTCTCTAGACCCGAGACTCATGCTATTTAGCACATAGTTGACATTTAGTGTTCCGTGTGTCTATTAATAAAGTTAAAGAGAACTAGGGGGTGATCGTTACATAAATTCCCAGATCTTTAGAATAGCTTCTATGCTATCTCCTTCTTTATACAAACAAAAAACAACAACAAAAAAACCCCAAACATGGTGAAAGTTTACAGCCAATTTTGGGATCACAATTCCAACGATTAATAACTTTGATAATAGTCACAGCCATGCTTTATTGAGAACTGACTCAGCCAGGCTATCTGATCACTTTAAGTATATTATCATATACTTCAAAACTCCCTTGTGAAGGGCTGTATCTATTTAAATAATGAGCATAGTGAGGCTGAAGTAGACTCTTAACATTTGCTAAGTATATGAACTGATATTCAGATATTGATCCAAGGGACTCCGAAGCTCTGCCCACTAGGCCATTCCTTTGTACTTTAAGGTTAAGAAATACTTTTGGTTAACTAAGTGAAATGCCTTGTGTGATGTCCACAGTGGAGACACAAACATGACCAAGAAATCTACGTATCTCTAGTGACAGACTTTAGTCTCCCTAATGGAGATCTGATGACTATTTTGCTAAGAAAGTACCTGCAGTAAACTTTTAAGTGAAATTCTAGAATTTAAGTGAACATGGTCACTGTTTTCTATTATAATTGAGTATTACAACCTGGAATCCAGTTGTGAAAGGAAATCTTGGGAGTATTTCTAACTGTGCTACCTGATTACAGTTTAAAAGGCTATATATTCTGAGGACCAGGAGGTCACAGAATTGCCTTCCTCTATGCTGCCTCATTAACCTAATTTCCCCTGCTTACTCTATCTCCAGTCATCCCTGGGATATGCTAATTGTAATGTCTCCGGAGTCAATGGAAGGTAAAATCACACCGGTACAAAACAAATTAACTACAGAGTTACCAGGTTTTTTCACAGCATCAGCAGACTTTTGTCCTTATGATTGTCCTTTCTTCCTTCCTTCCTTCCTTCCTTCCTTCCTTCCTTCCTTCCCTCCTCCTTCTCCTCCTCTTTCTTCCTCTTCTTCTTCTTCTTCTTCTTCTTCTTCTTCTTCTTCTTCTTCTTCTTCTTCTTCTTCTTCTTCGAATGTAGTATGGCTAACTCAATTCTGTAATTGTGTAGTAGGTGTTCATTATCTTTTACATGGGAACTAGAGAACATTAGTTCTCTTTTCTTCTATTTGCCTAACTGACAGGGTTAGGTAGTGAGTGATGTTCTAGCTCTCTCTTGATTGTCTTCGTCCTGCTCCTCCACCCTATCCTTGTCAGTAGGGAGGTTTTCTGCCTGTTTACTTCAGCTCTTCTTTTAGTACCTCTTAGTATTAATAATTAATGAATGGAAATCATCCATGTTTTTTGTAAAGCAATTTATACTTTGCATACCTGTTATCTTATTTTCGCCTAAAAATAGCAATCTATGAAATACAGACTAATGGTATTTTCATCTCCATTTTATAGAAAAGGAAACATGTCCTTTTTCTTTTGAATGTGAGAAAAACAGCATTTGTAGTCCTGCCATCAGAGCCATCAACTTCAAGAATATATCATTGTATAGCCAAAACAGAATTACCAGGTTTTGAACCTAAGAACCTAAGTGTCCATCAACTGATGAATGGATCAAGAAGATGTGGAATATTTATACAATGGAATACTACACGGCAATGAGAAAGAGTGAAATCTGGCCATTTATAGCAATATGGATGGAACTAGAGGGTGTTATGCTGAGCAAAATAAGTCAGGCAGAGGACAAATACCATATGTTTGCACGTATAGGAGGATTAGGAGGAAGTTAACGGAGGACCATGGGGAAGAAGAAGGGGAAAATAGTTGGAGAGAGGGAGGGAGACAAACATGAGAGACTCTTGAATGCTGAGAACAAACTGAGGGCTGATGGGAGTGGGGGAGAGGGGAAGGGGGGTTATGAGCATGGGGGAGGGCACTTGTTGGTATGAGCACTGGGTGTTATATGGAAACCGACTTGACAATAAACTATTTAAGAAATAAATAAATAAAACATTTAAAAAAAAAAGACTATATCATTGTAGCAAGGGACCAGGAAATACATAAGCTGAACTAGGATTCCTATTCTTCATTTTCTCTTGTCAATAAGTACAGCAGTGAATGAAGACCATGACCTTTGGACTGGGACAGTAGGAGTAAAAGCCTTAGCTCCAATACTTAGACACTGAATGTTATTGAGCTTTACCTGACCTATCAAAACTTGTATTTCCTGTTCTAAAAAGACAAGGATTATGATCTTTATACCTATCTCAATGAAATAATATTAGGACCTATTTAAGTTCCAGGGCATCATCATCATGCTTACACTCTTCTATTCAAACTAAGTATGTTGTTCTAGTAGTCATTCATTCCTCCAACAATATTTGAATGTCCACAATGTACTGGACATTGTGCAGTAAACCAGACATACATAGTTCTTGTCTTGATTAGCATGTACATAGCAAAATGTCTAAGTTCATTCAGATATGAGAATGTACACAGCAGAAGATTTAAGAATATTCAGATGTCCAAAGGTCAGGATTTTGATGAGGAACAAAACAGGAAATTGACAATGAATTGCAGTAAAGGAGGAGGAAATCCAAGCAAGTGTACTGCCGTTCTAGAAACCAAGCCAAGAAAGTGTTTCAAGACGGTGGTAGTGATCAGTTGCATTAAATGCCCCTGAGAGTCACAGTAAGCAAGAGCCATAGAATGAAACTTTGATTTTGGCAAGATGAATATCATAGGTGTCTTCTGTAAAGGTCATTTGAGTAAAGGGTGGGAGAAGAGAAAAACAATCACTTGGTACATACAAATTTTCAGTAATGAATGTTTAGCATTCTTAGCTTATGACTGTTAGAATTCTTCTCCTCTAGAAGAGAATATTCATCTTTTGGTAATGTGGCAAATTTACACAAATTGAGGATCTGTAATATTGTTGTCAATACATCTGTTCACCTTCAAGTTTTTATCATTGTATCAGAATACCTGGAAATATGTCCTTTGAACTAACCTATTCAGGGGCAAACATTCACATCTATCTTATTTTCCTAGTATATGGCATTTCATAATGTTTGATTAAAACAAATTTTGTTGTCTAATCAGTTGTTGAATATTTTAAGAACATTTAGCCATTTTTAAGTAACTCATATGCCACCATTTTTAGACATTTTTTAAAACACATGATACTTATTTTCTCGTGGCACTTATTTTCACAGACAAGATATGGACATCTTATCTTCTAACATTGATATAAATTATTTCTTATAAAGTAATAAAAGACAAGAAAATCTGAGTAAACTTTTCATTGATTTGTAGTTTTGGCTTCAAGTATTAAAAGTATATGATGACTTCTAGTATTTGACTTCTTGTTTGGGGATAATATTGCAATATTTGAGAGCTGGCATATGGGTTTACTTTTGAGCTTTCTTGTCAGGGCTTGGGTATCTAACTTTGGGGAGAATCACCCTCATATTGGATATAGGACATAGGAATTCTCCCTAGAAGTTATATATGATATTTCAGACTGAACTTGTTTATCAGATTGATAGAGAGAATCCATTCAGAGAGATCTTAACACTTTTTTAAATGGTTTAAAATTTTGCTTCCGTTAAACTACCATAAAAAGAATAAATAAATAAATAAAATGTGTGATTATGACATATAAAATAGCTGACATTTGACTGTACTATGCTCCCCTTGTTATGATAAGCACATGACATAAGAGACACCTAGTGTCTTAATTTTAGAACACAAATGTAATAAGATTCATAGAACAGGTAGGCTTGTTTTGTTTTGTTTTAATTTAAGTGCAAGCATATTATAAGTGAATGAAGGGTCTGTTTTTCAATAAAGCCTTATTTTAAGTCTTCTTTATTAATATACAGCAATGTGGAAATTGGCTTTATTGGTGACAAATAACAGATACTTTCAACATTTGAAAAGAAAAAAAAAGTGCCATTTGCTTAACATTTTGATTTGTAAAGAAAGAATTTTAAAAATGAATCCCTTCCAGATTGTTTACTTATGAAAGGTCCTTAGATGAGAACAGTTTTCTAAATCTAATGGCTCTTTCACTCTGCATTTCTAACTAAGAGTTACAATAACAATATTTTCACCCAGGGATGGGTTACCTGCCTTAAGTAGATGGACCATGAGCAATTTTAGCCATTGCTTCATTATGTGAGACAGAATCTGTTATCACTAAATTTATGGCACCATTTTCATGGAAGCTTTATTTGGAGAATCTGTAAGTGCTTGCCTATCTCTGAATATTTATCTTAAGTCCATAGGGTCAATGCTATGAAGCTATTTCCTTCAGGTAAAAGCTATTTACCCAATAGAGAAATCATAGCGATCATGTTTAAAGGTACATGAGTATATAAGAAAGGAATAAGGTCTTCAGTTCACACTGGGACATGCCATTTCTTCATATGGATTGCCTCGGGGGGCAATATTTTTAAAAAAATATAGGTAGTATCCATAGAAGATAGCAATAGCAGATCATTTGCTTCTCACTGCTCACATTTGCTAAGACTCTTATGAAGATTTTCCCTGGGCACATGAATCAGTTTAATAATGATTGCTGCCAGTTGGTGGCTAGACATCAGACTGCCAGCCTACTCAACAGTGTTGCCATCTGCTATTTGGATTCACAGTGTGCTGCTGCTACGCACCACCTCATTAAGAACGGGGCCCTTGTGAGCCATAGACAGTAGCTTATTCAAGTGAGATGAGGCTAACTCCTCCCAAGCCACATTTGTAGAGGCTACATGCATCTCATCTTATTTGGGAATTGCTCTATGCTGATCGTGCAGTCTGATAGCTCACTGTCTCTGATCATTTAGGTGTTAGTCTTTCAGGCCAGCTCCTGTTACAAAGTAGTGTTAAAATTTTAAAAAGTGATTATTTCAAAGATTTGTAGAAGACATATTCATCTCCCTCCCCCCTCCTTTTTTTTTTTTTTGGTAATACAATTAACATCTTGAAATGGTATTACTGAGTGGTTTGCCAAACACAAATATTTTAGTAAGTTAAGTGTATTATAATTCACTGGACTTTTGGGGATAGATTTTCCAGTTCTGAAGACTTTTTCAGTTTTGTGGAAATCCTACTGCCCAATTTTTATTTTTTTGAAACTGATTTTCAAAGGCTTTCATTGTACTTTTCCTTTTTTTTCTCCCACTAAATGTCTGAAAACAGCTGTGAATGCAAAGTCTTTGTATGTGTCAGATGGAAATGAGTGCATTTTATCCAATAACACTGATCACCTTAGAGATTTAAGCATTTTTATAAAAACAAGGACATTTATTTGCATATGTCATACAATATTTAGAACTTCTCCATCCACCTCAATAGGTAATGGACTCTGTAGCACTTTACAAAATAGACAGTTATATTTCAAAATTTTCTGGTTTCAAATTTCAGAGGAATTATGGGCTCATGTTCAAGTCTCAGCCACCCCTCCCCCCAACCTCCACACAAATACCCAGATTTCATGCCTGTACTTACCCTCATCGAAAATGTGCTCCTTCAACCCTATGCGTATTAGATACTTGGAGAAGAAAGGCTTTAGTGGGCAAATAGAATTGGGAAGTGGGGCATCTCAGACTGGGTTTTCCAAGATTCAGGCACCGAGATGTAGTTTAATTTGTAGGCTGTTTATTAGGAAGCGCCCACCAGACCAACAATTGTAGAAAAGAGGGCAAAAGGGAGAGTAGCTGAGCCTAATGCAGATCTGGCAGCAGTCTTGGCCACTGCCATGGGAGCTTTGGAGTTAGAAAGACCTTCAGAGTTGTCCTGAGATGGGCAAGTGAGCAGCTTTGTACCCTTGCACTGATAGATCCTGGGTATGGGCAACCTCATGGAGAGGAACGACCTTAGGTGAACTGGCTGTCTGCAGCTGGGGCAATTCCCAGAGAGGGCTGTGAGCTGTAGACTGCCTGCTGACAGTACTCCCTGCAAATGTGGAACAAGTCCTTCCTTGAAGAGGGATCTGGGCCTCATATCACAACGCTGCCACATGGGCCAGATCAAATCAGGTCTTCGGGAGGGTTGTACTAAACATTCACATATAAATGGCTCTGAGAATCTGGCACCAAAGAAACCTTTCAACTTTGTTTCTCCACTAACATCTAATGGAGCTGGTGTTCCACAGAACATAATTTGATAAACGTCTCCCCAATCTTACAGTGACTTGCAAGCTGTATTGAAAGAACTGAATACAGATGGTTTGCTCCAGGCAATCCTGCCCAGCAGTCCTGCTTGAAAACTTTGGTGTTGTTATATTAGCTATATTGCAAGTCACATACTTGGTGTGTGGGAAAATGACTTTATTTTTCCATAACTGAACTCTGAACTTAACCTCTTTCTTTCTTTCTTTCGTTCGTTCGTTCTTTCTTTCTTTCTTCCTTTCGTTCTTTCTTTTTCTTTCTTCCTTCCTTCCTTCTTTCCTTCCTTCCTTCTCTTTTTTTCTTTCTTTCTTTCTTTTAAATTTTATTTATTTTAGAGAGAGAGAAAAGAGTGAGGGGTGGGGGAAGAACAAAGAGACAGGGAGAGAGAGAAATCCAAGCAGGCTCTGCACTGTCAGCACCACAGAGCCCGATGCAGGGATTGAAACCACGAACTGTGAGATCATGACCTGAGCTGAAATGAAGAGTCTGATGCTTAATCAACTGAGCCACCCAGGCACCCCTGAACTTATTTTATTTCTTAATGTCTCATTCTGCCTGATGGCAAACAGACATACACACACTCACACACACATATACAAACACACCAAATCTGTCACTTTAGTCATTTTCCAGTTATATAGACATTATATTTTAAAATAGATACTATAATGTCTTCTCCTCTTGCAGCTAAGCTCCAGAGGACTTAGGTTATGTCATGCCTTGGGGGACATATCCAATTTTGGATTGTCATCTGTCACAGCATCAAGTGACGTAAACACTATCTTTTCTGGTCTTCACTGATATCACCCTCCATGCTGACATCTTTTGAGATGTCTGCATTTCCATACAGAACCTCTTCAAAGAGTTCATACCACATCTTTACCCAAAAGGTCCCTCAGGTCTGTCAGCTTTTGTCATTTTGCAAATGTTTTCAAAAAAATCACACTGAGAAAAATATTGGCTTGATCCTGTGACTGCATAATGTCTGTGAGGTAGTTTAGGATCTGTTTTGCCTAATTGTTCAATGCATTATTTCTGCTCCAATTTGTAACACCACAGTGTCAAAACACTATGGAACTTTCTCAAGATAACCAAACAAGAGGTAGAGCACTGGTCTCTCCATTCTTAGATCACGTACATTTTTTCTGGTAGTTCTTCTAAGCTCTAATTTAGAATATTGAAGCTCTCCTTAGAAACCTTCACCAGCTATTAATTCATTTGCTTTCTCTCCAACTGTGATTTATTTTCTTCTCACTTAGTGCTGAGGATTTTTTTTTTCTTCCTTTGAATAAATTTGGAGAGGGTAGGGCATGGAAGAAATCAGCTAGACAAATATCACTGAAACCCTAAATTTTGTGACATGATTTGATCTTTGGAAACTCAAAAGCCAATAACTAACCTTTTTAGTTTTTTGCATGTTTCTTTTGATGAATTGTCTATGGCCTCTCTTCTTCAAGACATGAAGATTACTCTCTAGTAAGCTTCTCTAGTTTGAGTGAGGGGATGAGTTTGAGTGGGGGTAAGGGCTAGTGTAGGAACAGAGTGTTTGTGTGTAGAGAAAAATACCCATAGTTTTATCTTCTATTCTATTCCATTAGTCTATTAGTGTATCTTTGTGCAAACACTATCTATCTTAATTTCTATAGCTGTATGATGGGTATTTATATCTGGTAGTGTCTTGGTCCTTTCTATTTCCATATACATTTTAGATTCAGCTCATTAATTTCCTCAAAATAAACCTGCTAGGATTTTAATTGGTATTACATTTACTTTATAGATAAATTTAGAGAAAATAAAACATTGATATTTAAAATATTGAGTCTTTCTTCCTTTAACATTATTTATTTAAATCTTCTTTAATTTCTTGTGAACAGTGAGATCATGACCTGAGATGAAATCAAGAGTCGGACACTTAACTGACTGAGCCACCCAGGCGCCCCTCTTTATCAATATATATATATTTCTTCTTTTTTTTTTTTTTTAAAGTAAGCTCTATGCCCAATGCGGGCCTGAACTCATGACCCCGAGATCAAGTCACATCCTTCACTGACTGAGCCAGCCAGGTGCCCCTATCTTAGCAATATTTTATAGTTTTCCATGTAGAAAAGTTATAAATATTATAATTGACTTACTTCTAGGTAATGTTTGATGTTTTGATACTAGTGTAAATTTTAAATATTTTAATTTCTCCAATTGATCCAGTACTTGGGTATATAATGCAATTGATTTTGATAGTGATCCAGTATTATATGATAATCTGACCTTGCTAAATTCACATAGTTATTCTAATAGTTTATTTGTAGATGATTTAAGATTTCTACCTAGACAGTCACATGGTTAACATTTTATTTTATTTTTCAATATATATTCCTGCATTCTTTTGCTTCTGCTTTCTCCTTCATGGTCCTGGCTAGGACACGAGTGCAATGTTGACTAGAGGTGATGCAAGTGAACACTCAGGCCTTAATTCCAGTGTTAAGGAGAAAGACTCCATATTTCACCATTAAGTTATTATGGTAGCAGTAAATTTTTAGTATATATCCTTATCAGGTTAGAAAACTTCTCTTCTATTACTAGTTTGATGATAATTTAGAGTGCTAATGAGTGTTGATTTCTCAATTGCTTATTCTGTATCTATTGAGATTATCATGTTGTTTTTCTCATTTATTTTGTTACATGATGAATTACATTAATTAATTTTCAAATGTTAAACTTATGTCATGATGTTTTAGTCTCTTTACACATTTCAGATTCTATTTGATACTATTTTATTTAGTATTTTAGCATCTATGTTTGTGACATTTATTGGCTTCTGAGTAGGAGAGAGTTAAGTAGCTAACCTCCAATTAATTTATTTTCTGGAAACATTTGTGGAGGAGGGGTATTTCCCTGAAAGAAAGAAGGAAGATAACCCAAATAACCAGGCTAATCTTGTAAACATGTTGATAACAGAGCTCATGTAAATAAAGTAGTATTAATTATTAGGAGGTGAGTCCTTATCTATGAGGTGCCTTTAGTAGGATGCCCCTGATTCAGGATTGATTACGGTAAACAGAACCAGAATCTATGAATTTATGGGTCAGCGCCCCCAGGAAATGTCATGTAAGTTATATGATTATCTGGGTATAAAATAGGGAAGTGTCGTGACCTCAAATGCTTCATGTTGTGTGAAGCGAATTCACTTAGAGAATAGATCTTTCCAGCTTAGCCAAATAGCTCATCCTGTGCCATAAGGAAGGATCTGGGACACTGTAGACACTGTTCAAGACTTCTTTCTGCTCTACGTATTCTCTTGATTGCTTATATTCTTGAGATTATTAGCAAAACTTTATCATGGATAAAATCTTTTATTCCTGAGAGTCTTTGAGTATGATTTGACAATCCTGTCTTTTATGTTGTCTCTGTAAGTTATTTTTTTATTTATTTATTTTTTTTGGTAATATCCTTGTCAAGTTTTGGAATCAAAGTTATGCCTGTCTCATAAAACAACTTAGGAAGCATTGTTGTTTTCCTATTTAGTAGAAGAATTGCATTTTGGTACCAATTGTAATTGGTGCTTTTTTTCTTCTTAAATATTTGGAAGAATTTACCAGTGCAGTCAATATGGGCCTGAATAGTACTTTACAAAAAGCTGTGGACTTCCCTTATGGTAGAAGGTGGCATAAAACCTTCTCTTCAGCAAGGCAAAAAGTGGGTGTCCCTTCATGAGATACTTCCATCTTCTTTGCTGGTTGTTAGCCAGATGATTAGAGTTAAATCCAGAATGACCTCAACTGAGAGGTGCTGGGCCTAATAAGGAAAGAAAAAGATGCTACACTGAAGGAGCTGTAAGAAATATCATGTACCACCAGGAGCCAGGACAGTATTCCTGGAATTGGATTTTGGGGATGCTTTATCTAGGAGACCAGAATATAAGATTAGATAAATAAGAACTTAAATTTATTTAGGGGTACTTTACTGGGACACAGGATTTGCCATTCTAGCAAGGAACCAAGAGGATGGGACAGATTCACTGACAGTAATCCTTAGAAGTCATATTATACTATTATAGCTAACACTGAGTAAAGTTGTCCTGGTAAATGGCAGGAGAAGCAATAAAGAGGCTG
This sequence comes from Crocuta crocuta, assembly GCF_008692635.1. Taxonomy (NCBI): domain Eukaryota; kingdom Metazoa; phylum Chordata; class Mammalia; order Carnivora; family Hyaenidae; genus Crocuta; species Crocuta crocuta. Next base: position 8,025,641 of record NW_027531334.1, read on the forward strand.
AGGGAAGTGGTCATGCTGGATTGGATATATCATGAGGTTAGAAAACCCACCACCTGGGGTGCCTGGATGGCTCAGTCGATTAAGCATCTGACTTTGGCTCAGATCATGATCTCAGGGAAGCATTTGTGCTTCCTTCCCTGCATCTCTGCCCCCTGTAAGCTTTGGTTCCTGGTTCCCAAAGGGGATGTACTCTTCCCAGGGGCTACAGTGAAGGTCCCATTAAGCTACAAGAAATGGTTATCACTAATGGCATTTTACCTTCATGCCCAGGGTTGTGCAGGTGAACAGTCACTGTATTCACAGGGTAACTGACCCCATTGAGCAGGAAGTCAGGCTGCTTCTACACAATGGGACAGTGAGGGATATGTGTGGGTCCCAGGTGATCTACTTTGTGCCCGTTGGTGCTCCCTTGCCTTACTGTAGCTGTGAGCCCAGCCTAAGAAGGGCATGATTACCAAGAATTAAGGCCCCTAAGGAATGAAAGTTTGTATCACATCATCAGGTAAGCCACCAAGAACTGCTGATCTAAGAAACTGATCATTGGGAGGGGAATCCAAAATGGGCTAGTCGAGGAAGGAGAGGATGGGGACCATTTGTAGTCCTGAGATCAACTTACTAACCTCCCTCTTCTAAGTTTCTCCTCAGAAGGGCACCTGGGTGGCTCAGTCAGTTGAGCATCAAACTCTTGATTTTGGTTCATGTCATGGTCCCAGGTCTGGGGATTGAGCCCTGCATTGGGCTTCATGCTGATCGTGGAGATTGCTTAACATTCTTTCTCTCCGCCTCTGCCCCTCTCCCTCCCTTGTGTGCTCTCTAAAATAAATAAATAAATAAATAAATAAATAAATAAATAAATAAATAAATAAATAAATAAATAATATAAATTTCTCCTTAGAGAGATGGGTATACCCACAGGAATCATGGAGGACTTGCTTCTTGAATAGAGCAGCTCAGTAGGAGGGTGAACCAGAGTAGTCATGCAAGAGCATCACCCAGATCTCTTGCTTAGAGGTTAATTGACTGAGAGCTCCAGCTGCAGCTTGGTATTTTCATGCCGATACTGCATTTCCCATGGGCAGAGCAGGTATACTAACGCAAGCCCATTCGTGTGAAGTAGCCGCCTCCTCTGAGGGGCAACTTTGGCTTGAGAATTCTTCATTAGTTTGACCTTCTACTTTCTTGGAGTTTGTGTTGCAGCCAGAGACTCCTGCTACTCAATCCTCCTTCCTTCCCTCTTCTCTTGAAAGGGATCAGGCATGCTAGGAAGACTCTGCCTCCTCTGGCTTCCTTTCTATTTTAACAGTCATAGCAATTTCCCCCAAATAAATCACTTGTAAATCTAATCCTGTCTTTGCATGTGCTTCTGAGAGGACCCAAACTAATACATTTGGACTTTGTTCTGGCAGGTAGATATTTATGAATCAGCTCATACAAAGGCTTGGCTTTAAGCTGTTTTAGGGGACAAGTCTAGTATAAATTTTACTGTAAGGCTAGTTTAGCCATATTTACAGAAGGTATAACCTTCCTGGGATCCTAGTGAAATGTCTGCGGCTCTCGGTGACTCTCCACTAGGCTGGATGGAAATTAAATGTTTCCCAACCGTGTGCTGTTGAGAATTGTTGAGCTTAGTGTTCAGCAATGGACACAAAGAGATCTGTGTGCAGATTTCTGAAATTTCTTTCTTTGCAAAACTTCCTCCTCACTGGTACTCTGCCCTGAAAATTCAAGCCATCTCAGTTTCACTCACAAGTCCAGTCTTTGCCTCCTTGACTCAGCAAGACTGTAACATGATCCAGAGTGCTTCAACTCAGAAAGGCAGGGCAATCATAGGGTCACCTTACTTCTCCCCTACAGTGAGCAGTCCTTTACTGCCAGCGGTTCAATGTCTAGAAAAGCTACTTCACACAATTTTTTCCTTAGCTTTTTGGAACACTGACAGCCAATTTTTTGGCTTTTTTCATTAGCACTCATTTAATTTTTTTTTTTTTTTCTAAATTCCACTGTGATTTATACTTTTACTTGTGGGTTATCAGGAATATGTTCTTTAAATTACAAGCACTTGGAAATTTTTATTTATTTTTTATTTTTATGTAACTGATTTCTGCTTTCATACTCTATGATTTCAACCTTTAGAGACTAGTTGAGATTTGATTTGTGATCAATCATATGGTCAGTTTTGGTAAATGTTTTGGGTTAACCTTATAAGAATATGTATTCAGAAATTTTTGGATTTTTTTTATTGTGTCTTATTCATATGTACAGTGCCAATACACAGGAAATAGTAGGAACTCAGCATATATTGGATGACTCAAAAGTTTCATCCTATTCACAGCAATTCCAGAGCAAATAAGAGAAGATGATGATAACATAGGTATAGGCAGAGAGAAAGCTATTTCTGATAAGATGGAGCCTTCCAGATAAACTCTAAATCAAAGCATGGAGTTTACTCCCTGTTCCAACCAATATTAATGCCAACCCCTTATGTGCTGGTAATCACAGTATTTTTCCTTCCTGTATTTCTACCAACTTTCTCTTGATTGGTTATAAGCTCTGTATCACTTGTGCTATGTGACAGTAGATAACCATATTTTAGGAAAAGTTAATGATGTTGACTTACAAAGCTCAGAAACACAAGAAATAATTTTATTTCTCCATTTTTCTCCAAAGAATTCATGATTGTCATGAATTTAAAAGATGTCTAATATGGTCTGTTTTTTTTTTTTCAAGTAAAATCATTTATTATTTTATTTTTTATTAAAAATTGTTTAAATGTTTTTTAAAATTTATTTCTGAGAGAGAGAGAGAGACAGCGTGAGTAGAGGAGGGTCAGAGAGAGAGGGAGATACAGAATCTGAAGCAGGCTCCAGGCTCTGAGCTAGCTGTCAGCACAGAGCCCAGTGTGGGGCTCAAACCCATGAACTGTTGAGATCACGACCTGAGCCGAAGTCGTACACTTAACCCACTGAGCCACCCAGGAGCCCCAGTAAAATAATTTTTTAATCTTCCAAGTTTTTAAAATAATTTTTAAAAAATGTTTATTCATTTTTGAGAGACAGAGCATAAGCAGGGGAGGGACAGAGAGAGAGAGGGAGATATAGAATCCAAAGCAGTTTCCAGGCTCTGAGCTGTTAGCACAGAGCCCACCGTGGGGCTTGGACTCACAAACTATAGGATCATGACCTGACCTGAGTAAAGTCAGGTACTTTACACACTGATCCACCCAGGTGTTTTTTAAAAAGCATTTTTGAAAAATTATTTTATTTGAAAGAGACAGTAGGAAAGACGGAGGGACAGAGAGAGAGGGAGGGAAGGAGGGGGGGAGAGAGAGAGGGAGGGAGGGAGAGGGAGGGAGAGAGAGAGAGAGAGAGAGAGAGAGAGAGAGAGAGACTGACTCTTAAGCAGGCTCCATGCTCCGCACAGAGTCCAACACAGTGCTCAATCCCAAAACCCTGGGATCATGACCTGAGCCAAATCCTAGTCAGATGCTCAACCAACTGTACCACACAGGCTCTCCTAATCTTCCAAGTTCTAATGTCAATTTCTATTTTTTTAAACATCACTCAAGGCTAAAACTATTATTAACATATATCTTGTAATACATTTAACCTTCCTAATTTCACCCCTTCAACAACCTTGTTCTGGATACTGAAATTTTGATGATAGAAAGGAGGCTATAGATTTGGACTAGGCTAAGGGCACCTTCTGTAGGCTTAGAAGATGCCTCTTGTGCACTGTTCCATATCTCTCTAACCTCTGATTCCAGCCACAGCTCTGGTGAAGTTTGGAGTAGGTTTCACCCTGCTCTGTGCTGATAGTGCCTCACTTCAGGTACACACACCAAGGATCTAGCTTCCTGTCCCAAGACTTTTCTGATGCGGCAACATGTCATGTTCTGGTGCCAGTGAGGCTGTCCTCTCTAAGCGACCCATAGAGATAGAGAAGTTAACATCCCATGGGAGCAGCCCTCAGCAAGTAGGAGGCTGCTGCTGAGAACTAAATGCTTCTCCCTTTCATCCTTTGGGTGGACAAAGGATGTTCTGAGACAAGGTTGGGTAAGGCTCCTGAGGAGGATCTGCATGCACTAAGTACCTGTTAACAACTGAACTACTTGATTACACTACCTGTTTTGCTTGGATTTTCTTTTCTTCTTACCCCTGTTCACTCCTCTTTTATTCCTGCTCCCTGGGATCACATTCCTAAATAGAATGTGTGTACCTTTGTCTCAGGCTCTGCATTCAGGAATAACCTGGATTAAGACAGTAGGTAAGGAGGCTGTCGGTGGATTACATAATGCAGGAATAAAATCTTCCTTGACTCTGAACATGCTACAAAGGAAAATATATTCAGTTGGCAGCACAGTTTATGGTAATTTTGATGATTTTCCATCTCTTTCCTTTTTGAAAGTTCATCATCCATCTTGAAGCCTGAACGCCTAAAGAAAAAAAACGTTGATTCAAATTAGCTTATAATTGAATAGGCAAAAATTTTTGTGACGATAGCTCTAAGCAGTTTTCCTTTGTGAGGGGGCTCTCATGAATTTGGTTGGGTACTTCAATCTTGTAAGGAGGAACCTTTAGTCTACTTAAATCTGGTAAAGCTTTTTGTTGCTTTGGAAACAGTCAAGTCATATTTCTTACTCTCCTTGGTAAAAAAGCTGGAGTTTTGACTGCTACAATTCTTTTTGCTAAGAAACTCAGACATACCTTAAACATGTAAATTGCTGGCGTACTATCAGGGTTTCTTATTCATGAAAACTGAGGGAATACCCTGAAAGATATAGGGGGTTATTAGGAATAAATTAACATTGCCCACATGTCAGCCCTGAGATAGATGTTAACAATTATAGTGTTTTACTCCTTTTTGATATTGAAGATACTACAGAAAGCAAAACTGGTAAATTTCTCTGCTGCCTCACAGGAAGTTATTTTCTAATGGTGGAAAAGTGAGACAATAGCAAATTCTGTAATTAAAATACAAAGAAAGGCTATAGGTAAAAATAAACTGGGGGGGGGTGGAGAAGAATGTGCACGGCTTTTGTTTTGTCTTGTTTTATCTACAGGTTGTGCTGAGGAAATAATATGTGAACAAAGACCTGAGGAGGAGAAAACAATCGGTCATATGGCTATTTGGGGGAGGAACATTTAGGATGACGGAAAATTGATCCTAAAAGCTGGGAGATGGAAAGAGATCATTTTGGTTTCAGAGATATGAGATAAGAAGATAGGGTTCAAAAAGGAGTGGATAAAGGAGGTAGTAGCAGATCACCGGAAAGAGGGGTCAATGTATGCAGGGCTATGTTATGCACCAAGAGATATTTGGAAAAACTGAGGACATTTTGATATTATCATGATTGGGGTGGTCCTACTGGCCTTTAGTGAGTAGATAGCATTTATAAAAGTACAGTAATACTCAAGATGGTTCCAACCAACAAGGTATTTTTCCACATTTTGTGTGACTTTAAAATGTCCTATGGATGCCAGGGTGGCTCAGTAAGTTAAGCATCTGACTCCTCATTTTGGCTCAGATCATGATCTCACGGTTGTGGGATCGAGCCCCACGTGGGGCTCCAAGTCTTCAGGCTTCACTAGGCATGGAGCCTGCTTAAGATTCTCTCTCTCCCTCCGCACCTCCTCTCAAAAAAAGGCCAGCTGCTCATTGATATAGATTTATGTTAACTTCTAAATTCCATTCATAGCAAGCTAGGATATTAGAATCAACACTCCACTGAAAACAAGTAAACATCCTGGATAAAATATATTTGAACACATTTGGAAATCTTTTGCTAATATTTTTTTCAAATATTTTTCTGCACCATACTCTCTTTCCTTGCTTTTTGGGAGTTCACTTTCATGTATGTTAGACCACTTGATACTATTTCATAGTCACTGATGCTTTGCTTATTTAAAAACATTTTTTCCCTCAGGTTACTTAAATTTGGATGATTTCTGGTGACCTATCTTTAAGTTCAATAATCCTTTAATTGTCGTGCCCAAACCACTGATAAACCTATCAAATAATTTCAGATACTGTACTTTTCAATTCTAGGATTTCCATTTTTAAAACTATTATCTGGGTGGCTCAGTCAGTTAAGTGTCTGACTTTGGCTCAGGTCCCTAATCTCGTGGTTTGTGGATTCGAGCCCCATGTTGGGCTCTGTGTTGACAGCTCAGAGCCTGGAGCCTGCTTCGGATTCTATGTCTCCCTCTCTCACTGCCCCTCCCCTGCTCACGCTGTCTCTCTCAAAAATAAACATTAAAAAAACTTTAAAACTATTATCTGTATCTCTCTTGAGATTTCCTACCTCTTCATCAATTTTATCTTCTTCTCTTTAATAAGATCTTAGATGCATTTCTCATGGTTATTTTAAAGTCCTTGTATATTGATTCCAACATCTGTGTTGATTCGCCTTTCTATTGGTTTATGACAAAGGCAGTGGTGCCAGTGGGAAAAGGATGGTCTTTAGGACTGTGGTCAGTAGGAAGGCTATGTAAAAAAATAATAAAAAAATTAACCCTTACTTCATACCATGCTACAAAATCCATTCTACATGGTTAGATCCATATGTTCAAAGAAAAACAGTATTTTTTAGATGTAACCTAGGAGAAAGTCCTTGTAGGCAATCATTTCTTAAGCAGGACAGCAAAGGGATGAACCATAAAGGAAATTTTATAAATTAGACTTTAATAAAAATAACAAAGTTACATTCATTAAAGTTTAATAGTGAGATAATTAAAATGCAAGCAACAGACTAGGGAAAGGTGTGGTTTTTTTTTTTTTGTTTTTTTGGCAGTACTTATAAATGAAAATGGACTCACATTAGAAAAAAGAAGTCAAGCAGAAAAAGACAAAAACCCAACAGAAAAAAAAAAAGACTCAATAGGTGCTTTACTAAAAGAGGATATTCAAATGACTAATAATCACATGAAAAGATGTTCTTTTTCATCAGTAATCAGAGAAGTATAAATTGAAATCACACAACCACCAAATGTTGGTGAGGGTGTGAAGCAATAAAAACTCATTATATCGAGTGCTGGTGGGGGTGTCAATTTAAAAAACAGTTTGGATCAACTATAACTAACCGTAAGCATAACCTTTGTCGGAGCCATTCCACTCTTTGGTATGTATCTCATAGAAATATGTATCTATGTGATAAAAACCTATCCATCGATACAAATAGCATATAGATATGTATAATAATGTTTCCAGTAATATTATTTGTAATAGCCCCAAACCTTGAAAAAACATGAATATCCAGTATCAGTATAAGGGACCAGTCACAAAAGACTCTATGATTCAATTTTTATGAAATGTCCACAAAAGGCAAACCTATAAAGATAGAAAGTAGATTTGTGATTAGGTGGGGTTGGAGAGGATGGGGGGACATGTAAATGTTAGCTAAAGAGTATGGAGTTGCTTGAGGTGATGAAAATGTTCTAAGTTTGTGAGGATGATTGCATCTGTTAATGTACTAAAAAACCTACTGAATTGTATACTTTAAATGGATGAATTGTATGCTAGAAGAATTATATCTCAATAAATCTGTTACTTAAAAAACACTATAATACATAAAATGTGTTATATTCATATAATGGAATGCCCAACCGCATACAATAACTAAAAAAAAGACCTGTTGTAAGCAACAATATGGCTTAATCTTAATTATAATATAAAGCAAAAGAACCAAATATTATAGAAAACTTAATGAATAATTCATTTCATTGAAATTCAAGAACAGACAAAACTAATCTACGTATTTGGGAGGATAAGACAGTGGTTACATCTGGGGAGAAGCTGCCCCTGACTGGGCAGGGGATGAGGGGTCCTAGGAATGGTCTATTTCTTGATTAGGATGGTGGCTACAAGGGTACATCTGTGTTAGTCTCTGACATTTTACTGAACTGTACATTTATAGTTTGCACACTCTTCTGTATTTTGGAGGTTTCTTAGGAAATATTTTCAAAAGCCCAGTTGGTCAGTAAGTTGTCCTATTAGTATATATTGAAAAGAAGGACCAAAAGAATACATAAATATTGAGTAGGGTTTTTTCTTCTTCTTCTCCTCTCTCTCTCTCTCTCTCTCTTTTTTCTTTTTTGGGCTGTTGGGTTATGGAAAATTTTTATTCTCCTCTATATATTTTTGAGTATTTTCCCAATTACCATAGTGAACATATATTGCGTTTAGCACTAGAAAAAAGTGTTATAAAAATACAATTGCCTGACAAACTCCCGTATTCCCTTTATTCTAATTTATTAAAAATTTAGGAACTTTCGTTTCTGCTTCCAGATAGGAAGCAATTGCCATTTTAGAATAAAGGAGGGTTTGGCTGCTTGTCTGAGGGTTTCTTGGTGGCCTTGCCGACTGCCAGGAATTCACCGGGGGCCATCTAGCAGGGAGGAAGAGCAGAGGTGCAGGTGTAGGGACCCAGAAATATTGAAAACTAATCTGGGCAGGTGAAGTCCAGTAAACGTGGTGGGTTACAGCCCAAGTCCTTACTGGATTGTGGTAGGACCTGGGATAGGGTGCAGGCCAGAAAGAAACTCTAGCGTCGTGTCGAGTAAAGTGAATGAGCAACCTAATCATTATAATTTGCAAGTTTTTTAAAGACCANGAGACAAATATGCGACAGAGATCGTTCCTGGCGTCCAAATCCTAAAATATTTGCTATCTGGCTCTTCACAGGAAAAGTGTGCCAACTCCTTGACTAAGGGACTCTAAACTAAAGAACCGTACGGTGTTTAAAACGTCACCTAGATTAGCGGTTGCTGGTGAGGAGCTGCGTGTGGAATGCGCCTGCCCGGGGCACTTTGAGTCCCAGGTAGTATCACGAGATGTAGTACTGCCCAGGCTCGTCAGACACAGGAAGGGGGGAATGCACTAAAGAGAGTATTAAAACTCACCTCTGCAGAATCCAGCCTGGAAGGGGACGGCCAGGCACCGCGGGTGCACCCACAACTAGCTCTTCCCGGCAGGAGGCTTCAAAAGGATGAGCGGCGCTCACTGCAGCCCTTACTGGACTGCAAAGGAGGAAGCTTCCGGGCTTCAAGTGGAAAAGCGTCTTTGTCACTCCCAGAGAAGCCAACGGAGCCCCCGGGGAGTTTTCTTTTCCCTTCTCTGGTGCGTGCAGCTGTGCTGGACGGTGGTCCACCCGCCGGACTGGAACTTTTGGAGACGCGCTGCGGGAGTCCGGCGAGCTGCCGGCGCATGCGCAGTGGCCGCTGGCAGGCTCCTCAGCGCGCAGGCTCCGCCAGTCAGCTCCGCACCCGCGCGGGGGGGGCGGGGCGTCCCTCCCGGCTCCTGGAGGGAGGAGGGAAGCCAGCCGCGGCGGAAGGACGCGTACAGTGGTTTCTAAATGAACAGTCTGAGTTAGTATGAACATCATAACCCTTCACCGTTAAATGTTACCAGTAGTTTCACCTGCTCAAAGGACAGTTTCATTTATTTCAGTCTAATGTCTGTCTGTCTTCTAAGAGTAGGGGATTCTCCCGCACCTAGGTTTCTCAACCAAGACGCTAGTGACGTTTTAGGAAAGATGATTTTTTGTTGTGGGGTGTGGGGAGGGGAGCTGCCTCGGTCATTGTAGACTATTTAGTAGCATCCTTGGCCAACGTACACTAGATGCCAGCAACAGCCCTCTCTGGCCCCCATCTGTGACAATTAAAAACGGTTCTAGATGCTGCCAAATGTGTGTAGGGGAGAGCAGGGCAAGTCACCCCTACTGAGGACTACTGTCCCATAAAATTACAATACAATGTCTTTAGACTACGTAGCGTGAGCCCCAAAGACATAGAGGGTCGGAATCCACTAAACATTGTTACATTATTATAAGCGAATATGTAGAATTCAGATTCGAATTTCCTCAATGGTCCCCAAACCCCTCCCAAACCTTGCTTACTTTATTAGTGTTTGTAAAATATAAATCCAGGATTTAACAAGGATTACAGATCGCATTTAGTTAATAAGTCTCTTTAGTTCCTTTCAATTTAGAACACTTCCCCAGCCTTTTTTATTTTTATTTTTGGCATTGACATGTTTGAAAAGTTCAGGCCAGTGGTTTCCCAGAATAGCCTTCAATATGCATACTCAAGATTGGTTTTTCATTATAAGATTCACGTTGAAAAAAGTTAAAAAAAATTTTTTTTGCTGCAATTCCATCTAGGTAATATTAAATCCAATGTTATGTATTTTCAAAGGTCCATTTAGCTTTTTTAACATTCAATATTATTATTTTTTAATGCTATTTTATTTTGAGAGAGAGAGAGAGATAGCAGGGGAGGGGCAGAGAGAGAGGGACAGAGGATTCAAAGCAGGCTCCATGCTGACAGCAAAGAGCCTGATGTGGGCCTGGAGCCTATGTGAAATCATGACCTGAGCTGAAGTCCGTTGCTTAACTGACTGAGCCAGCAGGCACCCCAACATTCAATTTTAAAAAGTACACTATTCTCCCAGTGATTTGAGGCACCACTTTTATCACATACATAAATTTTCACTTTGTACTTGGGTCTGTATTTTCGGTTTTTTCTGTTTGTCTGATTGTCTACTCATGTGCTAATATACTGTTTTCATTACAGAAAATGTATAGCATATAACAATATCTGGTAGAGCTAGGCCTGTCTTATAACTGTTTTTCCCCCTCTCTTTTAGATATTCTCACTTATTTATTTTTTCCTTATGAACTGTAGAATCTAGAGCCATAAAAATACTTGAAAAATTTCTATCAGTTTATGATTTTGTGTTAGTCTATTGAAGAGTGAGGTTTACTTTTTCTTTTATTTACATTCCAGCTTTGTGTCTTTTAGGAAGGCTTTAAAGTTTTTCTCATAGAAGGTTTTCCCATTTCTTGTTATATTCCTACAGTATTTTTCTTTTTGTTGTTGATGTATATGGGGTCTGCTCTTCTATTTTTCCCTGTAACTGCTCATTGCTTAAATATATGAAGATATTGATTTTTATATGTAATTTTACATCTTGCTACCATATTGAATTTCCTATTGTTTGTAGGAGTTTTCCATTGATTCTACTGGAATCTCTATTTTCACTTTCATGTAATTGCAGTGATTATTCATTTTAAAGCTCAAATTGCCCACCTTTGGCTCCTGTGTTCATTTGACAACCGCAAATGTTTTGATAGCTTCCTTGCTTTCTGATGCTGTAAGAGTCCCAGTCTCATATTGGAACAGTTTCATTTACTGCTCTAGACAAAACCCAGCCATTTCTCAAAGGAGTCCTCATTACTTTCAGTGAAAATCATATTTGGTGAGCACAGTCTATGCACTTAGGAATATTCATGGCTAAACAGCTTGTTGTTATTACTTTTCAGACTTTACAATGCAAGATCTAGGAAATGTATAGTTTTTCAAAGAAAGATAAAAATAAATCATAAGTTTGTGCTGATATTCCATTTCTAATGAAACCAATTTTTTTACTTATTTGATTTTACATTGTATCACTTTTTACAGAAATGTATGATAACTAATAATATTAATAAAATTACTTATTTAATTTTTCTTATAACATACAGTTTTAAAGTAATAGTGACAGTATTATAGCTAATTATAAAATTGCCAAATCCAATTTAATGAATCTAGGTTTAGTTTTTTCAGGTTGTTTTCTAATCTAGGTTGTTTAATTAGAAAGAAAAATAAATCCAAAGTGGAAAACAAAACAAAACAAAGCAAGACTTAAATGTTTCTTTTTGAGTGTGATATCTCATTGATTTGGCTCATTTTTATCAATATAATATGTAAATCCATGAATTTTATTGTGAATACTTTTTACCATTATCTTGTAGACTCTGATGTCATGTTTCCATTGTTTTTTTTCCTAGAAACTCTCAGTATCAATTGGTATTTCCCTTTAAGCCAAGGTATGTTTAATAGAAAAAATTAAATTTTAAGGTGAGAAGGTTTTCTTAATGTTTTGATGGTGACGGATTTTTACCTTCATTATATTGTTGCAAAATGTTATTTGTATTTTTCTCTATGTAATTATTTTAGGTATGCATGTGTCTATATGTAAATTAGAGTAAATTCTTGTGAATGATTTTTTTGTACAATTTTTTTTTGTTTTGGACCAAGAGAAGTGTACTAAAGTTTACTATTATTTATGTAGTTCTATTCTCTTTGAATCTCTTGTACTTTCTAAGAAAGAAGCTACTGTATTACTTGCTGCATATTTTCCATAAATATTTTATTTGCACTGTGAATTGTAGTCTTTAGTATATTATCAGATGCTCTTTGTCTCAGTCATGGTTTTTGGATGGAACTCTAGTTAACTGAATCTCATATGACAGTATTTTTCTTTTTTCTTTTTGCATTTTCTTGGTTTACCTTTGCCCATCCTTTCTTCACTAGCATTTCTGAATTATTTCGTTTTAGGCATGTCTTTGTTTTTGACATGCAGCATAAGTTGGGTTTTGCTTTGGAATCAACCAACCTTTTTTTGTCCTTTTAATAGCAGGGTTAAGCCTTCTTCTGGTTGTTATTCGGTCTCAGATATCTCATCTCATATTTTATTTATATGTGTAACATATAGCATATTTGATGATAAGTGCTGTTGAGGAAAGTAAAGGAGGAAGGGTGAAGGCAATATTCCATTTTAAATAGGTGGTCAGGGAAGTCTTCACTGGTAAGGTGGCTTTTGCTCGAACTTGAAGTAGGTGAAAGAATGAGTCATTTGGATAAGTAAAGTAAGATTTATCCTGATGAGAGAGAAGAGCTGCAGCACAGGCCCCCAGGCACAGGAATACCAGGCACATTTTCCAAGAATAGCAAGGAGGCTGGTGAGGCTAGAGTGAAGTATGCAGGAGAAGGTAGGAGATAGGCCAGAGGGGACCAAGTCAAAGAGGATCAGATAGGGCCCTGTCAGTCAGGGAGGTAACAAGACTACCCCGTCAAGAGGAATTTTGGTGCTGGATGTTGAAATAATATTACTGCTGCCACTAACACAGTCATAACTCAATAATTCTATGGGAATATATTAATAACTCTGGGTATTCCAGCCTAGGTAGACGAGGAAGCCAGGCTTATGGGTACTATATTTTGGGGTACAACGCAATTTATCCATGAAAGTAGTTTCATCCCTGCTGACTTTGAGGACTGGATTACTGAACACCTTCCCAATGCAAAGGGAATGATCCTTGAATATTCTTTTCACATTTGTAATATTTTAGTTCCTGCTTTACATTCTATCCCCAAACACATCAGATATAGCTTGACAACCACAGCTTTTCACTATTTTTCTGAGTTTACAGGGGAAGAATTTTTTTAAAAAATATTTTTATTTATTTCTAGGAGAGAGAGAGAGACAGCGTGAGCAGGGGAGGGTCAGAGAGAGGGAGACACAGACTCTGAAACAGGCTCCAGGCTCTGAGCTGGCGGTCAGCACAGAGCCCGACGCGGGGCTCGAACCCACGAACCGCGAGATCATGACCCAAGCGCAAATCGGACGCTTAACCGACTAAGCCACCCAGGCACCCCTACAGGGGAAGAATTTTTATTAAAACGTATCAGCGAAATGTATCTTGACTAAAAGTGTTGTTCAAAAAGTATAAAAACATTAAAACTCTATACTGGGAAGCTTGACTAAACGCCAGAACACGACATAAGAGTTTTTTGAAATCTTTTAAAAAGTCAAATATTTGGCTTAAAAAAGTTTTTTTTTTCCTTTTTATAAAGAAATTTGTTGTTGGAACAAAACTGTATGGCAGAGGTGGTAGAATAAAATGGGTATGTGTATGTGGTGAGGGGAATGGGGAATTAGAGTGGTCTGCAATCCAGAAAAACTGTACAGGAGTCAAGTGGATGGGAACAGAGAAGGGACAAACTTTAAGTATACGCAATATTACTTCTGCCTTGTCTATGTGTTTTAGTTGGCCGCGTTTTAATTTTCTCTTTACTCATTTCCTCTTTTTCCTTCTCTTTCACCTTTCTTTTTCTTAAGCTAAATGGTCACAGTGAAATGCTGTCTGAATAAGTCACAACTCATATAGAAAACTGAACAGTGCATTGTAAAATAGGACACAAAACAAAAGCCTTCATCCGAGAGCTGAGATCATCGTGGAGTTGTACACAGACCCAGTGCAGCAATTCGACAGTGTTTCCCAGAGGCTGGGACAGTTTCCACAATTCTTGGTATGCTATTGCCCCCTGCTGTTCATAGGGAGGCACTGACTTACAGAAATGAGTTCTAGCATTTCCATAATTTACTGCAATGTTAACATGCAATCAGGAAAAGTTAGAACACGCAATTCAAAGATTTAAAAGAGTAATTTAAGCAATTGATTTCCAAAAGGCTATCAAAGACATCACTAAGGAGCTTTTTTCCCTGCTCCCCGATATGTTGAAAATAAATTTTTTATTCAGTTTTTTGGAATAAATCCAGTTTCCTGGTTATGTTTCTGAGGGGAGCAGAGCATAAGGTAATTGAAGTAGCTTTGAGAAAAAAAATGGCAAACCGAAAGCAGGGAGAGTACAGAAAATGAAGGGCAAAATGTGCAAAAGGCGGGGGTAATGAATAATTTACATACAACAAGGGTAAAGCAGTTCAATCCTGAACATATGATCTGCTTTCCTCAGAGACTGGGGTGCAAACTGGCTTGTGTCCATAGAATAGTCAGCATGCGTCATTTATGAACCTTCAGGTCTCTGTCTCTCCTTCTTAGGTTTGGTCATGGAAACTTCTCAGACCCATTAGGGTGTAAATTGGGGCCCCTGAAGCAAAGGGGAAACTGGTTTCCCAGCTTACTCTGCAATTTCTTTTTTTTTTTTCATTTTTAAAATGTTTATTTTAAATTATGAAATATTTAAAAATAAAGTTTTCCAAATGCTGTAAGAGCAGCTTTATTTATTTATTTATTTTAATATTTTTATTTATTTCTAGGAGAGAGAGAGACAGCATGAGCAGGGGAGGGTCAGAGAGAGAGGGAGTCACAGACTGAAACAGGCTCCAGGCTCTGAGCTGGCAGTCAGCACAGAGCCCGACGCAGGGCTCAAACCCACGAACCGCGAGATCATGACCTAAGCGAAAGTCGGACGCTTAACCGACTAAGCCACCCAGGTGCCCCTGTAAGAGCAGCTTTAAACATACAACCTTGATGAAACAAATATCAACATTTTTCTATTTACTACTACAGATCTCTGCAATTTCTAAAGAGGTCAGGGCTATCTCCCGGGTGGATGTCAGATGTGTGTGTTTGAGCATAGGGTTGTATGTAACAGATTCCAGGTTTCAGACCTCTGGCACCATGTTCCAGGTTTCAGACGGCTCTACTGCCACGGGCTGCTACTTCCTCTATGCTAGAGCTTCTGGTATGATTAGGTAATAAGGTGTCAGTATCCCCTCTTACTCAATAAAAACAGTTTAGAAGCTTGGGTTTAGTTTTTGTTCAGACACTCCATGAGGAATATGATTAAAAAGAGTATCTTAATATTTAGAAAATTACATGCATATTTACATATATGTAAATTATATCCTGTTATGATAAACCTTGAAATATAGCCTGAACTACTCTTGAAAGATTTAGTTTTTACTGCAAAGATCAATAAGAATGTCACTTCTAAAACTTCTTAAATTCACACTTCAAAGACATCAGTGATGGATTTTAGGAAATAAGAATTGGAGAAATCATTTACATGATTTATTTCACTCACGATTAATAAACATTCTTTAATGCTTGAGATAGTTATATTCATAGTGGTGGCTTCCATGCTCATAGTATTTTCTGTTTCTCTTGTGTAACATCTTACTATTTATTTATTCATCTTACTTAAATTTATATTCTCCACTATGGCAGGTGTTAAACATACTGCAAAAAAATAGGATAAATTATGTCTTTAAATCTTTTATAGTAATATAGAAAAATGTAGAACAATATGATAATTATGTAGCTAGAAGCCAAAAGTAGAAAAAAATTCCCATTTCTTTTCATTTTAGCATTTTATTCCATTCCATTCCATGCCATTCTATTCCTTCTCCTCTTTACTGTTCTTTTTTTGTATTTATATTCATTTTATTTGTTTAAGTTACAAATCAAGAATGGTGGCTTTTTAAAAATGTATTTTGCACAATCCGTACTACTCCAATATTTAATACAATGTGTGCATAATTTATAATAAATATCTGTTGACTGAATATGAGTACTTACTTACCAGTTGCCTAGCCCTATGATCCCTCTGTGTAAACTAGATTTACATTTGATTTCAATAGAGGAGAAGAGTGAAGATGGGGGAAATTTATATAGACCTGGAAGTATTAGAAATATTTGTTAGTATCCAAACTTGTAGGAGTAAAGAGAAACTTTTTTAATGAAAAAAGTTACAAGAGCACAAAAATTCCACCCTATGAGTACCTCAGGAAATCTCTCTTTTAATGATTCTTGTTTTTTTGTTTTTTATGGTGTAAAATGTGTTCTTATTATAGTAGGGAGATAGGACCTGTGGGCAGAAAGACCTGCACATCTTTTAGTGATTTTCTTATGTTGTTAATATATGTGGATTTTTAACATTTCTGCTTGTGCAGTTCCTTATCAAATATGCATACATACACCTACAGAAGATAAGGTAGATATCTGTATTTTTTCATCAGTCCCAGAGAGTGAACATAATGTCTTTTTCAAAAAGAAATTGAATTTAGTTATTTTTCTTTTTGAATCAAGAACTTACTTATCAGTCTTTCACTATACAAAATTTATAGTATATTAGAACCCAATTTTGCCACTTTAATTCTGCAATTCAAATTATAAGCTCCTATTTAATTGTTCTATATAAACTGCATTGAGTACCAATATCTCACAAAACTGTACATATAAATGTTCCCAAATTACCATTGAGTTACTGAGATATGGATCTTCTTCGCAAGTGTGCTATGTGCTATTATATATATTTCCCAATGGTAATGCAGTATTTTATTTAATCTATTAATGTTTGAGAATGTTTATAATATGAATGGAACTTTTTCTAAGATA
>NW_027531334.1:8042751-8155225 GCF_008692635.1 Crocuta crocuta
AAGTTCAATATATATATATATATACTTAATATATATATATATTTTACATTTTAATACCAGGTATTAGTAAGAGTTATAGTCAAAATAATTACAGTCAAAATTATTTTATGAAAAATACTTGGTCTTAGGCTACATTTCACTTTTTGGTGTAAAATTCTTTAGCTGCACAAATGACTAATAGGACTATCTCTCTAAAAAATTTTTTTTAAACATTTTTGAGAGAGAGACAGAGCTCAAGTGGAGGAGGGGCAGAGGAAGAGGAAGATAAAGAATCTGAAGCAGGCTCCATCCAGGCTCTGAGCTGTCAGCACAGAGCCCCATGCTCTGTGGGGTTTGAACCCAACAACTGTGAGATCATGACCTGAGCAGAAGCTGGATGCTTAACCCACTGATCCACCCAGGCGTCCCTACAAAAATTTGTTTAATGATTATTTTTGAGAGAGAGAGAACGTCAGAGACAGGGTGCATGAGTGGGGGAAGGGCAGAGAAAGAGGAAGACAGAATCTGAAGCAGGCTCCAGGCTCTGAGCTCTCAGCACAGAGCCCAACATGGAGCTCAAAGCCACAAACCAAACCATGAGATCATGACCTGAGCTAAAGTTGGGCGCTTAGCCGACTGAGCCATCCAGGCACTTGCTCCCTAGAACCATCTCTTAAGGCTGGGATAACCACTTCCTTGTATTTATAATATTGTTGATTTTTAGCATAGTTATCTATGATAGTGTGAATGGAGTTGAGTGGAGAGGTACTCTTGTTCATTCTAATTAAGACTACATAATTGATTCCTATAGTTAGGAGGTTGACAGTGCAACTGCCCAATATTTTTGAGGCCGGTAGGTCGAGCCTCAAGAGTTTAGCCAAGAGTCAGTTGAGCTATGAAGCCTAATTGGGAGCTTAAGAAAAGAACGTGACCCAAACACAAATGGCTCTTTCTGGAAAAGGAGACAGTGAATTTTCCGTCATTTTCCCTGAGGCTTCGGATAATCCGGGGTCGTGCATGGGCTACTCAGGCCTCTGGGGCCTGCTTGTGCCCCTGCGCCTGGGCCTCTGCGCAAGCGCCTCTCCGACCAGGGAGCTGGTCCTCTGCGCAAGCGCAGACCAGGGAGCCACGGGGGCGAGAGAGGACCTGGAGAGGCAAAAGCCAAGGGCGCAGGCGCACTGCGGTCTTCCGTTCGGCGTGTGAATCTTAGAGGTGTGTTTACAGCTTCCTTTCTTCTTCTAAAGTTCCGTAGACCCTTCGTAGAAAGTTTGGGACTATTTTCTGGCAAGTGGTAGTGGTGGAAATTAGGCTGCAAGAAACTCATAGACTTAAAAAAAAAATCCTAACAGTAACTGCATCTTAAAGGCCTTTTTGAATTTTAGAGTTATGTGATGCTTCTTCACATCAGGCATCGCCTAAAAGTATCTTTAAAAAAGTGCCAACTCCAGGGTTTCACGTGTGAGGTGGCTTACTGTCTAGTACAGTCACCACAGCGGTTTTTGTAAGTGCTTCACTGCGTATGGCGCCGGGCAGGTGCTGGTGAGAAAGAGCCGCACAGACTGTGTTTCCATCCTCAGGGTGTTTATCATGGAATATGAGATGGATGAAAAAGAAAAAGTTTAAAACCCAGAATTGAAAGAAAAAGTGAGTAAGGCATGTAAGGTTTTGTTTCTATTTCAGTAAAATATCTCTGGAGAGGCTTGGTTAGGATACGGTGGTTAAAACTGTAGAAGCTACAAACCTTCGTCACATTATCCACCTGGAAAGCTGGGATTCGTGAACATAGATACCCCCTGTACGAGGAATCTGCCTCTCCTTTGCTCAGATCTTCTATGTCCGAATGGCTGAAAACAATGGAAATTACTAGGGGTCCTTGTAATTGATCACTCTTGCCAAAGCCAGATTGACAGCTATGGTTGGGATTTAGTGGGGGAAAAAGTCCACATGACTTTGCGAATAAAAATAAATGTGCTACGGAGGTAAAATATATCATTAAATAGCCCTAACAGACATCACAGATAATTTATGAATGTTTTATCCTGGTCAGTATGAGGTTTGTATTTAAAAGGCCTCTTTTCTCAATTCAGATTGCCTTAGGCTTCTGGTATTTAAAAATATTTTGTATTCATGAACACTTCTTTTATAATTGGTGTGGATGTTTACTTATAGCCTGACTCTAATTTGTAAGCTGGAAGGTTCATTGATTTATTCATTCTACATCTATTCCATATTTACTGCTTGCCAGGTATGATGATAGTGATTTGTTTTTAAGTTAATGTTAAAGCTTGCTATACTTTTGTAAGCTTTATTTACCTAAGTTCTAAGAAATCATTTATGGAGAACAAAACAAGGCAAGACCAATTGGGCCTATCACACTTTTTCTAGATATCTGTTGTAGCACATATTAGTCTCCTTTTTTACATTAATTTTGCCTGCTGGATTGAGGGCAGAACATGGTCTGAATTTGATCATCACTATGTTCTCAGCATGTAACACAAAACCTGCGACATAATAGAGACCCCAAAAGGGTGGTTTGGATTAATAAAGCACCACTTATACACACACTGCTTTTTCTAAGGAATTTTTATTTTCATTGGATGTTCAGGCCATTTCACATTGTATGATATCTTCCCCTAGGAAACGGCAAAATCTTTTCACAAAAACCTTTTTTTATCTAAATATCTTTCTTCCAGAACTTGATTGAATATTGAGCTGAGGCACTTTGACATCTTATGAAATCTGATTCAAGTCATGTTTGTAATAATTAAGACCTTCAGGTTCAAACTGAGTGTTGACATGAGAGCAACATAATATATTGATCTTAAGAATATTTTCCCGTTTGCCTGTTAGGTAAAAACAGGCTTTGGAGAAGCAGTTCTTGTCTGGAGGATGCTGATGGTGGGCTCTATGAGAAACCTTTCTTACCCATTCAGCATTAGTTGCTTTCCATGTATTCAGTGGGTTTACATCCACATGAATACATTTTATGAGTGCTTTGAGTATGCAACAGTGCTGAAAGGAGACAGTAGTCCTCTGCAGCCAGAGAGTTATTTAATTTGTGTGAATTCTTGATCATTTTCATTTTGGTTGGGAGTCCATGGGAGTACTTTGGAATAATATCCCTGGTGCTGCGTTTATCAGAGCTCATACAGAATTGTCATTTACTGTTGAGTAGATTGTGCACTGCATGAAGAAACCCATCCAAAGTGCACACTATTTATATCATAGACCTTACCAATTTGAACACTTACTGTGTGCAAATTTATGGCAGAGGACAGTAAAGTTTCTTATTCTAGTAAAATTAGTATGTTATGACACATTTTCTGACAAATGGAAGTGAAATGTCTTGAGAAAGAGGCACCTTGCTCTTTAAAAATTTACACAGGTCCTCTAAGTGGGCTAGCAGCAGCCTGAACTTGGACAACTTACATAACTTTTTTGGCCTTCAAGTGAAGATGTTAATACTTACTTGCTAAATAGCTTGAAAGTACTAGACTTACCTGGCACACATTCAACTTTCAATAAACATTTTTGAATGAGTATGAAAACACTGAGGGTAATGTCTGTGCTGATGGTTTAATAAATTGCAGCTCACTTTTGTCTTGAATAAGAGGAATTATTAAAAAGTTGAGTGTATATGTAAATAATTATATTTGAATGTTTCACATTTCACACTTAAATTTTTTTAATGTTTATTTATTTGGGGGGGGAGAGAGAAGAGGGGCAGAAAGAGAGGGGGACACAGACTCTGAAGCAGGCTCCAGGCTCTGAGCTATCAGCATAGAGCCTGATGCGGGGCTCGAACTCATGGACCGTGAGATCGTGACCTGAGCTGAAGTCAGATGCTTAACCGATGGAGCCACCCAGTCACCTCTACATTTTACACTTAAGTACTACACGATACTACCTAAAATGTCCCTAACAGATACTTGGGATCCTTCTTTATTTTCCTGAGGGATTCATCCAACGTAAGGAAACTTATGACTGTGTGTCCTACTAGTGACTGACTCATGGTTGAACTTCTTCTGAAATCCTAAAATATTGGAATCCTAGGTTTAGATGGGACCATTTGAATTTCTCTTTATTTATCAAATGTGTATTAATCACTTAATACATAGGAGTAACTGTGGTATGCACTAGGGCTATAAAGATAAATAAGATACTGTTGTTGAGTTTACATGTCTTTGCATGAACATTTCCAGAGATGATTCACAATTACTAAATTGTTTCTTAGGCATTTGTCTTATGACAATTCAAAATTTGTCTTCCTATAACCTTCATTTATCGGCATTAGCTTTACTCTTTTTTAGGGTCTAAATCTGATTCTTAACCTTACTACAAAAAGTTTTTCTTAAATATTAACCTAAGTTTTTTCTGAAACTTTTTTCTTAGAACTTTTTAAAAGTTTATTTATTTTGAGAGACACAGAGGCAGCATGAGTTGGGGAGGGGCAGAGAGAGAGAGAAACATAGAATCCCAAGCAGGCTTCACACTGTCAGTGCAGAGCCGAATGCAGGGCTGGAGCCTATGAAATGATGAGATCATGACCAGAGCTGAAACCAAGAGTCAGATGCTTAACCCACTGAGCCACCCAGGTGCTCCTGAAACTTCTGTTCTTCAAGTTAAACATTACTGTATTCTGCTGCTTTTCTTCAAACCTTGTCTCCATCTTGCTCACTCACCTGAATACCTTCCAGGTTGTCTACTTACCTTAAGGGTGTGGTACGCACCAGAGGGGTATTGAGACCTCCAGGTGTAACTGACTAAAACAAGATACAGCAGGGAATTTACTTCCTGCATTCCAGATACTGGAATCTCTCCAGTATTCGAATCCCTCGAATCTCTGACATGATTTATATTCATAACTGAGTGATCAATGTGTGCTCTAAGATGTTTCATGCCTAACACATTAAAAAGAATTGTATTTATATAGTAACACATGGCACGTGTTACTATATAAAGTAGTTTTCGAAAAAAGGATAAATGACCTCCCTAATTCTTTGAGGAGCTTTTAATATACCGTTTCCAACAATTGAAATGGGAACAATAATGAGGGCAACCTTGCTTAAGCTCTAGATTATTGAATTACCATTTGTAAGTCATTTTTGGCTCAGTTGATTAAATCCACTGGAACTCATACATTTTCTCACAGCTAAGAGGTAAGTAGACAAGGAACGACTTCTATAGTATTGCATTATCTCTTTATATAAATTAGTCTCTCATACATTTTTTTTTCATTTTGTTGAACAAAGAACATGACAGGAAAATAATTATTCTATTTCTAACTTTAAGCATTTACTAAAAAGAATAAACTTAATATCTTCTCAACACTTATTTTTAAGTTATCAAATGTGCAGTAGTCTCTTTATACCAGGTGTACTCTGACTCAGCATTTGGAACAAGGAGTCCTGCCTAGCAGAATACCAGAAGATGCCAGTTCTAACTCAGCCACAGTTTATAGATATGTACAGTGCTTTGTTTTGCGCTTTTTAGTGGAGGGCCAGGACAAAGAAAGATGCAGTAATTAATTGGAAGATAGGGACAGGGAAGAGACCTCTGTCTAAATGAAGAGGGCATGTTAGGAAGCAGTAGGGGTAGGATCGAACGGGTGGTATGTTAGTTTCCTAGGACTGCCATAACAAGTTAACGCAAACTTTGTGTCTTAAAACAACAGAAAATTTTTGTGTCATAGTCACGGAGCCAGAAGTCTGAAATCAGGTTTTGGCAAGGCCATGTTCCCTCTGAAAGCTCCAGGGAAGACTCCTTCATGGCTTCTTCTAGCTTTGGTGGCTCATGTCAATCATTGGCATTCTTTAGCTTATAGATGATTCACTTGATCTCTTTCTGTGTCTTCACATGAACTTCTTTCCTGTGTCTCCTCTGGGCCTCTTTGTCTAGATCTCTCTTTCCTTTTTCTAATAAAGAGCCCAGTCGTTAGATTAAGGCCCAACCTAATCCCCAACCTAATCCAGACCTCATCTTAACTTTATTGCATCTATAATGGTCCTATTACCAAATAAGATCACATTTACAGGTACTGGGAGTTAGGATTTGAACGTATCTTTTTTGTGGGATACAATTCAACCAACAACAAAAGAGATGGCACCAAATCATGGAAGACTTTAACAATAGGTAGAAGAGTATGGGTTTTATTTATAGGCCCGGGGACCACTGGAAACTTTAAGCCAGGGTACTAATAAGATAGCTATTTCAGGAAGGTCAAGTCACAAGCAGTATGCCTCAGTATACTGAGCTGAAGATGAAGTTCAGAGGCTGTGATATTAATTAGGCTGATGTAATAGTGTCCCAGGAATAATGCGAAGAAAAGTTTATAAAGGAATCTGTGGAAGAGTGCATTTTCCTAAGATGGCTGCTACGGTGTCTCTCCTACCACTTGCTCTTCTGCAATGAGACCGTCTTCCACCCTATCAACAGATGGTGTCTGTTTCTCTATCTATGAATCTGGACAGATACAATGACTGCTTTGACCAGTAGAATAGGCGACCAACAGAAAGTGATGCAGTACCAGTTTTATGCAAGGACCTTTTCTGGCCCAGCAGCTTGAACTCACTGTCCCGTGGAAGATAGCCACCATGGAGGAAGGATGATTCTCCTGAGGTCACCATGCTGTGAGAAGCCCCACCACTACTGGGGTATGTGGAGAGGGCCTGGAGTTAGCCCGGATAAGGATGAGACAAATGAGGTACCTAGGGTGCAACACTTAGAAAGGCACTCACTCCCAGGTGTGAGTCACTGAGAGTAAGTACGTCCTTAAATTATGCACTCTGGGAGCTTCACTCTTAAGGAGGCACTTGGGAATGAGTACCTCAAATTTTATGCCCAAGGTACTTCTTCTCTTCTCTAGTTTTGACCCTTCCTGGAGGATGATACAGCATATGGTGAAAGACAGCTCAAGAGAGGGAGACAGCTCGAGAATGCGTGTGCACTTGCACACAGGAGCAAGCATGAAGCACCACAGCTCTGCAAGGCATTTAAGTGAGAAGGCATCCTGAATAGTGATCCTCTGGCCTCAGCTACCAGCGGCATCCTGTGAGTGAGATGAACCATGGAGCTGAGCCCTCCTAATTTCCTGCTCTACAAAATCATAAGTGAAACAAATTGGTTGTTTTAACCACAGAGTATAGGGGTAGTTTGTTACACAACAGAATATTATTTGAACGACCCTCAAGTCTTGCCAGTATTATGTGATGCTAATAGTTGAATGAGAAATACCAGATAGCACTATATTTACTTCTAAGAGAGTAGAGTATGTTTGATCACTACTTCAGGGGAAGGGATGAAGAAAGTGATGAGGAGAGGTTATAGTCACTGGCAGCCTAGGAAATAGAATCTAATGCTGCGCTTCCTCAGCTCACTGCTTAAGCTACATAGCCATACAACTTTTAACGTTTGAGGTTAGCCAGAACAAAAAGATACACACACTCACAGTTTGAATCCTTATAGAAACAAAATCCCTGTCTGTTTTGATCTATGTCGTGCAGAGGGATGTGAAATTCCCATTTTAAAGCAGATGGTCTGAGTTCTGAAGCTAAATGAATAAAATTGTCCTTGGATTCCATTAGCCCTCATGTGGGAAGTCCTGTAACTATTTCTTCTTGACTTTGAACAAATCAAGCTTTGAATGACAGGTTTATTTTTATGAAGCCTGAATTTACTAATTTTTCATTGAGTACCACTGTTTCACGGTAATTTACACATTCTTTCAAATGGCTGTTGGCACATTTATTTATTTTTCCTTTGAGGCATTCTCTAATTACTTGTAAACAAGGCTGAGGAAAAAAAAACAAATTTGGACAAAAAGTTAAGAAAAGGACTCTTTGGTGGAGGAGGTGTATTACACATAAAATTAAAACATAATTGATATTTTTAGAGCCTTTATTCCATTTTATAGATTTCTCTGCTTGCTCCTACAAGTGGGCAGTGAGTAAAGGTTTCCTGACCCATTATTCATTTCTATAGGATGTTAGACATTTTTATGACCTTCTAGAGCACTTATAATCTGTACTACACAATTTAGCACCTAATTATATTCTGTCTCATAATGTTCATTATTATATCATTGTATGACTCTTGTCCCCTCAAGTAGATTATATGATCTTAAAAGGCAAGGCCTATGTCTTTAACTATTTCTGTATTTGCATTCCATCTAGCACAGTGCTGAACACAGTGTCCACTTGGTAAATTTTAATTGTTAGAATTATATTAAGTAATTATGGTCCCTCAAAGCTCAGTGAATTTGTCTGGCGAGCATTTGTCATGGCCGTGGACTTCAGGGAACGGAGATATTTCAGCAAGTTACTTTTCCTTTCCTCGAGTTTCGTTTTCTTTGTCATCAAGTGGAAGTACCAAGGCAAGGGGTTGCTTTAAGTGGTAAAATGACTTCCTTTCCTTTTTTTTTTTTTCCTTGCCTTTATTGTCAGACCAGGGCAGGTAAAAAGCAGAGAGATGTGCATCACTGGGCTACCATTATCCTTCTGATGTAGGTGATGGTTGGCATTTTTCCTCTTTATGTTTCCAGTCGGACAAGCTAGCTGATGGTGTCTAACCTGGGGAGAGGAGTGGTCTCTTTTAGTTGGGCCACGAGGCTAAATGCGCTGGCAAGTTTTTTTTTTTTTTAAATGTTTTATTTATTTCTAGGAGAGAGAGAGAGAGACAGCGTGAGCAGGGGAAGGTCAGAGAGAGAGGGAGTCACAGACTGAAACAGGCTCCAGGCTCTGAGCTGGCAGTCAGCACAGAGCCTGACGCGGGGCTCGAACCCACGAACCGCGAGATCATGACCTAAGCGAAAGTCGGACGACTAAGCCACCCAGGCGCCCCACAAGTTTTATCTTTATCTTATTTTGAGTGAGCATGCTGTTTCTCAGGGCATCAGATTCACACAATTATTTTTTTCTCTTTTGCCAAAACATACTTAACATAAAACTAACCATTTTAAGTGTACAGTTAAGTGGCATTTAGTTCATTTACATTGTTGTGCAATCATCACCACCACCAGTCTCTAGAACTTTTTTTTTATCATCTCAAACTGAAACTATGTCCCCATTAAACAGTAACTTCCCATTCTCGTCTCCTCCAGCCCTTGGCAACCACCATTCTACTTTTTGTCTTTAGGAGTTTGTCTCCTTGTGTTATGTCATATCAGTAAACTCACAGAGTATTTGTCCTTTTGTGCCTGGCTGATTCACTTAACGTCTTCAAGCTTCATCCATATTGTAGCTTGAGTCAGAATTTCATTCCTTCTTAAGGTTGAATAATAATCCATTGTATGTATAATAATCCATTGTATGTATCTATCACATTTTGTTTATCCATTCACTGGTGGACTTTTGGATTGTTTCCACCTGTTGGCTAGTGTGAATAACGTGGCTAGCACCCTGGTTGTACAAATACAGAGCACATTTTTATGAGCACCAACACTGATTTCACGTTGCCTGGTGAGCAAGGTACCCTTCTCAGCTGTTAAAAATACCTGGAAGAATCAGCATATCTCTGGAATTTCATAATTTAAATTTAGAGACTTAAGTACTCCTTAGGAAAATGTGGCCTGACAACCATATTTTTAGAGTAGGTCTGTGACCAATATTTGCATTCGGTAAATGCTTTTTTTTCTTCTTTTTATCTATCAAAATGCTTCCAGTCTCTAGCTTTCTTCCTTCACACTCCTGCAAGGAATGTCCTCACTGCCATGCAGCAGGACTACAACAATCATACTGTAACTGGCTTGTCCACCTTGGATCCCCCTTTTTCATGTTTTCTTAGAAAGCACAGCTTTGATCATTTAGCTTTACCGGACAGAACCTTTCACAGCCCATCACCTACAGGACAAAGCTCAGTCTTGTTTGTCTGGCAGTGAAAGCCTTTTTTTTTTTTTTTTTTTTAAATTAAAAATGTTTATTCTTGAGAGAGAGAGAAAGAGACAGAGAGAGCACAAGCAGGAGCAGAGGAGGGGCAGAGAGAGACAGAGACACAGAACCTGCAGCAGGCTCCAGGCTCTCAGCTGCTAGCACAGAGCCTGACACAGGCCTTGAACTCATGAACTGTGAGATCATGATCTGAGCCAAAGTCAGGCATCCTGATGCCTCAATGAAGGCCTCTTCTGATCTGGCACCAGCTTTCTCTTCATGTCCCTCTTCTTTCATTTCCTTCACAGACTCTGCCCAGATTGTCTTCTCATTACCTGTTGGACAGATTGTCATGATCTTGAGCTTTCTCATGGCGGTTTGCTCCGCCATGTATAATCTCTTTTTGTACTGCCTTTAAGTTTGCTATCAAATCCTGGTGTTTCTGCTAA
The DNA here is from genome assembly GCF_008692635.1 of Crocuta crocuta. Taxonomy (NCBI): domain Eukaryota; kingdom Metazoa; phylum Chordata; class Mammalia; order Carnivora; family Hyaenidae; genus Crocuta; species Crocuta crocuta. The sequence goes on from NW_027531334.1 coordinate 8,053,043, forward strand.
ATCTTTTTTAAACAACCACATTTGAAAACAACTGCTTCTTTTTTTGAGTATTTGTGCACTCACTGTAAGATTAATCATGGTAATGATGTTTTTGTAATAGCTAATGGTTTTTGAGTTGTCAGGCTTGGGCTAAGTGCTTTGGTGGCACTATTTCATTTCATCTTTATTGCAATCATATATATTATCATCCATCATGCATGTGATAAACTTGAGGCTTAGAGATGCTACTCAACTTGTCCCAAATCATGTAATTAATGAAAGGCAAATCTAGGGCTTGATCCCAAGATTTCTGTTGCTGAAATAGCATTTTATTTTTATAAAAGTTTGTTTGTTTGTTTATTTTTGAGAGAGAGAGAGCAAGAAAGAGTGTGCAAGGGATGGACAGAGAGAGAGTGAGAATCCCAAGGAGGCTCTGTGTGGTCAGCACAGAACCTGATGCAAGGCTCAAACTCATAAACTATGAGATCATGACCTGAGCCAAAATCAAGAATCAAATGCCTAACTGACTGAGCCACCCAGGTGCCCTGTGAAGAAGGGTGATATACATTTTAAATGTATATCAGTCACCTTAATTAGATTACAGACCCTTGGGTGAATAGGGTATTTACCCTTCATGGTTATCTCCCACAGGAACTGTGCATGGGGGTCGAAGTTAGTAAAAGATTGCCCACTGACTAGAAACTTCATGTTTCCTTTTAAATAGCTCATTGTGGATGAGCATAATTATTCAGTTGGTTACTTCATACTGTTTCTTCAAGACCAGGAACGCCTGATAAGGTGCTTTTCTGAGCTACCTCCTTCTGTCATAACATAGCATATGTGTTGCTGTTACAGAGTTGAGCAACGCCAAAGTCCCATGAAGTTGAAGAGGGTATATTTTAAAGGAGGCATAATGGGAATGTAAGTGAAAACTATAATTTGTTTAATTGTACTGCAACTTACATTACATGATATAATGATATTTGTGTCACTTTTCATGAAGAGTGTTTGAGTGTAAGTAGTTGACATCTGTTTTCAAAGAAAAGAGATTCTGTGACCTAAAGGTATAGAATATTTGGTCTATAGATAGCTTGGGAGCAGGTATGGTTCAACCTTTCATGCAATATCCTTTAAAATTAACTAGTTCTCCTTTATTTCTGGATATGTGTTGTCCAAACAAACTTCTCTAAAGTTTTTTTAGTGTTTATTTATTTATGACNCACCCAGGTGCCCCTCCAAACAAACTTATGATGAATAATTGGATTTCTCAAATACCTTGATATTTAAAAGACAGTGCCATAGAAAGCAGATACTAGTGTCTTGGTCACTGTAAAAAAGTATATATATTTAAAAACATAGCAGAAAAAAAAAAACGTAGCAGAAGTTTATATTTAAGTATCTATAAGTGTGCTATTTCATAACAAAATTGAAGCAGGAAAGCTTAAGAGTATTGAACAGTGGTAATGATACCCCAAAATTTTCCACAGGGATTTTGCTTGAGAAGCCAACAAAACTCTTGACTTCTCTATGTAGATAAAAACAGCAGTGTCTGGCGCAGTGCTTTGCCATGGTAGACATGTAACAAATATATATATTTTAAAATTTTGTCAGTTCAGCAGACTACAGTAGTCTAAAGCAACATTTTCCCTTTATGACACACATGATAGATATTGTTTTAACTTTCTAATACATTTCTACATGCCTACTCAAGTTTGTTTCATGTATACCAGCTGCGATTGTGCTTTCTCCCATTCTGGGGAGAATGTGCATTGTACAATAATGTAAAGGTAATAATACAGTGATAGTAATGCTAATAATAATAACAGCAATAATGATACAGCTAGGATATTTCAAGTATTAATCTGATCACTATGTTGTTTATCACCTTTTAATAGCTTCTTGTTGCCCAATGTCAGTCCTTAAGATTTTTTTGGGACACAGGACTCGGTATGGTGGTAGTGCCAGCAGCACTTGGGTTCTTATGTCCCTGCAGGATAAAGATTCACTCTGACAAAGGCCTTCAGGCCTCACCACATTCCACATCACAAAACTATCTGAAAAAACTCAAGAGAAGCAGAAGTAACAAACTTGGTGTTCAAAGTGGTTCAGCTTGTTTCCTAGTCAGATATGGGTAGTGGGGTATATAATGATTCCTGGGTGCTCAGGATTATGAACTACTCTAGGGAAATCTCAGAGGCAATTTGATAGGAGCGAGCTTCCACCTCGGTCCTTCCTGAGGATTTGTTAAAAATGGAATGACAGAAATACCTTTGGCCTGCTATGAGGTTAGAGGGACCACATAAGGATACACTTATTTGACTTTGATGGCTTTATTTTTGAATACCACACCACTGCTTCCTAGTTCTTTGGCAATTTAATTCTGAGAAAAACTCAACTTTTTTTTATATCACAGAGTTTAAATTTTCATTGAATTTGAGACATTCTAAAACATTTTCTTTTTTTATTTATAAACTAGTTTATGGTACCTCCTGAAGGTTTCCAAGGCAGTTTGGAGCAACTGAGTCACTGGTTGACAATCCTTTAATATACTAAAGAGTAAATAGTAATTAACTGATTAATCATTTTTTGGTACTCAAGTATGGTATAATGGAAAGAGAGACTAGATTCAAATCCTGATTCTACCATTTGCATGTTAGATGTTAGGCAATGCAGTTCGTTCATTCATTCTTTCAACAGATTACAGAGATACTTTGTGTCACACATAGTGTTAAAGCTCTGAGGAGAGAGGTCAAATTGAAATGACCCCTGAACTTTCAGAGATTTTAATTACTTAGTATACTTCTATCAATTAAAATTGTGGACACTGTGGACACTGTGTTCAGTACTATGCTAGATAGAATGCAAATACAGAAAAAGTTTAAGACATGGTCCTTGCCTTTTAAGATCATATAATCTACTTGAGGGGAGATTGGCAACTAAATCAGCAACTACAATGGTGTATCTTGGAACTGTGTACAATGGTGATGCCCTGTGGAGCTAACACCAAGGCAAGTGTGAGTCAGGAATGAGGGAGGGCGTTAGGGAAGGCTTCTCAGGAAAAGCCATGGTTAACCTGAGTCTCAAAGCTAAGTACAATTTAGTTTAATATAGATATCAAAAGAACATTCTATCAGCATTAACAAAAGCTGATGGAGACATGAAATAATATATTTACAGATAAATATTTACAGATAAATATTTAGTATTACTGATATGAAATCTTTATCTTGAGGAAACAAAGGAGATAAATCTAGGCAAATGGTTCCATTTCCTTTATCTAAAATGAAGATAATTGTATGTATCTCACAGATTTGTTGTAAGCACTCAATAAAGTAGTGTATGTATAGAGTATCTAGTACACAGGTGCTCAAAAATGTTAGCTCCTTTTTCTCCCCACCATTTACCGTCCTCTGCCCTCTCTCAATTCAGATTTTCCTAAGTAGAAAACACCCTATTGATGACTATGAACTATGGCTGTTTAGGAAAGTGGAGGAAGAATCCAAAAGGGTTTAAAACGCTGTTTTTTCTTTCCTGGATTGTGGTATGTTGAATTGAATGGGGGCAGTACTTGGCAGCAACGTTATTTTGCTGCTGCAGTTTCCTGTGTCCTCACTATTGGTATGTAAGGAGGGTCCTGGTTCCCAGAGGGCAATGCATTCTTGGTCTGCCTGTTTGATTTGCTGAGTTCAGTGCTGAGCACAGGTCATACGCACTGGAAGGCCTGGAAAAAGTCTTGGAATGATGCTGATGTGTATGTTCTCTTTTCTTTCACCATTTTGAAGTCTCTGAATTTGGAAGTGCTTCAGAAAGTACCATGTTTAAATATGCATTATTTCCCTGGGTAGTAGGTTTATAACTTATGATGCAGTAAATATTAAGGACCACTACTTTTGGGGGATTTTGGGTTCACATCTTAATATTTCTTTCAGGAGCTTTGCCTTCAGTTGGGTTCTAATAAGAGTTACCTAGCCTAGAGAGACTTTCTTTATTCCACTGTTCATTATTAATAAGAAATTGTTATTGAGGCACCTGGGTGGCTCAGTTGGTTAAGCATTTGACTCTTGATCTCAGCTCAGTTGATGATCTCACGGTTTGTGAGTTCACGCCCCACGTTGGGCCTCACATTACGCTCCACACTAGGCATGAAGCCTACTTAAATTACATTTTTAAAAAATGTTTATTCATTTTTGAGAGATAGATAGATAGATAGAGTGTGAACAGGGGAGGGGCAGAGAGAGAAGGAGACACAGAATCTGAAGCAGGCTCCAGGGTCCAAGCTGTCAACACAGAGCCAGATGAGGGGCTTGAACCCATGAACTATGACATCACGACCTGAGCTGAAGTTGGATTATTAACCAACTGAGCCGCACAAATTTTAAAAATATATATTGTTATTTATACTCAAATGCACTTTTCCCAAATATTTGTCATTTATAGATATCTTTCATAATTTCTGTCATACCCAGGTACCTTCTTTTTTTTTCCTGTTTATTTACTTTTGAGAGAGAGAGAGAGAGAGAGACAGAGCATGAGCAGGGGAGGGGCAGAGAGAGAGAGGGACACCAAACCTGAAGCAGGCTCCAGGCTCCTAGCTGTCAACAGAGAGCCTGATGCAGGGCTTGAACTCAACAACCATGAGATCATGACCTGAGCTGAAGTCGGATGCTTAATAACTAAGCCACCTAGGTGCTCCTACCTTCTGTTCTATTATTGACTTAATGTATTTTTTTTAAATCTCTAGCCTTTTAAAAATTTATATAAATTCAGCCTCATCCTAAGCAATAATACTTATGAACACATGGACTTCATGTGATAGTTATATTTTTCTAATACAGATCAGGCACATGTTAAAATAAAGAAAAAGTATCTCATCTTCCCCTTAATACAAAGATCACTTATGATCTGTTCTTTTCATCTGTTTTGACATACAGCAGCAAAGTACTGAAAACAGAGACAGAATGGCACACAAAGACTAATGTATTTATTATTTGGCTCTTTAAGAAAAAATTTGCCAACCTCTGACCTAAAATTATCTCCATGCCATCACATAGCACGCTCTGTAAAATGTTAACTGTAGTGCACTTGTAAAGAGAGTGTATTATCTTTAATACAATTTCCAGAATCAGTAAATAATTTTTATTCTGGAATTGAAATATTTAATTATAAATACTTATGTTATGATAACCTTGGTGACAAGCTTATTTAAAACCAAAAGAAATGATATATTTTTAAATAAAGGGGCTATTTAAAATATTTAATGATACAAAATGCATACAGTAGGAAATAAAAAAAGAGGGACACCCCAATCTCATCCTCTAAAAACATTCCTTGTATTTCCTCCAGTCATTTCCTATGCATACTCAAAGTTAAACATTTTTTTTTGATTCTTTAAAATATTGCTTCTTTTTTTTTAATGTTTATTTTTGAGAGAGAGACAAAGACAGAGCATGAGTGGGAGCGGGGCAGAGAGAGAGGGACACACAGAATGCAAAGCAGGCTCCAGGCTCTGAGCTGTCAGCACAGAGCCTGATGCGGGGCTCAAAGTCAGAAACTACAAGATCATGACCTGAGCTGAAGTTGGAAGCTTAACTGACTGAGCCACCCAGGTGCCCCTAGCTGCTTTTTTTTTTAAATGAAAAAAAAAAAAAAGATACGAATGTATGCAATTTACTTTTCTATAAATTAGATATATTTCTGTCGTAGACATCTAAATAATATGGCTAAAGTTATAAGTTGTTTAATATCACTTCAAAGTGTTTATTAAGAGCTTTATTGAGATATAATTTACATATCGTGAAATTTACCCATTTTCACTGCACCATTCAGTGATTTTTAGTAAATTTACAGCATTGTGTGCTCATCAGCTCAGGCCAATTTTAGAACATTTTAATTGTCCCTGAAAGGTCCCTCATGCCCATTTGCAGTCAATCTGTTTCTACCCCCAGCCCCAGGCAATCTCTAATCTACTTTCTGTTTCTATAGATATGTCTTTGCTGGACATTCACATTAATGGAGTCAGGTATTATATGATCTTTTGTATCTGGCTTCTTTCACTTAGCATTTCAAACTGACTTTAAGGTGAAAGATGAGGGAAGGTTTCAAATAATCCCAGTTATCTTTATTCTTTTGCATAGGATGCTCTAGTTACAGTCAATATTTAGTTCTCTTTCCTTTAGAAATTAGCTTTTGACACAAACAGTGACACAGGATCTGGGAACTTCTGCAGTTCTTGAAATTGACAACTTTCCCAAACCTGATCCCCTCCACACACGTGAAGCCACAGATACAGATACCTCGCAGCAGTCAGAGCAAATGGAAGAGGCTGCTCACCGTGGGAGGCAGCAGGTCCAGGCAGCCCCGTGTCTTGCCGGCCACCTTGAGGGAAATAAGATCTTGGCACAGCTATAGCAAATGTTCATCATCCCAGTGTGCTATGCCATGCAAATAAGAAGTTCACCTGTAAGTCTTATGGCTTTGATGTGGGGAGACCTTGCATGTGTTCTTATGAATGTGCTACAGAAGCCCAGCCCAAGATCCTTTTTCTCAGGGCTGCTCCTCTGTAATAGCTAAAAGCCTGTGCATAGACAGTCAAAATCACTGAGGAACTGAGTTACTTTTCTCATATCACTGAATATAGATTTACCTCTTCCTTTTCTTAAAGCTTATTTATTTATTTTGAGAGAAAGAGCGAGTGAGCAAGCGAGTGCAAGCAGGGGAGGGGCAGAGAGAGGGAGAGAGAATCCAAGGCAGGCTCTGCACCATCAGTGTGGAGATGGATGCTGGGGCTCGATCTCATGAATTGTGAAATCAAGATGCGAGCTGAAATCAAGAGTCAGGTGTTTAACTGACTGAGCCGCTCAGTACCCCGTACCTCTTCCCTTTTAACAACTGAATGGAAGAATTCCAGTGTTTTGATATCATAATTTATTTGATAAATTCATTATTTAGTTTTTCTTATTATTTACTATAAGCTAGTAAATTTCATGTTCCATTTGCATATTTTTGCCTTCTTGTGCAAATAACATTTGTAGAAGGGGACTTGTTGGATCACAGGCTGTGCACATTTCAGATTTGATATCTGCTACTTGAAGTGGTAGGTTAACTAGTGGCCTCCTGACAGGAGCCGATTGGGGTACCCATGGTAGGCACGCTGTGGCTACATGAGCAGTGGTTTTTAATGGGAGGGTGTGGGTGGGTGAGGATGAGTACCTTTCAGAATGTCTTGGGGTTGGGAGTGAGCTCGAGTTTTTTGACCAATCTCTTCAAGTGGTTCTGATATGGGTACCACTGGATTGCTTTCTGTGTTTTCTGCAGAAAAGTATGAATGCTGCTGTGAGAATTACATTTGGAACTGAACTCATGAGGGATGTCATAAAAAGCATTATGGTTTGGGGTTTGTTCTGCTCAGTAACTCAAAGAAAAGTAGCTAATAGAGCAGAAGGAAGTGACCCTACAAACTGATGCTAAGAACATCTTTGATCTATGTTGAGAAAATAAAGGCCGTTCTCAAGAAAGAGAGTTAGCCTTGCTCCTTATCAGACGTTCAATCCAGACTGTCCTTTGGGCATTTTTCTCTCCCAGTAAACACCCACTGCCCATGTTAACCTGTGGAAATAAGAGAGGGATGGGAGTGGGAAATCCACACCTGCACCACGACTTGTCAGTTGCTGTGTGCATTAAATAACAACCAGAAGCTGACTGATCCCTGGAAATCTACTTTTGCACTATAATAAAGTAATCCCAGGGTATAGCTTCAAGTTATAGGACAGTGATACTCAGTAAGTTTTAAGGAGTGAAAAAAAATGAAAGAGGATGTTTCTAAGTGGGTGCAGAAACAGTCACAAAGTTAAATATTAATGAATTAAAACTCTTTGAATCACTGTGTACTGTGGACTAAAGAAGCAGTGTGGGTCAACTTCACAATTCTGGTATTTTCATCTCTGTTGGAATTTTTTGGCAGTGATTCCCAGTTAAAGGTTTATAGTGAATATGATATACCATTTCTACTGATCAAAGAAAGTTATTTGGTGTCAGAAAGCCACTTGGGAGCCAGAGTGTTTACTGGGTAATTTCTTAATGAGTTCTGGCACATGGTTCTCATCTTTTTAAGAGGGAGGAATGTAACTCAGAAGGCACAAAGTCAAACCATGAGCATTTTGGCAGATGTGGAGATGCAACACAGCTGGAGAAAAACTCCTGTCTTTGAAATCTCATATCTCAAATGCTACATCAATTTTTAAGTGTGTTCTACTGCCAGTTCAGATTTTAATATGAACGGGAATTAGGGGATGTTTATTGATGTAGTAAGGAAACAGATCAGAATCTATTCACTGGTTGCCCTTTTTGTCTCCACAAATAATTTGTGAGGATGACAGGTGGGGCTCAATGAGGGAGGGTAAGAAGGTGCTCTGTTGTTGTTCTGTGGGCACGAAACCTGGCAACCAGGACATCCGAGGTGGTGACTTATCCTATGACATTTATCCTTTACCCGCTGGATGAACAGGACTCTGGTTAATCAGGGAACGCTAAGCACTGATAAGTATTCTTTTGAAAATGCTGTTTGTCATTATAAAGTAATATACATTTATTCCATAATATATAGGAAATAAAGGAGAAATTTGGTGAAAACGTTGCTTTGTGCAGCTCCCAGCTTTCTATCTGTAATATATCATTGTCTTTCTGGTCCAATACAACATGAATAAAGATCTCAGTTCCCCCAAGCCACACAATTTCTTTCTTTAGTAGCAGTCAACAAGCATATATCAAGTTGCACAAACTGAGTCAGGAACTGGACCGATGCTGAAAATACAAAGGGAGCAGAGATTTGGTTTTTGATACACAAATCCTAATGGGTAGTATACATGATAAACAATTAAACTAGTGATTAAATCTGATAAATTACAGTATGTCCAGAAGCTGAATGAGTCTGTAGAAATAAGAGAAAAAGTATGGTGTCATGGGTCACTAACTGCTTGATCTGATATGTGCTCTGGGCCTTGACTTCTTTACCTGTGAAATGAAGGGCTGGCTGAGATGACATAGCCAACTTGTTTGGTCGGCCTGGGACTTTCCTAGTTTCACCACTGAAGTCCTCATATCCCAGGAACCCCTTACTCCCAATTTTAAAACTGAAAAGTCCCTTGTCCTAGGAGTCTTCAAAGTCCTGAGCAGATTGAGAGTTGGTCAGCCTATTTAAAGGGCTCCTTCTGATTTTCATATCCTATGATTTGTTAAAAGAAACAAAATTCAACTGAGTACATTTTAAAGATCTTACTGGCTTTATTCAACAATTCATAGATTAGGTAGCATTCAATCTAGTAGATACAAAGTGAAAGACTTTTATAAACAGAAAGGGTGGAACGAGGAAGTTACACAAGGCAAAAAAGCAAGTTGGTTATTGTAATATTGTTTTCCTTTAGGGGAATGCAGGGGCCTTTCAGGCAGATTACTTAACTAGTGCTGATCAGCCGATTCATGATTGTTTGATTTAAGGTTCCATTTCTGGGAGCTGAAACCGTAATGAAGTCTCAGTTTGGTGATGTGGGGCTTACCATAAGTGAGTCCATTTTGGACCTATTGTCTCGTTTTTACCAGATTATATATTGGAAAAGAGAGTATTTCATGAGGTTTATATGACCACATGATAAGACACTTCAGTTGGAATACTGTACATACATTAACAACACTATTATTTTCTTCTTAAAAAAAACACTAAAGGGTAAGTTATTTACACACATTTTAGGTAAAACAGGCTTTGTGTACTAGCTTGTGACAAAAACATTAATATGACAAATATGGGAAAAATGGTTTTTTTCTTTTAAGAAAATATCTCACAAATAAATATCTGCCAGCACTGTGTAGAGTTAGTTTTGTGCAAACAGCTGCCTTGGTTGTGATGCTCAGTTGAGTCCTCTTGGAATCTGGAGTAGTAGAAAGAGTACTGGCTTAGCAGTCAGGCAGGTTTTGTTCTTTTGTTTGCTAGCCACAAGAGCTGGAGAAAATAACAGCATCTTCATCAATAAAATTTTAATAACTATCTATGAAAGTAAGGAGAATCACAGAGAATATGGATATGTAGTAAGTGATCAACAGATACCTGTTGTGTTTTCCTAAGCAGTTTGATCTCTATTGTTTTTATGCTTTTGTTTTTTTTTTTTTTTTTTTAAGTAGGCTGCATGCCCATTGTGGGGCTTGAACTTAGAACCCTGAGACCAAGAATTGCACACGTCACTGAATGAACCAGCCAGGTGTTCCTCTGTAGTTTTTAGATTAATGAGAATTGGATCTCATTGGGACACAAATGAGAAAGGCACTCTTTTTTAGGAACTTATCCCAAAAATATTGAACATGAACACTGGTGTACGTATACGTANATACGTATAAATATATATATTTATATATGAATAAATATATTTCCTATTAATGTTGTCCAAGAGAGCTGAAGCATGTCCTAAATATCATTACTCAAAATTAAGCTTCAGCCTAAGTAATACCCTATTTAACTGTTGAAAGAAACAATTACAATTTGGTAAAAACTGATTTAACTTGTTTACTATAGATTAAGTCTAATGATTTATTTGTATTTTCATGACAATAAAAGAGAAGCTATGGTTTTGTAGGTAAAACTATATTCAATATTGACGCACAGGTTACTCTAACAAGGATAATTTTAAGTATAAAACATATACTTAAATAAAAATTTTTAAATGTATACCAAAAATGATAGTTAATCAGTGATAGCAGGTTTTATTTATTCTAGTGTGCATATATTACAAACACTACTGTAGGAAGGAATGACCTAAAGTAAAATAAGATACACATAAAGGAAAAAAAACATCTGATGCCATAATGCATCTGAAAAAAAAGTAAAGATGCAGAAGTTACACGTTGGCTGGTGATTTATTTTTTTAATTTTTTATTCTAATTAATAAAGTTTATTTAAAAAAGAGCATAAACACCCTGCCTAACAAAATTAATATAGCAAAGCCCAAATACAAAATCATACCCAGTCCACATTCAAATTACACCAATTGTCCCCAAAATGTTTTACAGTTGGTTGTTTGAATCGTGATCTGAGCAAGGTCCGGAGATATGGCAACTCACATGTTATAAGACCTTGTTATGCCAGAACACCCTTTCCTTCTTATTTTATTTTTTAAATTACAAGATAGTTCTCCAATATCTTCTGATTAATAAGAACTAGTCACAGAAGGACTAGCTAGAGAGATACTGAAGCCCAGTGTTGTGGAGGAAATCTAATAAGTAAGTTTGGAATACGAGAAGTAAGAATGGATAGAAAACACAGATTTGGTGTTTTCAGAGACTGAGTTAGTTAATTTAGATAACATGGCTCTGCTGCAGTCACATAGGCCCAGTGCCCAGACCTGTGCCTGTGTCACGTGCTCCTCTCCCCCTCACACTGTCACCCAAGTCCCTCCTCTCATGTCACCTCAAGCCCTCTGTAATCAGCAACCTGGAAAACCTTCCTAGCTGTGACTCAAAATCTAGAAACTATGAAAAGATTAATGAATTCAATCAAGAAATACATTTGCATGACAAAAGGTAATGCTAAAAGATGAATGACAAAGTGGAAAAATAATTTATAGTGCAAAGAACAAATGTCCCTACTATACAAAGATCTCCTAGAAATTATTAAGGTGAACAGCTGAAAAAGACAAAAAAAAAAAAACAAAAAAGTAAGAACTAGAGCAAAGGCTAGAAATGGTTCACAGAAGAGGAAAAAACAAGTGACTCAAGCAAATATAAGAAAAATGCAAATTAAAACCATACTCCTGTACGGTGTTTTACCCAACAAAATGCCAAGATGTATAAGTTTTTGTTTTCTGTTAGCAGTGTTGTGAGGAAACTGCATTCTCCTGCATTACTGCTGGGTGGGCAAAATGGTACAATCTTTGTGGAAAACGATTCGACAATATCTATTAAAATTGCAAATACCTTTACCCTTTGAGCCATCAATTTCATTTCTGGAAATTTACTGTATACATATTCTGTTCATATGTATAATGATACTTGCACATAGGTATTCAGTACAGCATTATCTGTAATAGCAAAAGACTGAAAACGACCAAATGTCCATTAATAAGAGACTTAATAAAGCATGGTTCTTTCAGACAAGGCATATAATATAATAGTGAGAAACGATAAACTCTCTGTACTGATAATAGAATATTATTTCCTTGGATATATTGTTCAGTGAAAAAGGTAAGGTGCAGGCGCACCTGGGTGGCTCAGTCAGTTAAGTGTCTAACTTCGGCTCAGGTCACGGTCTCACAGTTTGTGGGTTTGAGGTCCATACTGGGCTCTATGCTGACAGCTCAGAACCTGGAGCCTGCTTTGGACTCTGTGTCTCATTCTCTTTCTGCCCCTCCCCCATTTGTGCTCTGCCTCTCTCTGTCTTTCAAAAAAAAAAAGTAAAAAAATTAAAAAAGAAAAAAAGAAAAGGTAAGGTGCAAATTGACATGTGTAACCTGATACCTTTTGCATGACAAGGGAGGAAAAAAAGAAAGGTGTTTGTATTTGTGTACACACACAGATTTTGGAAAGACAGATGACAAATTAACAGTAATTACTAGGATTACTGAATGGATACTGGAACTAGGCAAAGACTTTTCTTATGCGAGTAGTAGACACCGTCACTCTCTTCTTCCCTGAGTGAAAGAACTTTCTGATTGTAGCGCATCAGAATCACCTAGGTTTAAGAACCATATTTCCCAGACTTTCTTGCTGTGAGGTGTGGCTAGTAATGAACTGGCCAATGGCACATAAACAGACGTGATGTGTTTAACTTGGGGGGATTCCTGAGTTTTTACTCTTCCTGGAGGCTTGAACATGACCTAGTAATGATGAGTCCGCTTGTATCATGCAGATGAGGACAATACTCTTCGATGTTGCATTTAGGAGGTACAGAGTGAATGAACTTGTCTATTCTCCTGTAGGTTTTCAGGATATGAAGAACCATGTGCTGATCTATTGAAAAGGACTGCCTCATATCACACAGAAATCCTGGACTGTAGACTAGAAGCATCAACTCGATGAGCCTCTCTGAGGTCTCCTTGGGGTGGGAGGAATGTTCTCAAACCCGGTTCTCCAAGTAGTGCATGTAACGGTAAAGCAGGGTGTAGGACGGAGACAGGATGCCCACAGACTTCATCCATGCACCACGCTCCAGCTCCCTTTCCACGGGCATGTTGGCAAAGCAGGCCAGGCCGAAGAAGGGCCCCTTTCAGAAACAGATGAAGCCAGACCGAATTAAAAAAATTTTTTTTAAATGTTTTATTTTTTTCTGAGAGAGACAGAGAGAGAGAGACAGCGCGAGCTGGTGAGGGTCAGAGAGAGAGGGAGATACAGAATCCAAAGGAGGCTCCAGGCTCTGAGCTGTCAACACAGAGCCCGATGCGACTCTCGAACCTACGAACCCTGAGATCATGACCTGAGCCAAAGTCGACGCTCAACCGACTGAGCCGCCCAGGCGCCCCATCAGACTGAATTTTATGGGACCCACTGGCCATAGACTTGAACTCAGCACCTTCTAGGTCAATATCTTGAGGTAAGCACCATCCCACCATGTTCCCCGAGCTGGGGTCGAAGGTGACCACGAACACGGCCACCATCTGGGCCGCCTCCACTTCGCCCAGCTCCAGGCGCCCAGCCCCTGGGGCCCCGCCTCTTGGGCAGCTCCGCTGCGGGCGGCCACCCCCGCCGCTGCCCCAGCTCCTGGCCTGCGGCTCCAGGGAGACAGTGGCGGTGGAGCGAGGGAGGAGGCAGCGGGGCCCTAGGCCCAGCGCAACAGCGGTGCTGTGTCTCTCTGCTCCACAATGGCGAAGCGAGGAGGAGCCTCGCTGGTGATTTAAAGGGCAAGAGGACCCAACTCTTTGATGGGTTCAAGCCAGAGATATTAGCCTGTGTTCTAAATAAGCCAGAGACATTAGGCCATGTTTTAGACAGTAGATGATATTATTGCTTCCCCAGCTCTACATTTTTACATTTCTTACCTAGGAGACAAGTGTCAGTTTGTATTGCATAGCCCAAGTTATTTAGCATCTCCGTGTTCATTTGTGTGTGGAGGCAAAAATGTTGCCCAGTGAAAATACAGCATTAAATATTGAATTACCTAGTTCAACGCTCATTTCTGCAGTGCCATTGTGTGCCCATTGTATATATGGGCGTTGTACTAGGCATTGGGAGGGGTGAATATGAAGATAAACTAAACAAATAAAATGGCAGGCATATTTCTTGCCTTCCTTACCTTAGAGTGTGTGGTTTTGCTAAAGAGGCACAATTTTACAAAATAAGTAATTTAGTTCAGATTATTTAAATATGAGTTTTTGAAACAATTTCTCCCATTTTTTTGAAAAAAAAAAAAAATGGGATCAGTGCCAAAGCAACCAGTTTCCAAAGTGATGTTCTAAAACTTTACAAGTTTCCTTGGAGTAGCAAAAACTTTCCAGGAAGCGAAGCCGTTTATAAATAGTTTCAGATCTCTGGCAGAAAACGAAGCCATGGAGCATTTGACAAGACCCACCTAATCAAGATCTTAAAAAAAAAAAAATCAAGTGGGGGTGTCCATCATTTAGGTACCTATTATCAGAGACATTCATGCAAAACTACAGGTAGTGTGGTGATAGGATTACAATCACAACAAGGAAGTGTTCTAGGTAGTGAAATTCTCAAGTGCTCTCTTAGGCTGAATCAACCCTAAGACAGAACACCCCTGTTTTTGATAACAGATGAAGAAGGCTGCGGAAGAAACAAATTTTGGTAAGGCAGAGCATTTCCTAACAAACAAGAAAGATAATATTTCTAATCTGTGGGCATGGGCTTTATTTTGCTGTGTTACAGCTGTTTTTGGGTTGCTTAGGATTTGGGACATCATTGGAAAAGGTTTTGTGATTTTAGAGAACTGGATTTTCAATATATCTCAGCAGTGTGTTTTGAGGGGTTTCAGGGATGGTTTCTTGTCTCCTCTTAACTCTCACACTTAGGAATAAAAGTCTTATTATTAGCAACTTCTGGGTGAACATCATTCCTCTCCTTTGTCTCTTTTTGAAGGTGGAAGGGTTGTCGAGAATGACAGCACTGTCTCTCTATCACACCTTAGATCAGTGCTTATTAGTTCACTTTCCTGTTGGATGAGAGAGATGGGAAAACTTGAGAATGCTTAGGGGTATGGAAGGAGGTGGGAGAACAGAGGCTGCAGAAATAGAATCAGTGTTCTAGAATATGATGGTGCTGGCTTACCATTTTTTTTGTGCCTCTGATGAATGAAACATGGGACTTGTGTACAAGAACATGAGAGCTAAGACATTTTTATTTTGTGTAGGAAATGTATTCTGTCCTAACTCGCTGGGATATTGTTATGATGGAAGTAAAGATGAAATAATAAGCATTATTAAGTATTGGTGAAGAAAATGATTATAAACGTTTTGTTAGTAGATAAGTTATCAATATCAACTGCCACATAAATCTAGGTCAAAGACAATTTAACTGCAGGGGGAAGAAAAGAAATCCATGAGACTGCCTTTAGCAAGGTCACAGAGCAAAATAGTTTCCAGCCCTGAGAACTCGTGATTTCCTTCCTGTTTCTTTTCATCTTTATCCGTTCTGTATTCCACTATTTTCTCTCTAATGTTCCTTCCCCTACCCTTGCTTTTCTCAGTGAGGATCTTTTCTATTCGAGACCTGAGGACATTGCCACTGTTTTGGTTATTGCTTTTGCACTTGTGTAGCAGCTTTTAAATTCCCATCTTTTTTAGCAGCTGCAGCCAGACAAACATATGAGTCAGTGGGAGGGGTTTAGAGGAACTGGCTCAGTTCTCCAGGGAGCAGTAACCTTTTGGCAGTCCAACAAACAGAACATTTAAAGTCCAATGACTGCAAAAGCTCTCTCTGTACATGTGATAGCAACTGCAGTTTTCCCAAGGTCTACTAAGAGTTTTTTCAGAGGGAATCAGGTTTCTGCCTATAGAGAGACACATTCCTGAAGGCTTAACTCTGACCTCATAGCTAAAGTGCATACAAAATAAAATCTGGAGACAGCTGGGAAGTGATAAAGGGGGAGGAAGAGACTTGGGGGTTTGAAAGTGACGGAAAGGTCTTATTAAATGCTCTCTTTGGAGTTCGTTGCCTCTATACCATATACTCCAAATAGAGAAGCAAATCTAATCTCTCTCTTTCTGTTTCTCCTCCCCCCACCCCCCCTGCCCCCAGTAGTTCATGGTACCAGGATCTTTCTCTTTACACTGGGACCAACCTGGTGGTTGTTGAGGGGCTCCCTAGCAGGGGTGGGGGAGCATTTTCAAATCAACATTTTCATCTCTTCATCTTGCAACAGTAGCAGTGGTTCACAGACTAAAGTGTTATCTGTGAATGAAGCTTCCAATTCAGATGCTTAATTGCTACAAGCCTTTTAAAAAATATGCCAATTTGATCAGCCTGATACTAAAAGAAAAAAAAAAAAAGATGAGTTTTTGACTTTACAAGAAACCAATAAATGATTTATTTCTTCATTCCCTTACATTGCTCTTCTGTGTATCTTTTGCTTTCATCTTCATTGCTTATCATAAAATGAAAAGATTAAGAATCTTCTGTGGAGGGATGACTCATGGAAGGATTTCTTTTTGTGGCAAGTAGGAACAGTTGGTTCTTCTGATAAATGAAAATATAGACAATACTTTTTTTGATACACATTTTGCCAGGATAAGATTTCGCAAGAAAGTCTGTTTATACTGAAAAAGGCAACAAAATAGTATCTTAGTTAACATAGAATAAAGTGGTAATTAGAGGGCACTTAGAAAGCCAGAGCCACAGTTCCAGTGAAGCTGGAAAGTTTTACTTGATGACCCAAGGTACCAATTGGGGCTCTTGGTTTCAAATAACAGAGAACCTCTGTCCAACATAGGCCAAAACAAAACAAAACAAAACAAAAACCACCAAAACAAAACAAAGCAAAACAAAAAAAACAACAACAAAATCAGCTTGTTGGAAGGATATTGGGTTTCTCACAATTGGCTAGAGGTCTAGAGATCTGATTAATAAAGAAAGTAAGGACCAAGGGAGGTTAAGCAGCTGAGGACACAGCTGGGAGGACTCCACTGGCACAGCCTGCTTAGAATTGGCCATTATTCCAGTTGCCATTAACAGTGATGCCCCTGGGCACTCACCACCGTACCACTGGCCACTGCCCTCTGCTGTGGGCGCCAGGAATATTCTCTGGCTATTCAACTTGACCTCACTCTCTAAAGAATCAAAAGGCCAGTCAGGAGAACCTGACTGGCTAAGCCCATGTCATGTGTGTTTGTCCAAACATCTAGGGATGGGTGCTCATTGGGAGAGAGTGTCAGGAGATTGGGAGGTGGGCGTTTTCATTTTGAACTCAATTATATCTATTTGTTGTCAAGTAATGACAAGAAGGCTCCCTGCTCCCTGCCCTTAACTTACCCTGTTGGAGGAAAAGGAATCCACCCTTCTTGTACTCTTAGAGTACTTGGTATATTGGTCTTACTGCATTATTCTGTTTATAATTTACATATCTGTTTTCTCTGACTGGACTGTGAATTTATGGAGAAGAGGGATGGGGTTGTGGTTTTAGCTTTATCACCTACAATGTCTAACAAATATTACATACTTGAAATATATTACTTGGGGAGCGCCTGGGTGGCTTAGTCGGTTAAGCGTCCGACTTTCGCTTAGGTCATGATCTCGCTGTTCGTGGGTTCGAGCCCAGCGTCGGGCTCTGTGCTGACTGCCAGCTCAGAGCCTGGAGCCTGTTTCAGAGTCTGTGTCTCCCTCTCTCTCTGACCCTCCCCTGCTCACACTGTCTCTCTCTCTCTCTCCGTCCTAGAAATAAAAATATTAAAAAAAAAAAAATATATTACTTGAGGGGCGCCTGGGTTGCTCAGTCAGTTGAGCCTCCAACTCTTGATTTGGCCTCAGGTCATGATCCCAGGGGTCGTGGGATGAGCTTCGAGTAGGGCTCCATGCCCAGCATGGAGCCTGCTTAAGATTCTCTCTCTCTTCCTTTGCCCCTTTGCCCCACTCTCTCTCTCAAATACAAAAAACAAAAACAAAACTTTAAAAAACATTATATATACATATATATAATAAATCATGTTTAGTGATGATGTCACAGGAAGAGCTAATGTAATAATAGTGTAGAATAATAATAGCAAACAAGTACCAATGGAACCCTTATTATATGCCGATCATTTTCTCATTTCATCCTTATAACAATCTTATGAAGTAGGTTCTATCCGTTTCTTCATTTTATGCATGAGAAACTAAGGCTCAGGATAACTAACTTGTGCTAGTTTGCGTAACTGAAACTGAGAGGACAGAGATTTCAGCCAGGAGATGCTGACTCCACAGCCTATCACCAGAACTGTACTGCCCCCTGGAGGTAAATCAGAGAAAAGGAAAATGGATGGAATCTCAGAGGAGAGATCTCTAATTTGCTGTTCTCTATTCTTAGATATTCACCTAGAGTGGATGGTATTTATTTGATGATAGATGAGCCAGGCAAGTTTTTTTTTTATTGATACAAATGAGATCTTTTGAATTTGATATTATCGTAAAAGAACTGCTATTTTATAATAACTTACTTTGCATGGTTGTCATCAGGATGAAATATATTGTAAATAAAAGGTCTGCCATAGTGCTGCATTGTGGTTGCTATTATTAATATTGTTGTTGTTTTGGTTTCTAATCTAATTCGCTGGGGCAGATGACATGCACATAATTAACCACAAGCTGGTAGAAAGACTGAGGTGAAATAACCCTTGACAATCTTATTTGGGAACTCTGAAGCTGGGTTAGAATTTCACAAGCCCTAAGCCAGAAAATTTTGTAACCAAGATGAGATAGGGACATAGAATACACAGATCCATGTTAACAGCACTGCAGTATGTGCAGTGGTGATGAGTGCAGCCTGGAAGTAAGCTCCAGGATCAGTGGTGGGAAAACAAGTGCATCAGAAATGAGAGAAACCTGGGGCGCCTGGGTGGCTTAGTCGGTTAAGCGTCCGACTTTTGCTTGGGTCATGATCTCGCGGTTCGTGGGTTCGAGCCCCGCATCGGGCTCTGTGCTGACTGCCAGCTCAGAGCCTGGAGCCTGTTTCAGATTCTGTGCCTCCCTCTCTCTCTGACCCTCCCCTGCTCACGCTGTTTCTCTCTCCTAGAAATAAATAAAACATAAAAAAAAAAAATTAAAAAAAAAAAGAAATGAGAGAAACCATCTATCTGGGCTTCACTTTCTTCATGTACTGGAAAAATAGACTTCTCTTTTTTCTATTTGGCTGTTGTGAAGATGACATGAAATAATATAAGCAAAGTCCTTTGACAAATGTGAAGGCTATGCATATGTAGGGTGGTCTATCTATCTATCTATCATCTATCATCTATCATCTGTCTACTTATTTAAAGTTCCAGTATAATTAACTGACAACATTATATTAGTTTCAGGTGAACAATATAATGATTCAACAATTCTATACATTTCTCAGTGCTTTTCATGATAAGTATATTCTTAATTCCCTTCACCTGTTTCACCCATTCACCCACCTACCTCTCCTCTGGCAACTACCAGTTTGTTCTCTGTATTTAAAAGTCTTTTTGGGGGGGGTGCCTGGGTGGCTCAGTCAGTTAAGTGTCTGAGTTCAGCTCAGGTCATGATCTTACAGTTGTTGGGTTCAAGCCCCACTTCTGACTATGTACTGACAGCTCAGAGCCTGGAGCCTGCTTCAGATTCTGTGGCTCCCTCTCTCTCTGCCCTTCCTCCACTCATGCTCTCTCTCTCTCAAAAATGAATAAACATTTAAATTTTTTAAAAAGGTTTTTTTGTCTCTTTTTTCTTTGTTTTGTTTCTTAAATTCTGCATATGAATGAAATCATATAGTATTTGTTTTTCTCTGACTTACTTTTCTTAGCATTAGAGGATGGACCTCTAGGTCCATCCATGTTTTTGCCAATGGCAAATTTTCATTCTCTTCTATGGCTGAATAATATTTCATTGTATATATATATACCACATCTTCTTTATCCATTCCATTCATCTTTTGATGGACACTTGGGCTGCTTCTGCTTCCATAATTTGCCTATTATAAATAATGCTGCAGTAAATATAGGGTATATATATATATTTTTTCATATTAGGGTTTTCATATTTTGGGAGTAAATACCCAATAGTGGAATTACAATCATATGGTAGTTCTATTTTTGATTTTATGAGCAACTTCCATACTGTTTTTCATAGTGGGTATACCAATTTAAATTCCCACCAACGGTGTACAAGCGCTTCTTTTTCTCTACATTCTTGCCAACACTTGCTATATCTTGTGTTTTTGATCACTAAAGCCATTCTGACAGGTGTGGGATGATACCTCATTGTGGTTTTGATTTGCATTTCCTTGATGGTTACTGATGTTGAGCATCTTTCTGTGTGTCTGTTGACAGTCTGTATCTTTTCTTTGGAAATATGGCTATTCAGGACCTCTATCCACTATTTGATCAGATTATTTGTCTTTTTTTGGTGTTGGGTTATACTTCTTTATGCATTTTGGATATTAATCTCTTATTGGATGTATTATTTGTAAATATCTTCAATTCAGTAGTTTGCCCTTTTGTTTTGCTAATAGTTTCCTTCACTGTGCAAAAGCTTTTCATTATGGTGTGGTCCCAATAGTTTATTTACTTCTGTTTCCCTTGCCTGAGGAGACATATCTAGAAAAATGTTTCTCTGGCTGATGTCAAAGAAGTTACTGCCTGCGTTTTCTTCTAAGAATTTTATGGTTTCAGGTCTCATATTTAGATCATTAATACAATCCTGAGGGTTTTTTTGTGAATGGTATAATAAAGTGACCCATTTTCATTCTTTTACATGTAGCTCTCCAGTTTTCTGAGCATCATTTGTTGAAGAGACTTTTTCCTATTGTGTATTCTTGCCTTCTTTGTCATAGGTTAATTGAGCATAAAAGTGTGCGTTTATTTATGGACTGTATTCATTCCACTGATCTATGTGTCTATTTTTGTGCCAGTACCATACTATTTTAATTACAACAGCTTTGTAGTATATCTTGAAATTAGAGATTATGATACCTTCAACTTTATTCTTTTTCAGGACTACTTTGGCTATTTGGGTTTGGCTCTTGTGGTATGTAGGGTACTGTGTTTATAAATATTTGGGGGCAGAATTTCCAGTGGCTGCTATTGCCACCATGGTGACAAGTCATGGAGAAAATATTGTACTACTCTCTATGGGGGATGAAACCTAAGAGAAAAAAAAAACTCTTCAATATAATTGAGACATTTATGAATCATATGATTGGTGAAAAGATGGAAAAAAATTATAGCTTTAGGAAGGGCCTTGCTTGTTATCTTGTCAGTCATTAGAAAATATTTTGCTTAGTAACCAATACTATAATATGATGAAATGTGACATTTTTCTAAGCTGTTCTTGGATCCTCAAAAGGGAAAAAATAACTTCCATTGTTTATTTGGAAGGATATCAGAAGATGAGGGTTTCTTGCCTGCTGATGATTCTATTTAGACTTGTATGGCCCTTCTCTTTACCCATCAGCTGTCTCAGGCGCATACCCTTCGCCCCCATGACCCCACTATCCCTGCCTATCTGTTGTCTGACTGCTTATTGGACTCTGCAGTCTGTTTCATTTGGCCTCCAATGATTGGTTGAATCTAAAATTTTTCGAGATCTAGCCAGTTTAAACTATGATAATAACATGTAAAAGTAGATAAATAGGAGGGATTGATTCCCCAGCAAATGCCACCTATTTAAGACCAGATCAAAGAGATTAGTCTTTATAATAATAATAGTGGCTACTAAGTGGTGATGTATCTATTTATAAAATTTTCTTAATGTTTTATTTTATTTTTGAGAGAGAGACTGAATGTGAGCAGGACGGGCAGAGAGAGAGGGAGACACAAGACAAAGCAGGCTCCAGGCTCTGCACTATCAGTACAGAGCCCGATGGGGGGCTGGAACCCACAAACCATGAGATCATGACCTAAGCTAAAGTCAAACATTTAGCCGATTGAGCCACCCAGGCACCCTTGAATGCATTTATTGAAAACTCTTACAACAACTTGCTTAGCTTTTGCTATTACCACCCTATTTTAAAGGTGAGAGGTTGTAGGAGATTGATGTAGGAGAAGTAGAGTCATCTGGTCAAGGACTCCACTTAATCTGTGGCAGAGTTGGGTCTGGAAACCAGATAATATAGCTTTAAGCACTAGGATTTACTATCTTTTCAGTATTGAAAGACTTAGAGAAGAAATGTTAAAATGGAAAAATATTTTGATCAATCCATCAAAGGTTTGGAAAGGATGATGTTTAGTTATAAAAGTTAAGAATGTGAGGAATAAGAGCACTTTTTGATATTGAAAGGGGTACATTTGGTAAAAACTGGAAATGTTTTTGATTAATTTATGGAATTTAGTAACCAAGAAATGATTTCCAGTGTAAACCTCCACCCTTTAAAAAACTCTAGTGAGGGGGCACCTGGGCAGCACAGTCAGTTTAGTGTCTGACTTCGGCTCAGGTCTTGATCTCATGGTTTGTGGGTTTCAAGTCCCCTGTTGGGCTCTGTACTGACATCTCGGAACCTGCTTTGGATTCAATGTCTCTCTGTCTGTCCTCCCTCACTCACACACTCTCTCTCTCTCGATAATAAATGAATAAACATTAAACAAACAAAACCCTCCAGTGCAGGGTACCTGGGTGGCTCAGTCTGTTGAGGATCTGACTCTTTATATTGGCTCTGGTCCTAATCTCGTGGTTATGAGATTGAATCCTTTGTCAGATTCTGCACTGAGCCCACAGCCTGCTTGGGATTCTCTCTCTCCCTCTCCCTCTGCCTGTTTCCCTCCACTCATGTGCATGAATGTGCGCTTTCTCTCCCTCTCTCAAAAAAAAACAAAAACAAAAACAAAAAAACAAAAATTAAAAAGCTTTAGAAAACTCCAGTGAAATAAATTTCAAATAAATAAATACATTTGAGTGTCTTTGCTCTTGGGGCATACATCTTCAAATTTTCAGACTTGTTTCAAGGCACATAATTTAACTGTTTGCCTTTTATTATTGTGATACTATTGACTGAACTATATAGTCCTGGGCTGTATGTAGGAAATTTTTTATGTTTTGTGAAAACTTCCTTCAGTGGCCTTTACTTTATTGGCCTGTTTGTATCACCGCAGGGAACTTTCTTCCACTTTTTCAAAATCACTCCAACAGTTGACTAAGTTTTTAAGATAAAGTGCCCTGCTTTTGGCTTTCGAGACTGAATTTTTGGTGGCAAGCATACAATAGTGAATGGAAGAATGACATGGTGGGAGGCCAGAGGATCAGGTTTCCAGTAGTTTGTATAATAATTGTGCATTTTCATCATGATACAAGATTTGGGATACAAGTTTGGGATCCTTAAATCTGTCCTTGCAAATTAATCTCTTCTAATTTGTTGAAATGTGGCCCTTGATCTTTCATTCAGAAATGTGAGTAGTCACTTGGTGGTGTTTGTGGCAGTGAATTTTTATGAAGTATTCATTTAATGCCAAATGGTTAAATGAAACAGTGAGTATCATTTAATCTTTTTGTTTTCTTTTTCCAAAGTTATTTCAACTGATTTTTTTCTAATTAAGATTTTTTAAAAAGCTTTAAATTTAAAAATATATTTGCAGGACCAAAGCTGTGGTCTATTATTATTTTGTAAAATATTTAAGCAAACGAAGGGACCAAATAAGGTCAGTGATTATTCAGTGACCTTGTAGAGGGAGAGATAATAGCAGATTTGCAACACAGCTACTCCAGTGACTTTGCTGTTTGATGTGACAATAACAGGAATTGATTTTCTTGATGATACAGTTTTGAAATAGCAAATTACCCATCCTTTATTGAGATAGACCGTGTGAGACAAATGGTGTGCTGTTTTGTTTAGAGACCTGAACGCTGAGCTGTTCCAGTGACAGTTGAGTATTTCCTAGGTGACTTGTGGATAAGTCAGACAGCGTCATGACGAGGTGAGGGTTTCCAGAGGTGCGGGAGTTGGACCGGTGGCCTGCCTAACGGAAATATCCTGGGCTCTTGGTGACGGCTCCCTCATCCCCTGGGCCTGTATGCTGCATTTTCTTGGGCACATCTCTCGCTAACATGAGAGGAAAACACCCTTCCTGGCACATTAGGCCACTAAGAGGCTTTCACAAATGCCATCTCTGACAGCTTCTGAAGGGGCTTTTCAGCTGTCACGGTGACCCCTGCTGGGCTAAACATATGTTTAAAACATGTGGAGGAACGGTCAGGTTTAGACACTCTGCGGCTCCCCGGTATTATTCCTGGCGCTGTCTTCTGCTCGGCTTGCCAGCATTCTAATTGCGTGAGGCTTGCAGCTGCCGCAGTCATACTGGTCTCGATTTGGTGATTCCGAGCTCCCCAAGATTCCACCACCCCTGCCAGAAGTCCTCCCAGTTGCAAGTTCACAGGCGAGACTGGGAGACTGGTTTCTCTCTCTGTCTCTCTGCCCCCGCCCCACTCAGGCCCCAGCTCATGTTCCTGCTCTGTTTCTTGATTGCATACTGTAAGCTCATAGAGGACAGGTCTTTTACCTTTGCCTGTGCGGTGTTCCCGCATCCCCACCCTGGACTCTGTGACTGTTCAGAGCAGCGCTTCCTGAATGGCTTAAATGTTACTCACTGATGTTTTTCAAGGCCTGTTGCTTCCTGCTAAAAGGGTGACTGGGTTCACATAAATGCTACTATTAAGTAGGAGGTTTTTCCTCAGTAGCAATGCAGGTATAAATTGAGCATGAGTTAATCAATTGTGATATTTAACTCTGGCAGCTTTTCAGAAGGGATCGGCCATGTTTATTCAAATGATCCCTCTAATTTCCTGCTACCTCCAGTCCCTAAATGTGGTAGTCTAGATTTGTCAGGGTAAGATAATGGATGTGACAAATAGTTTGGTTGGTCCAAGGAGGTCTTATTAAGGAATCTGTAATAGAGCTGATTCTGATGTTTTTGAGTAGCAGCACTGAAGGCAAGGGGATAAATAGGGATTAAAAGAAACTAACATTTTTTGTTTGTTTGTTTTAGCAGCCACTTTGGATCTTATTAAGCATTTTCTCATTTGATCCTGGGTAAAAGTATTATTATCTAGTTATTTTACTTCTATTTTAAAAATAGAGAAACTCACGTTCAGAGGTTTAGTTATCATATTCTAGGATACATAGTTGGTAAGTGGTAGAAATAACTAAAAATCCTAGTGGGTCTGACTAGGACCATTGTTTTTTTTCTTGACTAAACTGCTCCAAAATTTGGTTCATTCTTACTTTGGGAAATGTATAAATGTAAATGTGTTGATTTTGGAAGGCAATTTACCTGTCCTGTTTTCATCTCCAATGCCCTTGGCCAAATTATTACCTACTTTATGAGATGGAAATATAATTAATAAGGCTCATTTAAAAAAATATCCTTTCCCTATTTATACCAAATAAGAGCCATTCCCTAATATCACATACTTTGAGAGGCTATGGAATTGTACCAAAATCTGTCTTTCTTAATGGCATTTTAGCAATCTCTCTTTGGAATTGCTTTCAGAGCAGATTTATAAACTAGAAAGGGCATGATATTTATGGTGCATATTCAAGATGAGTCAGTGTTTTCTCAAAGGATACAAGTAAGAAAAGACAGTCCAGCTGAAGGCCTAGACAAGCATGTTGGGGTCTTCTAAAAGAACCGTCATGGCCAGAGTGGAGAGTACTAGAACAGAGTGGATCTGGAGCAGGGAGGGAGGTGGTGTAGCACTGTAGGTGCTGGGAGATGATCATTGGGCAAACCTTATCTCTGTCACTTAGTCACTATATGACTTTAAGCAGTTATTTTCTCTGATTGTCTTTTAAATTTCATCATCTTTAAAATGAGGATAACGATTGTATTAGGGTTCTCCAGAGATACAAGACCAAAAGGATATAAAATAGATAGATAGATAGATAGATAGATAGATAGATAGATAAAGAAGAAAGAATTATGAGGAATTGGCTCACATGGTTGTGGAGGCTGAGAAGTCTCATGACCTTCCATTTGCAAGCTGGAGACCCAGCAAAGTCGGGCATGTAGTTCTAGTTCGAGTGTGAAGGCCTGAGAGACCAGGAGTGCTGACAGCGGAAGCCTCAGTCCGACCAGCGTCCCAACTCCTCAGTCAGGGAGAAGGAGCACTTCCCTTACTCTTTTTGTTTATTCAGACTCTTAATGGATTGGATGATAGCCACCCACAGTGGGGAAGGCAATCTGTGTTCACTCTGTCTACCAACTTACTAACTTCTCTTCCAGAAGCACCCTCATAGACCCAGAAATGATGGTTAGTCAGATAGCTGGGCATCCTGTGGCACAGTCAAGTTGACACAAAATTAACCATGATGGCAATTCTATTGTTTTCCTCTCAGATTATTGATAATAAATAATCTAATGTGTTTTTAGTGCTTAGCACAATGTCAGGCACATATTGAGCACTGATAAGGTGTAGCTATCATTTCTCAGAACTAACCATGAAAGGTTTTCTATACTATGCCAAGAGGTTTAGATGTTTTTCTGAGATCTTCATAAAGAATGTGATCAGCAACCCATATACTACATTTATGTTTTTGCAAAATAGTACTGTGGAAGATGGATTGGAAGGTTGTAAAAGTAGGGACACAGAGCACATTTCAGGCATATAAGAAATAATAAGGTATTGCAGGAGTGACAAAGAAATATATGTAACAAATATAAAGACCATTAAATTGGTCAACAATCACGGAGCGTCTGAGAGAGAAGGAACTAGTATAATTATATTTTTTGCCAGGATGACTGGATAGTATCAATATTCAAGAAAAGAAGTCTAAAAGTAAGCAGACTTTAGTACAAAATATTATTTTTGTGATGTTGTATTTGAGATGGCATTGAAAGAGCCAGGTGATGACATATGACCTAACCCCAGCAGAAGAAAGCCTGTGTACAGAAGGTGCTCAGTAGATTTTTGGTAAGAAAGTAAATCTGGGAGCTGCATATATGGTAAATGAAGTCATGGAAATTAATTTATTTTTCTAGTAGGATTAGAAAAAAGTCAGTGATAGGCCTTTGCACCTAGCGACTGAGGAAAATAAAAGCAGCCCAGAGAGGAAATGGAGAAGGAATTGACAAAGAGGGAGGAACTAAGAGAAGATGGTGTTTGCAAGTTCAAAGAAGAATGGAAAGCAGTCTTCTACAATGTTAAAACTATAGAGAGGATAAGTAAGATGTACCATGAAAAGAATTCATGGTATTTGATGATGGGATTAGTCATTTTTCACCCTTGCCAAAGTACATTCTGTGGAAGTAGGGGCTAAAAATGTCTTGAGTGAATTGAAAATAGTAGGAAATGTGGATGTGGGTATAGCAAATGGTGACTGAATGTAATTGTTCTTGACAACCAAGGAATATGGTTGTCAAGAGAAGGAGGTGATGCATGGTAGGTAGAAGAGAGTTGAAACAGTGTTCTACTTGACTGTGTTTGTGGAGGCAGGCAAGAAATGGAGAGAACAGACAGGATAGAATAACCTGCACGGTAGAAATTAAACAGAAAGGGGTCAGCTTAAGACCATATATATGCAATGGAATTAATCTTAGTAGAAAAGTGGGGCACCTGGGTGGTTCAGTCTGTTAAGCGTTTGACTTTGGCTCAGGTCGTGATCTCACAGTTCATGAGTTCAAGCCCCACATCGGGTTCTGTGCTGACAGTGCAGAGCCTGAAGCCTGTTTTAGATTCTGTGTGTGTGTGTGTGTGTGTGTGTGTGTGTGTGTGTCTGTCTCTCTGCCCCCACCCCCATGCTCTATCCCAAAAATAAATAAACAAGAAAAAAACAACAACAACAAACAGTAGAATAGGAAGTTGAGAAAGCTGGCTTTACCCCTGAGGTGGGTAGAAAGGAGGTGAGATGGGCAGAAAGCTGAGAGTCTATGTTCGGTAGCTTCACTATCTGTGTGCAGCAGCAAACGGGATTTTCTGTTGAGAGCAGAGTTGGTTATTGTCTTGAAGAGACATTTGGAATAGCTGCTGTCAGGAATTAATCAGAGTCATATAGCAATAGTGTTTAGGGTCTGCCTTAATTTGGAGACAAAGTGATTTATTTTAGGAGTGCTAGGTGTTTGGATTGATAAATGCATAGAGTAGGTGTGGGGAAAGGAACTGTGGCTGTGAGGATAATGGCAGGAGGTGGGTGTGATGAAGCACTCTGGGTTCTCATTCTAGGGAAGAAACTGACTCTATACTGGGGGAAGGGAGTTTGCTAAACAAGAGGATGGGGTAAATGTCACAAATGATACATGACGTGAATATAAAGCAGCCATTTAACAGGCACAGGGCTGGAAGGATGCCTGTAATCTGGTGCTATGAATATTTGCAGTTGGGATTGGAAAAGAGATCACCTGACCAACTTAAGAGACTTCAAAATAGTATTTTAAAAAATATATAGCTGTTCTTTGTTTATAATTTCAACCTAATGTAGAATGCTACCTTTACTATAATTTAAAAAAAAGTTAATTCTAGTTGATATCTTTTGGGGGATAAAGCAAATAAAATTAATCTGTAGCTAATTATAAATTTTGTGTTCATTTTCCAAAGTATAGTGGTAAGTGGAAGTTGTTAAGAAACCTATGATCTGAAGTCTTTTCAAATTTATTTTATTCCTTAGGCTTCAGAGCCATGGTTCCCAATTTTTTAAATTAAGAACAGAAGTTGGCTTCTATGCTCTGGGGCAGAACACATGAAGGCTTTTAGTTCAAGAAAGGTCAGTTTGTAACATGCAGGTTTATAATGACTATACCTAAACAGTCTTGGTAGGTCAAATGAGCCTATGTCTTTGAACAAACAATTCAATATGTAAACTGAACCCTACATACAATAGTGAAGTCTTTTATGTAAATTTACAACCTGTATATTCTGAGGAGTCAAGATTTTCTAAATGTTACAAAATTGTCATAAGCAATACTGTCCTTGAAATGGCTTTTAACAAAAAAGGTGCTCTTCTTTATTACTTCTACTGAATAATTTATATGTTTTGGAAACACTGTGTGTTAATTTTTGTGAAAAGTAATAATGCAGTTTATCTGAAAGGTCCATTTTTCTGAGAGAATAAATCAGTGCTTCTTAATCAGCTGTCTAATCTGCTGGCATTGTAGGTATAAATCAACTTACAAATTAAGTTAGAAATCTAAGTTAGACACAGATTGATTTTGACAATTGCCTTCAAGTGAAATAGCCTGGACCTAATAAAATTCTCTCCATTGATTTCCAGAAATGGCATTTGGGATAGCCTCATGGTATTAATGTGGTGGTCATGCCCTGGTATTTGTACTCAGCTATGGTAGTAGAGAGAGTTTAAATTGATGAGATTGGATAAATAGCATTCTTCAGATGTTCTGGATGACAGCATATCTAATGTAATTGCATTTGTCTGCCAGTTTCTGTGTGTTAGAGCACAAAAGATTTTGAACCATGCATAATTTTGATAGAGAAATTCAATTCACTTCCGTCTATAATATACTACAAATTATAAATTTTCATTACAACTCTTCAATCACTTGAGAAAAGAATGCATTTTAAATCAGGTTCCGTGCCAAATATCTCATTTATGGAGCTATGTTGCTTAAAATTGGAAAAATTGATTACCTTAGTGAATATCGAAAATATTAGTTGGAAGCATTAAAACCATCTTTATTAGTTCTAGGATCTAGTAATACATAAACTTGTGTAATAAATATTAAGAGCTACTAATAGACTAGCTTTTAACGTGAGAGAATTTCCATTTACTTAATTGTGGTGAATTGTTGCGACATGATTATGCTGGCCTGGGTGCTGAAACATGACTAAAACATTCAAGAATCCTATCAGCTACTGTAGGCAGCTAATAAATATGCCCATTAGATAGTCTGATGAGATATTGTGGGCTTCACGGCCTGATCATAATGGTGATTTATGTTTGTATAGCTACTGTTATTACAAGATCGTGAAGGGCTATGTGGTCACTCACTAATTGATCACCACAGTTTCCTTATGAGCTAAATGGCTGGTGTTTATTTATTGTTCCTCCATTATTTGGTCACTTTTCAAGAGGCTAACATTTCATTCAATCTCTTTTGGTTCCTGTAACTATATAACTTGAATATATGGTACTCAGTTGAACTATAATATTTAGAAACTCATTGATGTTTCACCCTAATAGATGGCTCATTTCATCGGAAGTTTTATTCCTAACCCTGCTCCCCTCTTTATTTTTTAATATTAGGTTTAACTGTAGCTTTGCTAAGGTTTTCTGATTTCTGTCAGGCAGAATCACAGAACTGTGATTGAAGATGACCTTTAAAGTTTCAGGTTCTGACTGTAAGCACGAATCTCCTTTTGGCGTCTCTGAAATGGGCCAGGATCATGAATGTATTCCCTGGAGTTTGCAGCAGTGAGAAAACCATGATCCGAGTCTGTACCTGATAAATGTGTGTGGCAATTGCAAATATTTTGAGATCAGTTTCTCAGTTAACAGACAATTTGGATGGTTACAGTTTTATTTTCATATCAAAGTGAAACCTCTCTTACAGTAGTTTTAAAATGGCCTTAAGAATTAATAGAGTATGCAATTTGTATTATACTGACTAATATGTTTCCTTTAGTCGCCTATACTGCATGGTAAATATTTGCCATTTCTTCAATCTCAAAATATTGACATGATTTACAGAGGTCTTGTAAAGCAACCTCATTAAGATCTTCTCCTGATATCCATGGTTGTCTTAAATTGCTGTTGCCAGAATCGCATGTGTTGGTCAAAAACAGTAACAGCTTGTTTTGTTTTTCTAAAGTAGGCATTACATCCAGTAGTTATTATGCACTATGTATTTTTTGAAATTAAGCATTGTATATTTTAAGATAATTATAGATTTTATCACATGCAATTGTAAAATATGATGCAGAAAGATCCCATGTAGTCTTTACTCAGTTTTTTCCAATGGTAGTATCTTGAAAAACTAGAGTATGTTAATATAACCAAAATGTTGACCTTGATGCAATTTGTTTATCTTGTTAAGATGTCCCCAGTTTGATCTGTACAACGTTTGTGTTTTTGTTTTGAGTTCTGTGCAATTTTACCATGTGCGTATCTCCACTATCACAGTCAAGATACTGAACATTTCCATCATCTAAAGGATCTCTTGTGCTGCCCTTATGTGGACATATCCCCTTTCCTCCTGCTACCCCCCCGCCCATCCTTAACTTCTGGCAACCATTAATCTGTTGTCCATTCCTGTAATTTTCTAATTTCATGAATGTTATATAAATGGAATAGTACAGTATGTAGACTTTTGGGGACTGGCTTTTTTTCACTATGTAAAATTACCTGGATAAAATTCCAAATTATTGTGTATATCAAGAGTTCTTTTTATTGCTGAGAAGTATTATATAGTGTGGATGTACTGTATTTAATCTGTTGAAGGACATTTGGGTCATTTCCAGTTTTAGGCTATTATGAACATGAATAATTATGTACAGGTTTTTGTGTGAAAATGCATTTTTATTTCTCTGAGATAAGTACTCAAGAATGCAATTGCTGTTGTGTGGTAATTGCATATTTAGTTTTTAAAGAAATGGCCAAACTGTATTTCAGAGTTGAATATCAGCAATGTATGAATGATCTAGTTTCTAGGTATATACTATCTCATTGCGGTTTTAAGTTGCATTTCTTTTTTTTAAATTTTAAGTATTTATTTTTGAAAGAGGGGGAAGAGGGGCAGAGAGAGAGGGAGACAGAATCTAAAGCAGGCTCCAGGCCCTGAGCTGTCAGCACAAAGCCCGATGTGGGGCCAAACTCACAAACTGAGAGATTTTGACCTGTGCTGAAATCAGTTGCTTAACCAGCTGAGCCACCCAAGCACCCCTTAACTTGCATTTCTTTAATAGTTAATGATTTGAACATTTTTTCATGTGTTAGTTTCCATCTGTAGATCTTTTTTTCAGTGAAACATCTACATATACCTTTTGCTCATTTTCTAAGTGGATTGTTATGGTTTTTGTTTTGAGAATTTTTATATATATATATATTCTAGTTATTAGTCCTTTGTTGGTTTGGAGAATTTTCTGTCTGTAGCTTGTCTTTTCAAAATCTTAATAGGGTCTTTGCACAGTAAGTCTTTAATTTTTATGGAGTCTATTTTATCAGTTTTTCCTTTTATGAGTTATGCTTTTGGTGTCCAGTCAAAGAGTGCTTTGCCTAGCTCTGGACCCAGATGACTTTTTCAAACTTTATTCTAAAAGTTGCATAGTTTTTCATTTTACATTTAAATCCATGATACGTTTTGGTTAATTTGAGTAAGGTATGTGATTTAACTTGAGGTTCAGTTTTCTTACTCTCCTATGGATGTTCACTTGTGCCAGGACTATTTGTTGAAAAGATATTTCTTCCTCCATTAAGTTGCTTTTGCAACCTTGTCAAAAATAAATTGAATTCTAAATTTATGTGGATCTATTTGTGGGTTCTCTATTACGTTCCACTGATCTTTTGTATGTTGCATCACTAACACCACACTCTCTTGATAATGTAGATGTACATATATGATGTTAACAGCATTACTCTTCCTTTCTTAGGATTTTCTACACACACACACAAATCATACTTGAAAATAAGGAAAGTTTTTTTTTTTCTTACTTTCCAGAATGTATGCCTTCTATTCCTTTTTCTTGCCTTATTGCAGTATCTAGAACTATGCTGAGTAAGAGAAGTGAGATGAATATCTTTACCTTGTTCTTAATCTTAGGAGGAAAGCATTCAGTGTTTTACTGTTAAGTATGTTGTTAGCTATAGGCTTTTTGTAGATACTGTTTATCTAGTTAGGTTACTTCCCCCCATTCCTAATTTGCTGAGATTTTTTTTTTCTTCTTTGTTGTTACTGTGGTACATAACATTAAGTGACTTTCAAATGTTGAAACAGCCTTTTATACCTGAAATAAATGACAGTGTGTTGTGGTGTTTAGTTCATTTTATATATTGCTCAATTTGATTTGCTAATATTTTTGAGGATTTTTCATCTAAGATTTTGAAAGTTATTGGTCTGCAGTTTTTGGTTTTTGTTCCATCCTTGTCTGACTTTGATATTCAGGGAATACTTGAAAAACCAGCTTAAAAGTGTTCCCTCTTGTATTTTCTTTCTTTTTTTTGTTTAAATTTTTAAAAAATGTTTATTTATCTTTGAGAAAGAAAAAGAGAAAAGACGAAGTGCAAGAAGGGGAGGGGAAGAGAGAGAGGGAGACACAGAATCTGAAGCAAACTCCAATCTCTGAGTGGTCAGCAGAAACTGTGAGATCATGACCTGAGCTGAAGTCAGATGCTCAACCAACTGAGCCACCCAGGCGCCCCTCCCTCTTGTATTTTCTGAAAGAGATCCTGTAATTCTTCTTTAAACATTTGGTGAAGTTTAAACATTTGGTGAAGTTTAAACATCTGGCTTGGGGATTTTTTTTTGAAAGTTTGAAGTTATGAATTCAATTTTTTTGGTGGTTATAAGACTATTCAGATTATTTATTTAGTCTTAATTGAAATTTGGTAGTTTGTGGCATTCAATGGATTGGTACATTTCATTTAATTGTTTCATTTAATTGTTTCATTTAATTGTTGAATATATGAACAATATATGAATATATGAACAATATATGAATATATGAACAAAAAATTGTTTAAAGCATTCCTTTATTATTTTTAAATGGCTACAGGATCTCTTTTGATATCCTTTGTTTTATTTTTTATATTGGATTTGTGTCCTTTTTCTATCTTTATGAGTCATGCTAGAGATTTGCCAATTTTATAAAATATTTTGACCAAGCATCTTTTTATTTTAATGATTTTTCTCTGTTGTTTTCTTGTTTCCAATTTTATTGATTTCTGCTCTTTATTATCTCTCTTTTGCTTGAGTTGGGGTTATTTTGGTATTCTTTTTTTAGTTTCTTGAAGTAACAACTTTAGTTTTTAATTGGAGACTTTTTCTCTTTTCTAATGTAAGCATTTAGTGCTATAAAATTTCCTCTCAGCAAGGTAGCTGTATCCTACATATTATAATTTATTGTATCCTCATTTTCATTCAGTTCTTTATATTTTAACTTTTCTTTGAGACATCCTCTTTGGAAGGCTATATATATTTTTACATGTTTCATTTAATTTTCTTGTACTTATAACAGATTTTATGTTGACTTGCTGTTAGCAATTTCTAGGTTGATTCCGTTGTCATCAAAGAACATTCTCTGTATGATTTTAATTCTTTCAGACTTGTTGAGGTTTGTTTTGTGACCTGTTATTGGTTTATACTAGTGAATGTTCTGAGGGCATTGGAAAAAAAACAGTATATTCTATGTTGTTGAATGAAGAGTTCTATATATGTAAATTAGGTCTTTTTTGTTTACTGTGTTCAGATATTTTATATCATTACTGATTTTCTGTCTAGTAGTACTTCCAACTTCTGAGTGTGGGATATTGACATCCCCAACTATCATTTTTCTATTTCTTTTATCTCCATCAGTTTTTGCTTCATGTATTTTGATGCTTGTTTGATGTATACACATTTAGGATTATTAATACCTCCTAGTGGACTCATCCTTTTATTAGAATCTATTATCCCTCTTTATCCTTAGTAATTCCCTAGTAATTTTCCTTGTTCTGAAGTATATCTTATGAGATATTAATATAACCATTTCTGATTAAAATATTTTGTATGGTGTATTATTTTCCATCCTTCTGTTTTCAACCTACCTATGTTGAATTTGAAGTGAGCTTCTTATAAAAAGCATGAAGTTTCATTTCTATCGACTGTGTCTTTTAATTGATTATTTTAGATCATTTATATTTTAGGTAATTATTCATGTTCTAGGACATGTCTGTCATTTCATTATTTGTTTTCTGTGTGTTAATGTTCTCATTTTTAGTTTTCTTTTTGCCTTCCATTGCATTACTTGAACATTTCTTAGGATTCTATCTTGATTTACTTTTAGTGTTTTTTTAGCACATATCTTTGAATAGATTTCTTAGTAGTTCCTCTGTGTATTACAATGTACGTATGTTTTGTATCACAGTGTTACCACTTTTGTTGAAGTGTATATCTTACTGCTGTTTAGGTACACTTACTTTCCTTGCTTTTAAATATCATTTTCTTGAGTATCAGATAGTGTTACACTTTTTGTTTCAGTAACCAAATATGATTTGTAAAATTCATGAGGAGATAGTCTATTGTGTATAGACAATACATTGTATTATGTGCTGTCCACCATAAACAATGATAGAAAGGATTTATTATCCGTGAGAATGGAGTCACTTAGGATAACATTTTTTTTCCTCTGGTTTAGAAGGATTTGTTTTTGTTCATTTGTATGTTTTACCCTTCTTTTTCTCTGAAATCGAGGACGTGTTTTTGATACAACTGTAGCTGTCAGGAATAGCAGTAAAATTGGAATAGATCAACTAGTCATATGAGTTTTGAACATGATATTAGCCACAAACCAGGGTCTGGATTGGACTAGCTGGGTACTGAATCATCGTATACAGAATTTTTGTCAGCTGGATGGGCTTTACAGTAGGGTTAAGAAGTTCCTTTTTGCCATTCACAGAAGATTATTTCAGTTTCTGGGTACTGCACTCAATATTTTTTCTGCCTATTCACTCTTAAGGAATACATATGAAATTTACCTATGAAAATTTACTCCGATGAAATTTATTATTTTCTTAAATAAAATTTGTTTTATTGATCACTCTTATTTATTATTTATTATTTTTATTTGTGTATAGTTGACACACAGTGTTACATTAGTTTCAGGTGTACTGTAGTGATTCAACAACTTGTAGGTTAAACTGTGTTTACCACAAGTGTAGCTAACATCTGTCACCATGCAACACTGTTACAGTACCATAGACTATATCCCCTATGGTGTACTATTCATCTCTGTGACTTACTTATTTTATAACTGGAAACCTGTATCTCCCACTCCCTTTTACCATTTTGCCCATCCCTTTACCTTCTCCTCTCTGGCAACCGTCAGTTTGTGTTTTGCATTTATAGGTCTGATTCTGCTTTTTATTTGTTTATTCATTTGTTTTGTTTTTTTAGATTCCACATGTAAGTGAAATTATATGACATTGGTCTTTGTTTCCTGCATTTTTAGATCTAATTCTGCTTTTTGTTTGTTTATTCATTTTTTTTAGATTCTACATATAAGTGAAATTATATGACATTTGTCTTTCCCAGTCTTACTCATTTCATGTAGCATGATACCCTCTACATCCAGCCATATTGTCTCAAATGGCAAGACCTCATCCTTTTTATGGTTGAGTAATGATCACTCTTATTTTTAGGCAAACCCTAAGGCCCAAGAATATTTCTCATCTCTATTTTCTGGACAAACGAACATCTCTTCCGTATTTTTGATATTATTCTCTATCCAATAACATTTCTGCAAACAATAACTGTCTCATCTAATGTGAAGAAAATTACCTTAATCTCAGACCAAAAAAACCAGCAGATGCCATAGTTAAGTATGTGGCTTTGTAATCAGAATGCATCCTAACTTCATAACTGGGTACTTTAGCTTTGTGACTTAGGGCAAGTTCATTAAGGTTCTCAAAACCTCAGAACAAATTGAAAAGTTGATGGTTTAATTTTTGGTTACCACAGTTAAAACTGATCTCATCATAGTTGAGTTCTGTCTGGCCTGTAGCCCACTCCATAGGCCTCATCCAGTGGTGCTTTTCCTTATTCTTTCCTCTCTTCTCTCCTCCTTCACTCTTTTAAAATTGATATATAATTTGGACATCACAAATTATTAAGGGTATTAAGTGTACCCTTAAATGTATACTTTATTAGTGTTTTAGTATATTCACAGGGTTGTGCAATCATCACCATTATCTAATTACAGGTAATTTTCATCACCCCAGAAAGAAATTCCATACTCATTAGCATTAATTCTCTGTTTCTCCCTCTCAGAAGCTTGTGGCAACCAGGAACTGATTTTCTGTGTCTCTGGATTTGCTTATTCTGGATATTACATATGGAAGCACAAAACATCTGGTCTTCTGTGTTTGTCTTCTTTCACTTAGCATAATGTTTTTATTTTCATGTTATGGACTGTAAAATACGTCATTTCTTTTTGTAGCTTAATAATATTCTATTGTATGGAATGGATATTTATTCATTTCTCAGTTGATGAATATTTGAGTAGTTTCCAGTTTTTGGTATTTTGCTGCTAAGAATATTCATTTATAGGTTTTTGTGTAAATATGTTTTAAACCTATCAGTTATATACCTGATGGAATTAATGAGTCATATGGACACCCTGAGTGTTTAAGTTTTATTTTTGGTTATCCATTGGTTCTTTTCTTTTTATATTTAATTTTTAAAATTAAGAAAATAGTTTCAGTACACTTAACTAATGTAGATATATTAGTTTCAAGTATGCAATATGGTTATTCAACAATTCTCTACATTTCTCAGTTGACCATAATGGTAAGTGTACTATTTTTTTGTTTGTGAGAGAGAGAGAGAGAGAGAGAGAGAGAGAGGAAACCAGGGAAAAGGACAGAAAGAGAAAGAGAGAATCTTTAGCAGGCTCCATGTTCAGCACAGAGCCTGACACAGGGCTTGATCCCACAACCTGGGATCAAGACCTGAGCCAAAATCAAGAGTCAGACACTCAACTGACTCAGCCACTCAGGTGCCCATTGGTAAGCGTACTCTTAATCCCCTTTACTTATTTCACCCGTATCCCCACCCACCTCCCCTCTGGTAAGCACCAGTTTGTTCTCTATAGTTAAAAGTCTGTTTTTTGGTTTGTCTCTTTTTTTTTCTTTGTTCTGTTTCTTGAATTCCACATATGAATGAAATCGTATGGTATTTGTCTTTCTCTGACTGATTTATTTCACTCAGTATTTTCCTCTAGGTGCATCCATGTTGTTGCAGATGGTGAGATTTCATTCTTTTTGTTCTTAATGTTTTATTTACTTTTGAGACAGAGAGAGACAGAGCATGAGAGGGGGAGGAGCAGAGAGAGAGGGCAAAACAGTATCCTTATCAGGCTCCAGGCTCTGAGCTGTCAACACAGAGCCTGACTTGGGGCTCAAACCCATGAACCATGAGATCCTGACCTGAGCTGAAGTTGGATGTGTAACCAACTGAGCCACCCAGGTACCCCTGATTTCATTCTTTTTTATGGCTGAATAATACTCCATCATATATATACCACCTCTTTATCCATTCATCCATAGATGGACACTTGGGCTGCTTCCATTATTTGGCTATTTTAAAAACACTATGGTAAACATAAGGGTGCATGTATCTTTTTGAATTAGTGTTTTCATATTCTCGTCTTCCAGTATTGGAATTACTGGATCATATGGTAATTCTGTGTTTAATTTTTTGAAGAACCTCCTGTTTTCCACAGTGGCTGTACCAGTTTGCATTCCCACTTATATTGCATGAGGGTTCCTTTTGCACTACACATGTTATTTCTTGTGTTTTTGATTTTAGCTTTTCTGACAGGTGTGTGATGATATCTCAGTGTGGTTTTGATTTGCATTTCCTTAATGATTACTGATGTTGGGCATATTTCCATATATCTTTTGGCCATCTATATGTCTTATTTGGAAAAATGTCCATTCAAGACCTCTGCCCATTTTTAATTGGATTATTTGGATTTTTGGTGTTGAGCTGTATAAGTTCTTTATATATTTTGGATATGAACCCCTTATTGGATATATCATTTGTGAATATCTTCTACTATTCAGTAGGTTGCCTTTTTGTTTCTTTAATGGTTTCCTTTACCGTGCAAAAGCTTTACCTTTTGGTAGAGTACTGATAGTTTATTTTTGCTTTTGTTTTTCTTGCCTGAAGACACATAAATACAAAAATGTTGCTGTGGCCAATGTTAGAGAAATTGCTACCTATGTTCTCTTCTAGGATTTTTATGGCTTAAGGTCTTACATTTAATTCCTTATTCCATTTTGAGTTTATTTTTGTGTATGATGTGAGAAAGTAGTCAGTTTTCATTCTTTTGCACGTAATTGTCCAGTTTTCCCAACACCATCTGTTGAAGAGTCTTTTTCTCATTGCATATTTTTGCCTCCTTTGTGATGATTGATTGGCCATGTAAGTGTGGGTTTATTTATGGGTTCTCTATTGTGTTCTATTGATCTATATGTCTGTTTTTGTACCAGTATCATACTGTTTTGATTACTATAGTTTTGTAATGTATCTTCAAATCTGAGATTGTGATACCTTCAGCTTTGTTGTTCTTTTTCAAGGTTTCTTTGGTTATTTGGGATCATTTGTGACTCCATACAAATTTTAGAATTATTTGTTCTAGTTCTTTGAAAGTACTGTTGGTATTTTGATAGTGATTGCATTAAATCTGTACATTGTTTGGATGGTATGGACATTTTAACAGTATCAAGTCTTCCAATTCATGGACATGGAATATCTTTCCATTTGGTCTTTCACCTCTTTGGTTAACTTTATTTCTAGGTATTTTATTCTTTTTGGTCCAATTATAAACCAGATTATTTTCTTAATTTCTCTTCTACTTCATTATTAATGTGTAGAAATGCAACATATTTTTGTGTACTGATTTTTGTATCCTACAAATTTACTGAATTTATTTATCTCTTCTAGTAGTTTTGTGGTGGTCTTTAGGGTTTTCTAAATATACTATCATGTCATCTCAAATAGTGAAAATTTTACATCTTCCTTACCAGTTTGAATGTCTTTTATTATTTTTTTCTTATCTGACTACTGTAGCTAGGACTTCCACTACTATGTTGAAAAAAAGTGAAGAGAGTTGACATCTTTATCTTGTTCCTCACCTTAGGAGAAAAGCTCTCAGTTTTTCTCCATTGAGGATGATGTTGGATGTGGT
Source organism: Crocuta crocuta (assembly GCF_008692635.1). NCBI lineage: Eukaryota > Metazoa > Chordata > Mammalia > Carnivora > Hyaenidae > Crocuta > Crocuta crocuta. The sequence goes on from NW_027531334.1 coordinate 8,092,976, forward strand.
CTATGTTTAACTTTTTAAGGGCATGACAAACTGTTTTGCAAAGATGCTTCACTGTTTTATAATCCCAGCAGTATATAAATGTTCTGATTTTTCTCTACATCCCCACCAACACTTATAATTTTTTATTGTAGCAAGTTTTGTGAGTGAAGTGGTATCTCATTGTAGTTTTGATTTTCACTTCCCTAATGACTTCAAACTCATCTCTCACATTTTCCAAATATATTGCACTGTTAACTCAGTATAAGCTTGTCTACCTTTGCCTTTTTTTAAACCTAGTTTGTTTTCTATATCTAGAATGCTCTTATCTATACCTCTTTGCTAACACTTTTCATACTTGAAGGCTCATGGCTAAACCAGTACTTTATCCATGAAATAACTCATGATACATCCATTAGAAGTGACCTTAGAACCATTTAACCTCCATAGCACATATGCTTCCTTAATTAAAATTATTTTACCATTTATTATAATTTTGTAATTCTTTTATCTCTGCATAACAAGTTTTAATTTGTTTAAAATAAAGGGTCTTTGAATTGGAGTTTTCTCTGAAGCAACAATATATATCTTGTCTATTATAGACAATCAGATATTAGTGAACCGATTATCCTGCGACTCTCACTTTTCCTTTTCTTTTCTATGGTAGTTTTGGCTATATCCCGATTTGATAATATTTTAACCTATTTGCCTGACTCCATCTGTTTTTAGTCTAATCAATCATATGTTGTATGATAATAATTGTATAAGCCAGAGAAATTTATTTATTTATTTATTTATTTACCCCAAACATCCTGCCCCCTTCTAAATAAGATCCACCCTACTGAGTAAGGTACCTAAGGCCTACTTGTCTATTCACCTTATCTACTCAGTGCCTAAGCTCTATGTGTTCATCTTGATTTCTCGAACAATCTCTTTGGTGTCATGGTACACATAGAAAGAACATTAGTAAGTCATACTGGGGTAGCTGTAAGCAACTACTTATTACAGCAGTAATTGGTCTGTGGTCTTTGGCTGCTCCAGTCCTCACCCAGCTGTCCCAAGAATGGAGGAGAATTGATTTAACCACAAGGATAACCTACTTATGACACAGTGTCGAGGAGGCTTTGTACCATGGCTTTTCTCATTTCCTCTTTCCTGGGAAACTTTGTCCTTTACCAGTTCCATGGAGTCCTTCAACCCTCCTCCTAACATGACTTCTGTTGTCAAAATATATACCTGCCTTTCATGCCTGACTTTGTTGTAGCCTCAAAACCTTTTGTGATTTATTCCTCTAAATTAATTTCTTTATTTTTTCCTTGACATTTCATTTTACAGTTTTCTAAAAAAATTACAAATACTCTGTCTGGTATTAGTTAAGTCTTGTTACCTTTCCTCTCTCCCTTCAATTTCACTAGATTAAAAAGTCTTTGATTTGCATTCCACTCACTATTTCACTCACATTGTAATATTCCTTAGCATACGAGTTATAGCCTGCACATATTAGACATGGAATAAACATATCTTTGAGTTGAATTACTAGTTATCTTCTAAAAGCAATATTTTTGTTATATGTAGAATAACTAGATTGACAATGTTTCTAGTTATTTCTCTTTAAAAAGAAATGAATCTCGATTTTCTTACATCATTTTTTTCAAAATCACTACATCACTGTTTTTCAAACTTTAGTGTGCGTAGAATAACATGGAGGGCTGGTTAAAACACAGATTGCTAGGCCCCAGTCCCAGAATTTCTGATTTAATAGGCGTGAGGGGTATACAAAAGTAGCCTTTCTAGCAAGTGTGCTTGTTATACTGATATTGTTGATTAAGGGATTACATTTTGGAATGCTGCATTAGGCTGCAGATCTACCTATTCTGCTTCATGGGGCCTTGTGAAAGTATTTCAGAAGGATATTGTTTTGCACCTGTGTGCCAAGATAGTATTGTTGGGGAACTCAATAAAGCCAGAGGTTAGGCTCCCTGGACTCAACTATTGTTAGTTAGGCTTACACATAAGAAATAATGATGTTCCTTTGGGATTTACTCTTTTGCAGATAAGCTCATACTTTCAAACTACAAATGTATAGTACTGTGCCAAAGAAGATTCTTCTGTGATCTAATCACCAAGAAACATTCTTAGAGCTTCTGTATGTTGCTTGTCATCCACTTGAAGCCAGAACTCATCAAGTCTATATTGTATTTGTGTCCAAGTTCTAGAACAGAGAGAGGAGAAGGGCCAGTGTCATCACTGGACCTCAAAGCCACCTTGAAAATGGGTGATTATAGCAAACGTGTGGCAGAGAGGAGAGTACAACTGTGTGTGTGTGTGTGTGTGTGTGAGAGAGAGAGAGAGAGAGAGAAAGAGAGAGAGAGAGAGATAGATTGACTCGTGTTCCTGATGCCACATGGTTTCCTTCTGATGCCTTGTGCTTTTTCCCCATGCAGAATAGCCCATTATTAAAGGCAGTGTAAAGTTTGTGAATTCACTAGGGTTTTGTGGAAACACAGTGAAGCTGGCCATCATTTGTAACACTGCTTTTGGGATAATGCATTCTGAGTCCAAATAGCCAATTTGCAAATCAACTCAGGGAGCACAACCTATCTGCAAATTGGGCACTGGCTTGTATTGCAGTTGCTAGAGCATATTTGTTCTACTCATTTCCTAAAATGGTCCATTTGTATACAGAGGGGCAAAATACAAGCAGGTGGTTAGTCTATATAGAGGAATTTACAATTTCCTACAGCTAGATAGTGTTTATTCACATAGAATGGAGACAATGATATAAAAACCTTCTTGTGGTAGTTGCAGATTTTTGTTCTGGATCAAAGGAAGGCTAAAGGCTATGTCTGTGTTGGCCAGTACTGCAGTGTGGCAAGTGCTCCAAAGCCACTGTGTAAGCAGCGGCCTCCCTGAGATGTGTTTGGTGATTGGGCAGGCTAAGACCCTCAGGAAGGAAGGATCAGGAAAAAGGATTACCCTGGCTGTGACCCATAGCAGGGGTCCAAAAATAGTGGCTAAGAGGGTTATGAATGTTTATTTTACCAAATTTTTGTTATGATGATTGCATAGTATCAACAATAATAGGTCAGTGAGTGGTTTTGAGCAGGGACTGTGGTAACTTATTGTCACCAGATGGGTTCGCCACGAGGCCAACTCTGAGCCAGAGATTACCATGCAGATGTTTATGAGGGAGGGCTTTTAGGATCCGTTATCTATAGGAAGAAGGTGAGGAAGCAGGAATGAGCTGAGGGAAAAGATGGGCTGTGATACATCACCGCAAAGCCTTCCTTGGCCAGCCTTGCTCTGATGCTGGAATGACCTTCCAGAATTTTTTTGGTGTAGGCCAGTGGGATTGGCCTTTATCCCCCTGCATCCACCAGGCTTTGGACACAGGAGCACCCTACAGAAAAAGGGTATGATTTTGGCTGAGGCAGTTTCTAGAGAGGGCTAACAAGGTCTGCCATCAGTGGGAGGCATCCATCCTTTGGTTCTAAAGCAGGGTCTGGATGGCAAAACAGAGCATCTACCTGTTTGGAGAAAGGAAACTATGTGCGGTCCTGCCTGGAATAAGATCTCTTTGTGGGTGAAGAGTGGAGGTCCATGGTCCCAGTGGAATAGGCCATTATAGGGCTGTGGGCACAATAGAAGGAACTAGAATAGTATAATATGACCCTGATTTATTTATTCATTATTAATTCTTTTAATAGTTCTAAGGGTAGATATTATGAATTCCACTTTATCAAAGGAGTCTCACGAGGAAAAGTGGCTTTCCCGTTGCTGGGTGGATGATAAATGCCCAAAGCAGAATCCAATACAGAGTCTCATTTTGAAGTTTCTGCTCTTTTGATTCTGTTCCCTGAACATATGCAGGAAATTAACTCACATCAATTTTCAGAACCAGGGCACATCCTGGAGTGGCCTCAGACTGGATAAGGACAGGCTATGGAGCCACTCCTGAGTGCCATGCCCAGGGCAAGAAGGCTCCTAACAATTAGCAGTGGAGGCCTTGGTTTGAGCTTAGGCCACAGAGGAGCGGAACTTGGGGAGGAGCACGGAGATGTAAAACTCCATGTTTCTACCTCAGAATGAGGTAATCCGCTGACTGAAATGTGGTGATTCATTATAGCTGAGTCAGGCTTGTGAATTAAACTCACACTACACTGAGCCATGAAAAGAAATAATAGCTTTATTTTCTGTAGATTCGATTTTCTTTAAGAACCCCCTTCTGTCTGGTTAGTGAGAAGGAGAAATAAAACACCTAAATTTAGTCATTCAAATGCAATAATTTATGCAGGCTCTTAAGGTAACTCAGAGTCTTATTAGATCATGTTCCAATCTTGTAGATTTTTACCACCTCCTTGTGGTTTCTTTCTAGAACAATATTGAGGTGTGTGAAGGTGGATGTGATTTGGATGGATGGTGCCAGGGAAGAACAGTGGGGGCCCCAGGAGCCAGCCCGGAGCAGGTCCCAGTACTACTTCCTCTCTTCTGCCAGCAATTTCTCTTACCTGCTGCAAGGTCGGTGCAGGGCAGGTTGAGGTCTCTTGCTCTGGCTCAGTCATGTCTCTGAGAACTTCCCCGAAGCTCAAGCGTTTCCTTGCCTTTGATTGCCCTATTGGCCTTTTAGCATTCTGCTTACAAATAATTTCATTTTTAACTGGTCTTCCTTGCTGTTTCCAGTCTCTGGGTCATTTGACCTCTCTTGCCAGCCAGCATTATTATCTGCCTTCTGTGTCTTTCCATGGTGCATGTGGAAACCTCTACATCCTGTCCCCGTGTCTCAGGAGCTAAAAGCTGAGGAAGGCTCCAGACAGTTAGCTGCAGGTCTTCTGACCTGACGACAACACACCAGCTCTTCCCCTGGAATGGCCACCCCAGAGCTCATCTGAGGACAGCCGGTTAAATCACCTCACTATCTGAGACAGAAGTGAAGTTAAAGCATGCTGATTTTTTTTGCTTAATCCACAGTCTCTTTTTTAAATAAGTTTTTTATTTATGTGTAGTTGACACACAATGTTACACTAGTTTTCAGGGTATGACATAGTGATTCAACAACTCTGTGTTATGCTGTGATCACCACGGGTGTAGCTACCGCCTGTCACCATGCAACACTATTACAGTATCATTGACTGGGTTCCCTGCCTTGTGCCTTTTATCCCTGTGACTTAGGCATTTCATAACTGGAAGCTCTATCTCCCACTCACCTTCACCCATTTTGCCCATCCCTCATCACTGTCCCCTCTGGCAATCATCAGTTCTCTGTATTTATATTTGACTCTCAGTCTCTTTACTACACCTCCTGCACTGGCTGGAAGGGAGAGCCGGACAAATGTTTGCTCTGTTCCTTTCTTCCTCTCACGAACTCCCATGCTGCAGTGTTTGGCTTTCATGTTCCTCCGCCTGACTCATGGCGACTTTCTCCTTTCATCTTCTCTTTTACAGAGCAGTGATAGTGAAATTTCATAGTGGGAGACGGGGAAAAGATAGAAAGCACATTGGCTTAATATTGCCAAAAGTTCTTTTTCTATCAGCTATGGCACATGCAATGAATCATTTGCACTCAGCACCCAGTTTTTCCCCGTGTGGTGCATTCTGACTGATATTTGCCTTAATTTTTACTGACTTACTAATCAGAATTAAACATCTTGCCAAAGTGAAGGAAAAGCCTCTCTAAAACATTGCAGGTAGTTAAATTGCTGAATTCAATAATTTAAAGAATCCCTTGGTTGCTTGATTGTATGGTCAGAGTAAAAAAAAAAAAAGCTGTAGTTAAATTTCTCAGAAACTGAAATATTCATACACCAAGCCATTTCTGATATAATTGTAATGGGTACTTTTAAGCCACAGTATATGATCAGAATCTAAGAGGTCCAAAGAGCAATTTTAAATCATTAATATTAATGACCTCTTTAGTCATTCAATTTCCTTTAAAATCTCATCACTATGTAGTTTACTTCCGTTTCCTACTGATAGACCATTTCTGACATTTGACAGTGTTTTTAGCAATCTTGTACTCTGAAGTGCTGTAGTTGACAGTCTTGCTACTCAAAGTGTTATCTGTGGACCAGCAGACCTGGCATCTCCTGGAATTTGTTAGAAATGCAGAATCTCGGGGCACCTGGGTGGCTCAGTTGGTTAAACATCCGACTTCGGCTCAGGTCAGATTTCATGGTTCGTGGGTTCGAGCCCCGCATCAGGCTCTGTGCTGACAGCTCAGAGCCTGGAGCCTGTTTCAGATTCTGTGTCTTCCTCTCTCTCTGCCCCTCCCCCACTCATGCTCTGTCTCTCTCTGTGTCAAAAATAAATAAACTATAAAAATTAAAAAAAAAACAAAAAGAAGAGAAATGCAGAATCTCAGGCACATCCCAGACCTAACAAATCTGAATCTGAAATTTAACAGGTTCCCAGGTGATTTATATTCACATTAAAGTCTGAGAAGGTCATCAACACTGGTGAAAAATCTAGAGAGACACCGTAATTCACTCAGTATGTTTTCGTAAACTGTTTATAACAAATAATAAAATGGAGTGGAATCAGACCATACCTTTGCACTCTGGTTCTTATAATATTATTTTTCAAATCTGTGCCACTTCCTTCCCCCAATTAAAATAGAGACAGCTGTTCACTTGGTGCACCTGGGTTATGCCTGGTCCGGGTTCAGTTAGGTTTCTGCAGCAGTCCAGCCAGCTGAGAGCAGCTGTGGCCTCCCTTCAAGTCAGCAGTTCTTCAGGCCACCTGTTATAACAAGCGACATCAGAACACTCCCAGCAATCTTGTCTCCCATCGTTTCCTCCCCCGTCCCCCAGTAACAGTCCATAGTAATTGAAAGCAACATAAATTACTTGTCAAAAGTGAATCTCTATGAAGAAAAGCAGCTGTGTTATATGAAGGGACCTAATTGTACTGAGTGGTTCCCTTCCTCCCCATCAGTTAAAACCACAGGACTGAGCAGTCGGCTGATGGGTTATAAAACTCCCCGCAGTCCCACCGGGAGGGGCCTCTATAGCCAAAACAAAATGAACATCTAAACAAAGATTCTGCTAATGTGGGCCAAGCCCAGAACTGTCAGGATAATTGAGGATAAGAGTTTCTTTGTTCTCCCTTCCCACTCCCTGCTATTTTCTCCTGTCTCAGTCCTCCATTTAGCCTTATCCTTAGCAATTGCCCTACCTTTTCGGCATTCCAAGAATACCTCTGTGCATCTACCTCTTCCTGTGTACACCCACCCCTTCCTGCTCAATAGTCTTGTGATTTGGAGTTATGCCTAAAGATCAGTTTTTTGATGGCAGGGAACCAAAACCAGGAAATAGGCACTCTCCTTAGTATGGAGCCGAGGTTTAGGGAGGAAAAAGGACAGTGAGGGCGTGGAATCCAAATGCGCCTGGTAATAGGTAGAAGCTTTTGGCTTTTATTAGAAAGGCCCATCGAAGATTATAAATAAAGATGATAACAACAGCTGTATTTAAACACCCACGTCATGCTCATTCACTTATTACAGAGCTTTGAGGCGGTATCATTAACATTATCATCATCACTGCTTTAGGAAACTAAGGCTCTAAGAGATTAAAAAGAATGCCATAGTTAGTGAACTGTGGCATCAGGATTCACACCCAGGTTTGACTCCCAAGTTACTGTTCTTGTATAATAGTCTGCTTCCCTTATGAGTGTCTTGGCAGATGGGCATAGTATGAACACAGACAGGGCTGGCAACAAGATGATGAATGGAAATGCAGCCAGGTAGCCATATGGTGGGCATTAGGAGAGTCTGGTTGGAAGTAAGAGAACATCTGCTATAGGCCCAGGTTCATGGGCAAGATTTGAACGCTGAAAGCATTGGCAAAAACCAAGTAGGGTCCAGTCTTCGGAGAATGAGGGCTCCTGGTGGTTATCAATTGCAGGCCCTCTATCCAAGTAGAAGTAATCATATGGAATAGAATATGGGGATTGAGTCCTAGCAGCCAGTTACTAGGAAGAGCTAGGGACATGGATAAAGTGGGAACAACAAGGAAATGGGAAAAACATATTTCATTTTCATTTGAGATATAGACCTGTGATTTGTGGAATTCACTCTGCCGGTTACAGAACTGTCCCCAGACCAGGGTGTAATCAAATCTGAAGGTAGAGATTCAGACCAAGAGGGAGCTTTCTGGGGCTTCTTCTGTGGTAGTAGGAATTTAAGTCAAAATTACAAAGAGTTAGATTCAAGTATAAAAAGGATCTCTAAACCGGGATGCTAATGTGGAACAGAATGTTGTATAAAGGCATGCTTCCTATCTCGAGGACATTTGAAAACTTACTGGGCATTTAAATGACTTCTCTTGCACTTCTTCACTCTTACTGTGACCCCAGAGCCCTATTTGATGTACCCCCAACCTAGCTCCTTGACCTCCCCTTTACCCATTTCTCTTTCACTCACTATTTTCTGTCAAGATTCCTCAAAGGAGGTGCTGGTATTTTGGATGGGAAAATTCTTTCCAGAGTAGGATCATTTTGAATAGTGTTAGGTATTTAGCCTTGGCCTTGGCCTCTGTTCATGAAATGGCAGCAACATCACCAGGCTATAATGTGACAGTTGAAATGCCCCCNNAACACATTTCTAATATCAGTGGAGGTCTGCTGTGGCTTTCATGTATTCCTTCACCTTAACCTGCCAAGCTCATTCCCATTTTAGGGCCATCACATTTGCCTTGGATCTTCTTCCCTGATGTTTTTTATTACTTCTCATTTTTCAATTTCCATAGTACTTTCTCCAAGAATATATCGCAACCCCCCCCCCATTCTGAACATTTATCATGATCTGAAAGCTTTGCTTTCTTCTATTTCTCTTTCCCCTCCCATCACTGCAATGAAATCTTTATGAGAAGGAGAACTTGCTCTTTATGTTCACCTCTGTATGTTGGCACTTTGAATACCTGGTAGATAGTAGGTCCTCAAATATTTTTGAATTTTCTGAATTAAAAACATGAATTTTGGAGCACCTAGGTGGCTCAGTTGGTTGGCTCAGGTAATGATCGCATGATTCATGATTTTAAGCCCCGTGTCAGGCTCTGTGCTGATGGCTTGGGGCCTGGAGCCTGTGTCAGATTCTGTGTTTACCTCTCTCTCTGCCCCTCCCTACTCACACACACACACACACACACACACACACACACACTCTCTCTCTCTCTCTCAAAAATAAGTAATAAACATTAATGAAAAATGGATTTTGAGTTTTATGAAGGGGCTTATGAAGATAACTTTCCAAGAGTCTATATATGATATTTCTTTTTCTTTCTTTCTTTCTTTCTTTCTTTCTTTCTTTCTTTCTTTCTTTCTTTCTTTCTTCCTTCCTTCCTTCCTTCCTTCCTTCCTCCCTTCCTCCCTTCCTCCCTTCCTCCCTTCCTTCCCTCCTTCTTTTCTTTCTACATTTTATTTAAGTAATGTCTATACCCAACATGGGGTTTGAACTCATGACCCTGAGATCAAGAGGTGCAGGCTCCTCTGATTGAGCCAGCCAGATGCCCCAGAAATTTTTTTTAAGTTTGTTTAGTTATTTTTAAGCAGTCTCTATACCAAATATGAGGCTTGAACTCACAATTTTGAGATCAGAGTTGCGTGCTCTTTCAATTGAGCCAGTCAGGTACCCCCTATATGAAAGATTTCTGCATTGTATAGGTCACTGGGTTTAATATTGACTATAATATTGTGCTGCATTCTTTTCTAGAGCTTCTGGAGTGTTTTAAGGAGAAGAAATTCTCCTTGGTTACCCTCTTGGTTACCTGAAGATATGTGTGACTGTATAGCTAACAGCATAATTAAGTCCCTCTCTTGGAAAAGATATTAGTGATAAAAGAGATCTTTACCTCATTAAGACAAAACTATAGGTTGTGGATTCATAAATATGATCTCTACAGATTGCACATACCCTTCTCCAGGGTATGAACATATCTTCCCCAGGAGGTGTAGGAAGATAATGGGATCACTGGAGGGTCCTGAGCAAGCATCTTGACAGAAAATAAAATTAAACACAAAAAATAAAAAAAAATGTGAAAGAAGTCATTCATCCATTTTTTTGTTGTTGTTGTTTATCTCCTGTATTCCTGGCAATCTGATGGACACTGAGGGAATGGTAATTTTGGAGGATCATTTCACCTAGTTGCCAGTGAAATCAAGGATGTCCTCACAGGAGGCTTGTTTGGTTCAAAAGCATGTCTGTCTTCCTACAACACAGGATTAGAGGGAACTGGACTCCGGTTGGCCCACTAATACCTTTGTTTCCCCAAAGCCTGTTTGTAACCCAGGTCCCAGGGGTTCTTTGAAGGTAGGTGGTTCTAGTTTTCTGAGAAGAGCATAGCTAAGGTTGTTTTATGTTTAGTCTTGCATGTTTTCACTTCATATACATGTCTCCTTCTTGGTCAAATAGCACCTGGTTTTTAGAAATCAAACATGCCACAGAACTAGAACTCATACTCCTATGAAGCCAGTCCTTTCTGATACTTTTAGATCCACTCGTACCCTTCCCTTCTCTCCTCTGTTCCAAGGGTGTGGACCCTTGCAAATGACATTTCCCAGACCTCCTGCCAACTGGTTTCAGTTAGGTTAGGACAGTGTAACATGCTGGAGTAGACTGGAGAGCAGTCTCCCCCTGAAGAGGGAGAACCTGTGTGTTTCTTTCTGCCTGCCTCAGTGTCCAGCTCTGGCTGTTCGTCCTCTGTGGACAGCTCTTACTGGGTGACCTCTACCCTGAGCTCCTGTAACACGACCTGTGATGGTAAACTTTACATGTCAGCTTGACTCTACTGTGGTGCCCAGTTGTTAGGTCACACACTAGATGTGACTGTGAAGGTATTTGTGGATATAATCAACATGTACCATCAGCTGACTTTAAGTAAAGCAGATTTCCCTTCATAATGTGAGTGGGCTTCATCCAGTCAGTTGAAGGCCTTAAGAGAAAAATTTAAATTCTCTAAGAAGAAGCAATTCTGCCTCAAGACCACAACATCAAATCTTACCTGAATTCCCAGGCTGCCAGCCAGCACTACAAATTTCCAACTTGCTAGCCCTTACAATCACATGAGCCAGTTCCTTAAAATCTCTCTCTTTTCCTTCTTTCCTCTATCCCTCCCTCCTAGATTCTGTTTCTCTGTAGAACCCTGACTAATACACTACTTCTTCCCATTGTCTTTCCAGCCTTAAGGGTGATAGTGGCTTTCTATAACTCATCTCTCTAGAATTGCTTCACTGTCCCTTGAAAGCTTTTTAGTGCTTCCAGCTCCTTTGTGAACTAGGTCCCTGCATTCAGTTTTCTCTTTTGAACTACAATGTGGGTGTTGTTTTCCTAGCTGAATTCAACTTCATCCCAAGAAAGCTTTTTAGGTCATTCAAAACTTAAAGTTCCCTTCTCTTAGGACAGGTGGCCTGTTTTTTCAACACCTAAATGAAAAGGGATACCATTCAAGAAAAAAACTTAGAAAAAAGAGGAAACTATTACTGTGCCATTCTTTTTTCTTGTTTAGTGAAAAAATATTTGTGGAAGAAAAAGTATTATGGAGTGCAGCAGCCCTTTGGTTGAGCAAGCCACTGGAGGAGTGAGTGACTTTGGGGATGGATGGCAGTGTGGGTGGGGAGAGGGAAGGTAGGTGAATGAAGCTGTGACTAAGTGTGAGAGAAGGAGGGTAGAATGGGTAGGTGGGATGAGGGATAGCACTGGATATTTGTATGAGTATGAATGGGTATAACTCAGCATGTGAACTTGTGTATGGTGGGGCTTGGTAGTATGTGTGTGTTGTAACTTGGTGTGTGTGCCCACATGCATGGGTTGCAAGTGAGCGTGAGTGAATGCCTTTGTGAAGGGGGTTGGGAATTTCTGAACATGAGTCTAGTGACTAGGTGTGAGTGTATGAGTATACTTGTGCAATGGACTGAGTGTGTCCACCCTCAAATTCATATGTTGAAACCTAACCGTTCATGCGATGGTATCAGGAGGTGGGGACTTTGGGAGTGCTTAGTCTCTCATGAATGGATTAGTGCCCTTATAAAAGAGACTCCTGAGCTCCCCCTTACCCTTCTAACATGTGAGCACAGAGCAAAAGACATCTTTTATGAATCAGGAAGAGAACCTTCACTGACACCAAGTCTGTTGGCATCTTGATCTTGGACTTCCAGCTTCTAGACCTGTGAGAAGTAAATGTTCATTGTTATCAATTCACTGATTTATGGTATTTTGTTATAGAACCCTGGAAAAAGACAGCTTGTATATGACAGGGAAAGTCTGCATGATTTGCTGCAGATGAGCAAGTGTGAGTGCAAGAGGAGAGACTCTGTTAATGAGTTTGGATGAGTGTGATAGAAAATGACTGAGAATGAATAGGATAGAATGGGACCAGGTATGAGTAGGACTGTGTGGGACCAGGTGTGAGTACTGCTGAGTGGGACTAGGTGTGACTGGGTTGAACTGGAACATTTTGTGACAGGATATGGGTGGGTGTGTGAATATGAAGAATGCAAATAGCATGGAGTATGAAAGGACACTCTGTCCTGAGTGTGTAGGATTGCGAGTTTATGAGGGAGAGGGACTGTGTATGAGTGAATGACTGAGTGAGCTGACTAGTCTGAGTGTGTTGGGGGCTGAGTGAGACTGAGCAAGACTGAATGGAAGTCAGTGGGCTGACTAGTTGTGAGTGTGGAGGAGTATGAGTAGGATGCTGTGGCAGCGAGCAGGAATGTGAATGAGTGGGGCTGTTGTGGATGGTTGTGTGAGTAAGCACCATGAGTGAGGCCGGGTTACTGTAAATTGCAGGACTGCATATGAGTAAGTGTGTGGAAGCAGGGGCCTGGGTGTGGCTGCTTATGAGGGTGAGTGAGTGTGTGCCCCTGGGTGTCTTGAATGGACTGAGTGTGACTGTCCACATGCTAGTACCACTGAGAGTCAGACAAGAAAGTAGACTGAAATCAAGGAGGCATTTAAGGATTGGGGACACCATGGAGTTACAATCCATAGCAAGGCAGTCACCAACTTGGCAGGAGCAAAGGGAGATAATTATTGTAGAATAAGTCAAGGAAAAGAACAATAAAAAAAATCATGAAAACAGTAGGGCAGGGTGAGAGAATAAGGTCAGCCTATACCCAGCAGCATAAGCCCCTGCACTCCATCAGGAGAGAAACCAAGCAAACACCTGGGTAGTCGACATGATGTGCCAGGCATAGGGAGAAACTTTCTAAGATGCTTCTTGATAGACTAATTCCAGGGTATAAATCCCTCAGTGCTCATTGATGAGACCAGGAAGAATGTTGCAGCCCAGCAAGGAGGGAGATGAACTCCTGACCAAAGAAGTAAGTTGTTTAATTTTTCGAGCTTTTGATTCTATCTCCTCTCACTTCCAGCATTCATCAAAACTCCAAAAATCTCATTCAACACAGGGATGCCACACATCAAAGAGGTTTAATGAGGCAGGCTGGTCTTGGCAGTATTGCCTTTCCTTCCATCTCTGGGCAGTGTGAATCCTGTTACATTCTCTGCCTCTCCTGCCCTGTTCTCTTTCTTTTGGTCTCATTTATGTTACAGAACTAATTTCTTATAGTCAAGAATAAAAGAGAGATTATTGCTTTCAACTAAGTAAACAAAGAAAATAATTGAAAGTCTGGGTCATAGTCACATGTAAGGATTGTTTGCAGTAAGTTCTATAAAGGTTTTTTAGAAGGAATGTTGTGTCTTTCATATATAGAGAACCAAAATAATGATATGGCCACTAGATACCATTCTGTTGAAATCAAGGAATATAATATACAAGAATTTCTAGATGATAAATCAGAAGTTTTTTTTAGCTAAGTCCTATTGCCATATGAACTAAGGTCCACGAACTCCTTGAAATTATATGCGATATGAATATGCATTTTTCTGGATGGAACATCCGTGGTGTGCATTAAAGTCTCAAAGGGAGACTCGAACTCCAAGGTTATGAACTGCTGTTTTAGAGATTACCACCTTAGAGACATTGAATTGCATTGTGGGAATTCTGTTTTTGTGATTTCACTAAAGCTCTTCCTGCTGCCTTGATTATTGATTAGTTCTGGTTCTGTCTGTGCCTTGAGCTTCCATGGGTTACTGTTATAGAAACGTTTGCAATCCTTAAGTTTAACATTAAAGGTAGTAAAAATAAGACAGAACTCGCCATCTGTTTACACTAAAAGCAATATAAATAATTCAGTTTGTATGTATAATATTTTTTGTTACACAGGTTTCCATGGCAAGTACATCTTTAAAATATTCTACTCTTTTAACACTTGGGTTTATTAACTTGATCACATTATCAGGTATTGGCATACCCATAATTTTGTTCATTTTACATAGTATTCTTTCAAAAATGAGAAAAGCCTCTTTCTTTGACTATTTCTTTTTATCTATCTTGCAATGATCAAGAAGGAGTTGCATCTAATTTTAATAGGACATATAGGATAGATCCAGATTTTGTGCGACCGTAAGCGAATAACAGCTTTAGGGCCCTCTTTAAGGGAAAGAATAATTATGAAGAGTACAGCTATGCTAGGGCTTTTCTCTGGGCCTTGGCCAAATGAGAGGTCCTGAAGTTTAGGCTTCATTAAAATTACGTGCACATGGGGAACAGACCTATTTAACTTTTTTTAAAAGTTTGATTATTTATTTTGAGACAGAGAGCACAAGCAGAGAAGGGGCAGAGAGAGAAGGAAGGAGAGAATCCCAACAGGCTTGTCTGCACTGTCAGTACAGAGCCCAATATGGGGCTCGGACTTGACCCGTGGATCATGACCTGAGCTGAAACCAAGAGTCAGATGCTTAACTGACTGAGCCACCCAGGTGCCCCTATTTAACTTTTTAATGTTGGGGGCAGGGATTAATTTTGGCTATTTTTCTTTAATTTGAAAATAAGTCTACCCTTAAGAGCTACCTGGTCAAATCATTTACTCAATGTTGCTTAAGGGATTTATACAAATTTAGGCTACACCTAAATCTACAAGAGTGCAAGAACCACAAACATCTAGTACCAAATGGGCAGCTAAGGGGAGAACTGATTCAGTTTACAAGTTCAAAGAGAGAGGGAAGACTGACTCTAGAAACTTGTTTCCTTGAGATGCTCAGAGAAATGTCCTGGTTTCGAAAATAAAAATCACACACACAAAAGAAGGTTTGTTCTAAAAGGCAGGATTTTGCTTTAGGAAAAGGATTGCTTCATATTCATTGGCTCTGAATAAATTAGTAAGAGGAAACCAATGTTATCATAGAACTATCAGTGGGACTTAGTTTAAAAAATCATTGTGAATGAGATGATAGAACAAGAATGACTGAACAAGAGAGATTGGAAGCAATTACATGGAAAATGTTTTAACAAACATTATTGGTAGGAACATACAAGCAAAATTCCTGAATGTGCCATTAATAATTTTATGTCATAATTAATTTGTAATTGTAATTGCTAACAATTCTGAATTTATTGAAGAAATATCTGATCACAGCAAAAGAAAGCTTGCCTGGCTTTGGGAATCAACAGGCTTAGGAAAAAACTTGTGAAGAAATTCTTATTGTAAGGTCAAGGTCAAAACATTGCATTTCTTCTCCTGCTTCACTGCATAATGTAAAAATGTCTGGAAAGGAGCCAAACAATTAAAAATATAGCTAGAGGGAATTGTTCGGGGAGAAGCCTTGTGGCAGTAGGAGCCCATGAAAACATTCCCTTTCTCTTTCTGTCTTCCCAAGTGAAAAATAAATTCTGATTATCCCTTTATTAAAGAAGGGTGCTCTTTCCAATGAAATGTAGAAATTGCATCCCCCCAGCAGCATTGTACCCAATTATCCTTATAGAAAATAATTTTATTTTTCTGTTACATACTTTAAAAAGATATGATGTCTCCTTGGGTGTCATTATTCTTTTTGTGTGTGCAAATAACCCCACTTAGAGTAATATTTAAAACTCTGCCTTGGATTTCTTGAGAGTTCCTGGTTAGATTAGGACATCTGAGTAGATAAGTAAAGTAAAATCTTAGTGTGGTGACATAGAAACAATACTCAAAGGTGGTCCTAACCCAGGACTCTTAAAAACTGGAAGCTATAGCATACATTTCTCATTAATACACATACACACACATTTATATGTGTGTATTTTTGTGTGTGTTTACACTTTGTGGGAAGATATGGGTCTAATCATTGTAATGTGTGGTAATCATTAACAAAATTCTCCCAATGTGTCTGTCTCTTCAGCTTTTGGGTGCATGATAAAATTGAATTCCATAATTCCATGGTCCTTTTATATTCAGGTTTGGACCACATGACTGGTTCTAGCTAAATATTTATGAGTGAAGATGACATTTGTTATCCTGGCTGATTGCAAGACTTTTTGCTCTGTGATGTTTGAAATGGTGGCTGTTCTGTGAGTCTGTATTTCTGAAGGGCTATGAAGAGCAGAGCACCCAGCTGACCTGTTACAGACATGTAATATAAGTAAGAAACATATCTTTCCTGTTTAAGTCCTTGAAAATTTGGGGTTGTTTGTTACCACAGTAGAGCCTATTCAGATTTCTATAATCTGATAATAAGGGCAGATTTGGGGACAACTTACCAAAAGTATAATTCTAATGACTTAGGTTGGAGAAAAATCTCATTTGGGATTTTTGGGGAGCTGCCATCTCTAGAAATGAAGAGCTTCAATTTTTGAAATTGCTTCAATTTTTACAGATTCCAGTTTGTTTTTTGACTAGGACTCCAAATAATTTGTTGTACTGTACATTTTTTAGGACCTTAAGCTGCATAAATCACTTGGAAAATTCATTTTTTTGCTTCTAGAATTGTTCATGGACTGTTTTCAGTAGTAGTACCACTTATCATTGCTTAAGATACACCATAAGCAATGTTAGTTTTTTCTTAGCAGAGTTGAAGCTTGAACTGACCATAACCTTGATTTATAATATATATTAATATGATGCAAAAAATGATGGTTTTGGAGGGGGGGGTCTGTCATTAAACACATTTTATTGTAGAATTTAATAGCCGCAGGTATGATAGAGTGTTGAGGGATGCCTAAAAATGCTGAGTTTGTTGGCAGAGGCTAGATGACTCTTAATTTCTAACAGAATGTCACTTTTTTGAGGCAGGAGCCAAATGTATTATTTTAGCCAAGCTTCCTGAAAGATTAGCCTATAATTTATTTCCTTGCTCTCTGGCGTTTTTACTCACTGTTGTAAAGTTTTAGTCACCAATCTCCACGCTAAGCCTGCTCTGGAAAAGGTCTCTAATTTGCTCCAAATCACCAAGGTCTTTTAACACATTTCAGACTTATTGTGATCTTCCTGCAGCTTTTGAAACTGACCTATCATTTCCTTCCAAAAACTCTTCCCTCCCTTGTTCCTGGATACACTGTAGCTTGCAGTTTCTATTTGTCTCTGTATTAGAGCTCAGTCACCTGTATAAGAACTATACTGAAAATGTTCACCTGCTACTGCTTTGACTAGGATCCTCTATGGGACTCCTACATTCAACAAATCAAGCAGAATTCATTATTTTCCCCTTTCCACGTGTTTCCACTTTAAAGTCTGTTCTCTTTTTTATTTCTATTCTTGATGAATGAAACTTCTACCTGTTGAGCTGTTAAACCAGTAACATGGGAATCGTTATTGACCTTCATACGTAAGTGTTTAAATCCTATTGTTTCCATTGTCCAAATATCTCTGGAATTTATCTCTCTATTTTTTGGAAAAGCTGCCATATATGTTTTCATCTTTTTTTTTCTAATGAATTGATATAGCAAGTTCTTAGCCAGTTCACTTCCCCTTGTCTTAGTTTTCTAACTTATCTTCCACAAAGAAGTCATAATGATCTTTCCAAAGACAAATTAGAACACTTCACTCCTTTCAGCAAAAACCTTCAATAGTTCTCCATGGATTTTTAAAAAAAATTTTTTTTAATTATTTATTTATTTATTTCTGAGACAGAGACAGCCAGCGTGAGCAGGGGAAGGTCAGAGAGAGAGAGAGACAGAGACAGAATTGGAAACAGGCTTCAGGCTCCGAGCTGGCTGTTAGCACAGAGCCCGACGTGGGGCTCGAACCCACGAACTGCGAGATCATGACCTGAGCCTAAGTCAGACGCTCAACCGACTGAGCCACCCAGGTGCCCCTCCATGGATTTAAAATTATCCTCCAAATTCCTTTGTATGACACATAGTGACTTTAGAGAGATTAGCTCCCTACATTTTTGTTTACTGCTTGTGTCTTTTATGTATGCTCCAGAACTCTGGAATTCTTTAGGTTTATAAATACCTATATTTTCTTTTATCTTTTGATGAGGTTGTTCCTTCTGCTTCTAATAGGATAATCAACTGTCCCAGAGTGTCCATTATTTACCTGGTTTTAGCCCTAAAGTATCCTCTTTCCCAGGCAGCCCCTCATTCGCAGGCAAATAAGGATGATTTATTAACTGTAGCTCAGAATATTGCTTTCCCTTCAGTTTTCCTGATTTGTTCAAGAGTGCTTACATTGACTTCTTCTAAAATCTGATTCCAGCTCAGTTTTCCCTCCAGTCTGAAATGTATCTGTATATCCTCCAAGGAAAGAGATTACCATATTGTACTTTAATCTGGTCATGCTAGGTTTGGTGCTCTTTGAAGAGAGACACTTTGTTTTGTTCATCTCTGTACCTCTATCTCAGACACATCTAGCACGATGTTCAGTACATGGTAGTTCATTGTACTGTATTAGAAAAAACTCAGGGTATCTATCCTAATGCCTTATCTGGTGAATATCATAAATACTTTGCTGATTAAATTGGTCAAATGTTTTCATTGTTTCCACCTTGAAATAAAGTGTGTTACCTTTTTAATCTAATTCACTACCATTATTTAACTCAAAAGTAGGGATGATTTTTTTCTTGTTCTTTTAGTAGATCCACCATCATATGTTTAACACTCACTTGAACAACTCTCCCCTGTTTCTGTTGTCCTAAAAGATTTAGACATGTTTGGATACTTCAGCATATTTTCAAAAAATGATTTCTTAGAGCATCCAGTTATGCCCCAAAAATGTACTGGATGCTATAAAGTGCTAGGTATAAACCAAGGAAGTTTGACTTCTGTTTTCCAGAAGTTTACAATCCAACTGGTGAGGCAAGCATGTAGAATTAACTATAGAATATTTTCTTAAGAATATCATTTGGCACATGAGTCTGAGAAGTAGAGATCAAAATTATGGATCTAAAGTCTGTTGTCCTGAGAATCTCTTCCTATAATGTATGAACCGTGCAGCTGATAGAGAGATGAAGTGGGATATTACTTAGGAAAAACCCCTAGTCTACCTCCTGTGTTTTTCCTTTACTCTCATATGACTACCACACTCAGCACACTTCTACTTCCAAAATAATGTTTTCTTTTCCCCCACCAAGCAACTTTCTATGATACCATCAGGGCGCCCTACAGTTTAATCAAATTCTGACCCTATCTACCTGGAGATAGGATCATATCACCTAAGTTGAGGCTCAGCCCCACAAGACTGTTCCCAGCCCTCTTCAGATGCCAAGTGCAAGTTCAGGTTGTCACTGGTGCTTCTGACCCATAGGCTGTAAATCAGAGGTTCCCATGACCTCCTCCCCAGGTTTGACTAATTTGCTAGAATAGATCTGGGAGGGTCCCAAGCACATTAGTTTCTGTCCTTGTGGAGTTGGAGTGTACTTCTCTGGTACATTGGTGTGTTCACCAAGCAGAAAACTCTGTGAACCCCATATTATTGAGATTTTAATGGAGGCTTCATCATGTAGGCATCATCAGTTATTAACTCCATGACTAGAGAATGAGGGGCTGGGGATGAAAATTCTAAGCTTCTAGTTATGGTGTGGTTTTTCCAGTGACCAGCTCCCATCTAGGAGCCATCTCCTCAGACCAAAAGACATTTGTATCACCCAGGAAATTAAAGGCTTTTATGAACCCTGCATCAGGAACTGATGTCAAAGACCAAATATTAGAAAAATAGGTGCTCCTAATACTCCTGTCCCAGGAAATTACAAGGGTTTTAGGAGCTCTGTGGCTGGAATAAGAGGTAGCATATACATTTTTATTATCTCACAGCTATTTAATTTCTTAGTTACCAAACACAACCAAAAAAGGCATACTAATTGATACACAAAACAGAATCTTTCTCTTTTCCTTTCATTGATTTGTTTTACATTTTAGCTATCCTAATTTTTTTAATGTTTTATTTTTGAGAGAGCATGAGTAGGGGATGGACAGGGAGAGTGGGGTACAGAGGATCTGAAGAGGGATACTCACTGACAGCAGTGAGCTCAATGAAGGGCTCGAACTCACAAATCATGAGATCATGACCTGAGCCAAAGTTGGAGGTTCAACCAACTGAGCCACCCAGGTGCCCCTATCCTATTTTTATTTTAAAAAATTAAAAAATTAAAAAAAAGTTTGTCTCCCATTGTTCCTTTTTCAATGGTACTCTGTTCTTTGTTATTAATATAAACTCACTTCTGAGAAAATGTTAATGATAAGTTTTTAAAACACTTTATTATATCTGGCATTGTCTCTATTTCCTCTATAGTTGTCCTTGGCCATTTATTCGTATTAAGAGTGAGGTGATACCCTCCTACACTGTTGGTGGGAATGCAAACTGGTGCAGCCCCTCTGGAAAACAGTGTGGAGGTTCCTCAGGAAACTAACAATAGAACTCCCCTATGACCCAGCAATAGCACTGCTAGGAATTTACCCAAGGGATACAGAAATGCTGATGCATAGGAGCACATGTACCCCAATGTTCATAGCAGCACTCTCAACAATAGCTAAAACATGGAAAGAGCTTAAGTGTCCATCAACGGACGAATGGATCAAGAAGATGTGGTTTATCTATAAGATGGAATACTACATGGCAATGAGAAAGAATGAAATCTGGCCTTGTGTAGCAACATGGATGGACCTTGTGGGTGTTATGCTGAGCGAAATAAGTCAGGCAGAGAAGGACAAATATCAAATGTTTGCACGTATAGGAGGATTAGGAGGAACTTAATGGAGGACCATGGGGGAGAAGCAGGGGGGAAATGGTGGGGGAAGGGAGGGAGGCAAACCATGAGAGACTCTTGAATGCTGAGAAACAAACTGAGGACTGATGGATGTGGGGGGGAGGGGGGAGACGGGCATAGAGGAGGGCACTTGTGGGGATGAGCACTGGGGGTTATATGGAACCAACTTGACAATAAACTATCTGTTAAAAAAAAAAAGAGTGAGGTGATAGCAAGTTGACTGAAAGCTTTGGGTCAGAGAGGCTTATCTGCTGATGACTTACTCTGAGAGGACTCAGCTATTTAATTAGGAGTCTTCAAATTTGTGATATCTTCTCTTTGGAATGATTGGGTTTTTTTCTTCTGAGAAGGAATCCTCTAATGTACAGGGAGAAGGAGGCAGCTGGGGATTAGGATTCACTGTAGAACTTCATTCTTGTACCTGTTGTCTGCTCCATGTTCCTACCTCCTACCCCTAGTTCTATCAAAGCCTTCAGGTTTGATTTCTCCAGAGAATAAGCCTCTGCATCTTTTAGGAAGGGTTGTAGAGGGTGATGGTAGTGGTGGGGATTACCAGCAGGCTGGGAAGGATGGCTGGGAAACCTATGGATCTAACCTATTGATATGCAGACTTTCCTTTGAATTTGTCCTTTCTAGTCACTATAAATACAATAGAGTGTGTCGTTGGCACCACCAACCTCTGCAGAACACAGCCTACGGAGGAACTGGAAGCTAGCCTTCTTTAGGAATTCTGGAAAATAATCACATGGCCAAACTACCTAATCAAACTACCTAAAAATATTCTGTGCAAGTGTCTCTTTTTACTAGTTTGCAGAGAGTTAGTTTTATGTAAAATAGAAACAGGAATAAGCACCTTAACATTCTTCAAAGACCAAGTTTCCACTTGATGTTTTCTTTTGTTTGCTTGTTTGCTGTCAGATGTTACTAAGAATTAAGGATTTAAAAATTGTTCTTTCCACATAGATATAAAAAAGAAAACCCTTTCAGTCTTCATGTTTTATTGATTATTTCCTAGTTTTCTTACTCTCTATTGCCTGCATCATGTTCAAACCACCCTCACTGTTCACTTGTTCTGATAAAAATGGCAAATACCTTCTGCACCTTCACTGCAGTCTTTCTTGGCTTATCCTAACTCATTCCCCATGCTGTTGCCATAATGAAGGCTTAAAATCAAGCATAGATATCACCCTAGAGCAGAGTTTCTTAACCTGAAATCATCCATGATTGGTGATCTTTAGAAGCCTGTGAGGCTTTTGAATTATAGAGAAAAAATTGTTTATCATTATTTTATTTCAGAAAAGAAGTATAAGATTTTACTGTATCTTTGATAGAGGCTGTGACATCCCCATGTAGATTTAAGATGATGAATAACAAGGGGAATAGCTGATGATCTTAACACACACACACAACAAAAAGTCTCCATTATTTATCTGGAAACATGGTTGCTAGAAATCCAAACGGCATCTGTGATTTATTGCTATTCTTTTCTCCCTATATAATGGTGGTAAAAGAATGACTATTAGTGAAGTATCTGTCATAGTGAACCACAGATATGTTCATTAGGAAACAAGCTGTTAAAATGGATCAAGTATAAATATGTTTTGCATATCACAAAAGACACCTAAATTAAGGAAAGCTGTGGAAGAGTAGATAGCCATTTTTCAATTATATATGACCAATGTGGCATTTTTTGATATCTTACTTAATAATTGGGAGGTCTGCAAATGTTATGCCTCCCTACGTAATTTGGGGACACTGCTTTTAATACAGACAGTGAGGCTCGAAATCCTACCCCGCTTAGAACAGTCATGCTTTGACTTTTTCCTATTTGTGCAATTACCAAGATTTCAGCTCACTGAACACTTTTATGTTTATGCACATGAATATTTATTGGGAAATAGATCTGGGAATTAAAAAATAAAAGTCATACAGCTTCCTTGACTTTCTTTGTCAGGTTGTTTGTAGAGAGGCTATTTCACAAACACACAAGCTACAAATCAAAGAGATGTGACACCTTTTTATATTATCAGGCAACATGGTGAAGACAAAAATGAAATGGAGTTTGTGAACTTTATTACTTAGGGTGACAAGTTAATACATGGGTGATGGTGTGCCGCTCCTAAATGAGATTTGTTGCATCCTCAGAACTGCGTAAAATGTCTAAAGAGAGAGGGAAGTTTCCATGCCATAGACAGTGGCATTGGCTTTCCTGAGGTTAGATTGGAAACTCATAAGTTCACAATCGTTCACAGGCGATAAAGTGTATGAAGCAGAGAGCAGTAAGAGACTGTGCTTGCATGAAGAATTTTAATGACTTAAAGTTTCTTTTCTTATTAATTTCAGCATAGAAAGGGCAGTGAGATAAGGAAGTCATCAATCTTGCAGACATCTTTTTCCCCTACAAAAGGCCATGGTTGATTTGGTACAAACATCATAGAGCAGGAAGCCAGAAAATAGAATCAAATCAAACATGATTTTATAGTTGTTATCATTCCTAAGAATATTTGCACTCCCATAGGCATATGTCCGAGATAGGAGAATAGTGTCGGAATTCCTGGTCTGTGCACTGAGGGACTGTTGGTCATCTGGAACAGATTTGCCTATTGGATGTGACAGGGCCACTCTAAGTGGCCTCTCTGTGTCTGCTCCTGGACCTACTTATGATTCAAGGTTGTGTTTCCTCTTTGCTCATAAGACAGGTGAGTTATGTTACTTGCTGGATGGAAAGGGTGGTGGAAGATGAGTTACCTAAAACTGTCCGACTCATTATTGTCCTCTTCAGTATTGAGGTAATGTCAGAAGAGGATCACTGAATCAGAACCAAAGCACTCTTTTCAACCTGCTATTGGGGTCTTGTGTGTCCTGCTGCCTTAGAGCATGGGAAACCAGACAAACTCAAGTGAATTGTCTGGTTAAATGGGCCAACTGTTTCAATCATGACCCAAATAAATGATGGTTCTGTGTCAATTTCTACATGTATACTTTGGAGGAAATTATTATCTCATATTCTCATCTTATATTTTCCAGAGAAGACTTGGAAGTATTAGAAAACTGTTCTGAAATCCTTGTTAAAACCTAAGTTTGAGGCTCACAATATTTTTCCTTTTTATATGGGTATTCACAGTTTGAATGGATTTATATTTTTACTTTGTCATTTGAGAAATGTAAAATAATTTTGTTCCCCATTGAGTGTGCTAAAATAGAGTCATTGGCAGGACACTTAGAGCTGTCCACCTGGCCCAAGACTCCTACTTTTTTTCTGAGAGGGCATTAAAATGTTTGACCTAAAATAACATAATACTTCCCAGGCCAGACCCTCCTTTATTAAAAAAAAAAAAAAAAAGTACCTAGCTAGGAAAGAATAGAATCAGTATGTTCAATCTATTTTCCTTATTAAATCAATGAGCAAAATGGCCTTAAAAAGGACATTCAGTTGAATCCAAGAAAACATTATTTGAGGTCCTATTATAAGTTAAACCTTGCAAAGGGCATTGGGGATAAAAGCAAATATTATACCATCTGCAAAAGTTAGTAAAGATATTAAGCAACTCTAATACAATGTGGTAAGTGCTATGATAGAGAGTTTGGTTGTATGATTTCAGTGTCAGTAGATTTCTGATTCAGTTACTCTCCTCTGCCCAAGAAAATATTTTTGTAGTGAGGAAACGTCACCTCTGTTTACTACTGGGAATTAGTATTTATCAAATTATCATTTACTTGAAAAATTTTACCAGGTATTGCCTTACAGTTGATATTAAGGGAAAATAAAACTTTTTCATAGAACCATCTTTGGCTTATAAACTGTGGTACTCAAAGTTTAGTGAGTGCATGGTGCATATGTACTCTGCTGCCCATCTGGTCTTTTGTTGAAGAACTAAATAATTGGTTTCTATAGGATCTAGTGTAGTACTAAAGCCAAGTCCTCACTGTGATTAATTTTATCACTGCCTTCCTTGGTCCTCCTCCCCCCCCCCCCCTCAGAATATTTACTGAGCATAAATGTAATTACTTCAGAGGTTTTCAGAAAAGGTACTATGGCTATGCCTATGATTTGCTCCTTATCCCAAGACTAAATTGTAGTTGATCTTTTTTTTTTTTTTTTAACCACTTAGAAAAAAAGAAGCAGTTGCATGTTTCAGTCTGGGAAGTCCCTGAATTTCAGAACTCTGAACAAAGGGCAAGAAAGGAAGAATTAGAGAATGGGTTGAGTGGGAACATACCTTAACATAACAGAGGCCTTACAGGTAACATCATCATACTTAATGCTAAAAATTGAGAGATTTTTTTTTGAAGATTAAGAGCAATTCACGGATGTCCACTCTTACCACTTGTATTCAATGTAGTATTAGAAGTTCTTGCCATAGCAGTCACACAAGAAAAAGAAATAAAAGACATCCAAATTGGTAAGGAAGATGTTAAAATGCCAGTCTTTGCAGATGACATGATATTATATAGAGAAAACTTTAAAGATTCCAACAAAAACTATTAGAAGTAATAAATGAATTCAGTAAAATTGCAGGACACAAAATTAATACACAGAGGTCAGTTGTGTTTCTATGCACTAATAATGAAGTGGCAGAAAGAAAAATTAAGAAAACATTTCCACTTACAATTGCACTAAAAGGAATAAAATAGCTGGGAATGAACTTAACCAAGTTGGTAACAGACCTGTACTCTGACAACTATAAACTATTGATGAAAGACATGGAAGATGATAGACAAATGGGAAGATATCCCATGATCATGGAATTGGAAGAATTAAGATTGTGAACATGTCCGTATTACACAAAGCAGCCTATAGATTCAGTGCAATTCCAATCAAAATACCAACAACATTTTTAACATAGCTAGAACAAATAATGCTAAAATTTGTATAGAACCACCAAAGATCCCAAATAGCCAAAGCAATTTTGAGAAAGAAGAATACTCGAGGTATTACAATCCCAGATTTCAAGGTATACTACAAAGTTACAGTAATCAAAACAGTATGATACTGGCACAGTATGATACTAGACATCTAGATAAATGGAACAGAAGAGAGA
The DNA here is from genome assembly GCF_008692635.1 of Crocuta crocuta. Classification (NCBI taxonomy): domain Eukaryota; kingdom Metazoa; phylum Chordata; class Mammalia; order Carnivora; family Hyaenidae; genus Crocuta; species Crocuta crocuta. The sequence continues at coordinate 8,119,007 of NW_027531334.1, forward strand.
GCCCATAAATAAACCCATACTCACGTGGTCAATTAGTCCTTGACCAAGGATAATATACAATGGAGAAAATAAATGGTGCTGGGAAAACTAGACAGCTACATGCAAAAGAATGAAACCAGACCACTTTCTTATACCATACACACACACACAAACCCTCAAAATTGATTAAAGACCTTATATGAGACCTGAAACCATATACTTACTAGAAAAAAAATAGGCAGTCATTTCTTTGACATCAGCTTTAGCAGCATATTTGTATGTCTCAGGCAAGGGAAACAAAAGCAAAAACCAGCTATTGAGACTACACAAAAATAAAAAGCAAATGAATAAGCAAACACACAAAAAGAAATAGATCCATAAATACAGAGAAGAAACTGATGGCTGCCAGAGGGGAAGGAGGTGAGAGGATGGGCAGAATGTGTGAAGGGAAGTGGAAGGGGCAAGCTCCCAGTTGTGGAATGAGTAAGTCAGGGAAATGAAAGGTACAGCATAGAGAATATAGTCAGTGGTAATGCAGTAGCATTATATGGTGACAGATGGTAGTTATACTTGTGTTGAGCATAGCATAATATACAGGTTTGCTGAATCACTATGTTGTACACCTAAAACTAATGTAACTTTGTGAGTCAACTATACTTCAATTAAAAAAATAAAAAAATAAATAAATAAGTAAAAGGTGGAGAAGAATTAGGGATACCTGTAATCTTCTCTGTGTTTTAGGTCTATCTTCTTCATGCCTGCCATGTCAAGGACACACACTAACACTCAAAGCTTTGTACAAAGACTTCCTGCATAGTAACCTTCTGTCTCCCACAAGGAGCCTCCTTGGCTCTTCACCTTCTTGCCTTTACAGCTTCACTTCCCTTTGACATCCTGCTTGTCAGGATCTGATATTCTTAGCACTGCTCTAAAAAACCCATGGGGCCTGATCTCTTCTCTTTATCTTTAGTATTTGCAGTTGTTCAGGTCTCTTGGTAACTATGGAGATGAACATTCTGTCGCATTGTCCAGGTCCTCAGTGACATAAACTGGAAACTAGTGTGTGTGTGTCCCCAAAAGCAGTCAAACCATGTTAACCTAACAGAAGGAGCCTGGTTATCCCAGAACGAGTGGCCACAGCAAAGGAGTCCTTGCACATAGAGAAGAGACTCACTTTGACGTACTAGAAGCTTTCTGTGATCAGACACAACTTGTGTCTCTTTAGTTAGGAACCCCAGGGGACTTGGGAGAAGGCTTGTAAATAATTTAAAACGATAGGAATTGCATAAATGCTAATAAATAATATTATTTAACCTGATATTTGATACATATTTTTACTGCCTAATGTCCTAAGGCTGTCTGTTTTACAGAATTATTTCTCCTAAGTAAGTTGCCTCACTCTTCTGACTGGGGCCTAGGTAGCCTGGTAGCTATCTTAACTGTGAAGAACTCATAGAGTTCTCTATCTCCTTGAGGGGTGTTTAAAAATACATAAGGCAAAATTATACACCTTAAATACATTATGAGTTAGAAAGCACACAGTTAGCTCTGCCAAATTTCCCTTTGCCTTGGTGAATTGGAAAAATTATATTGTAAGTGCAGACAAAATGAGGTTTCTCTCACAGGCAGATTTTTGTGATTCTACTCTGGACTTTTGTTTAGAAATTTTGTTCAGTTTCTTGGAAGAACTAAATAAAATTGCTGCAGACAGGCCAGAGGGGGGCACCAAATAATCATGATTGATAGAGTGGTTTGTCTAAGCAGTTGTCGGAGGCTCAGGCATCAGGCTCCTGAAACCTCTATGTCTGGTTTGACCACTTTGAGCAGAAAGCACATTAAAGGTTTTCTATTTACTGAATTATTGTCAAACCAGGAGCTAACATCTCAGCTTTAAAAGCCCACAAAAGTACTCCTCTAAAGAGGAAGCAGCAGTTGGCAGGAACTGTGGTTGCAGACATTTTAGAAAGTTTGTGTACTCTTAAACGCTTATTTCACGAACTAGAGCTGAAGTGTAGGAAAAGTTGAGAAACAAACTTCACTAGTACTTTGGGAAGTGCTGGGATGGGTCCTTTTCAATCTTTCTCTCTGAGGCAGAGAAATTATTGTCAGTTTTCTAGCTTTCATTATTCTTGGTACGTTGCCAGATTGTCTCTGGTCTTCAGAATGGGGGATAAATTTACCACATTTTAAAATTCACTTTTACATTTGGCTGTTTGAGAGAAGTCTGCTTCCTTTGCCTTAGGCAAGATTTCTAAGTTGAAGGTAACTTTCATAAGTATTCCACCACAAATGATGCAGTTTATTTTTGAGTGGAAAAGTTGTGTTTCATGTTGTTGGTACTTACTATCTTTTGTTGTCTGTAGTTTGCTGATATGTCCTTATTTGTAAGTGGACTAATTTGAGGCAGAGGGCTGGGATGAGGACAAAGGGATAGGAATTTCCTCTGCTCAGTTGAGGAGGATATTGGTATGCTTACTCTGTTCTTCACCAATACTTAATGGGTTCTAAGTCTTGCAAAATATGTTTGAATACCAAAAGTGATTAGTTATGATCATATGAAATTTAAGACTCATTTTAGCCCCATACTTCCATTTGCCACCTCAGTTCTCTTTTTGGTTTTCTATATATTCAAGGGGTTCTCAAGGTCCTTTACTGTCACTTTTGTAGGGTAGCATTTGTGCTTATTGTTTTTTTTTCCTGTTATGGTGGTACATGACAGGTGAACCAATGTACATAGACCAGTTCTGACTCAGGGAGACAGAGCCCGTGAAGAGCCTAATAAAACTCTGGGTCCTTTATATGTCATGTTTTAACTTAGTGTTTGAGAACCTGGACTCTGGAGCCAGACTACCTGATTATGAATCTAGGCTCTGCCTCTTATTACCTGTATGATATTGGAAGGTGCTCAGCCTCTCTGTGCTTTGGTTTCCTCAACTGCAAAGTGGAGTAGTAATAGTATCATAGGGTTATTGTGAGAATTAAATTAGTTATTATATGTATGGCAGTTAGTACAGTACTTGGCATATAGTGTTTCACAAGTACATGCTAAATAAATGTTTACAGGCAATGTAAAACCTGTTATATTAGTTTCATAAAATATTTATTTCTCCAGAGAAATTCATCATCAGGCGACTTTTGTATGGGTACATATTGACTTAGGTGTTTCCTGTACTTAGCTTCCTGGCTGGTATTTCAGGACTCTACCGCTGTCTCTTATGCCAAAATCTTGTACAAAGATCATATTACAACGGACTCCTCAACATGATTTATTTAACAAACATTTATATAGCACTTACTATGTGCCCCACACTGCTTTAAACACTATACAAATATTAACTCATTTAATCCTCATTATAACATGAGAATTCTTGTTGAATTTCAATTAAATGAAGTGAGAAAATACTTTATCCCAGTGTCTGACATGATAATCCTTCAATAAATATTTGTTGAAGGAATGAATACTTGTGAGTGACTCAATCAATCAGCCTATCTTGTTTGCTATCAAAAAGCAAACAGTACACCAGGCTGTTCTATTAAGTGGCCCAATATATTCTCAGAAACTGGAAGCACTTGAGACTCTTCTTCCACAGCTCTGTTCAGTTTGTCCTGAGGGACTCAAGTAGACAAACGTCTTTGTTCCTTTCTCAGTGTTACATCACTTTCTATTTTAATATTAAGTTTAGATGTTTAGTCATAGAATGGGTAGTCTTTGGTGACCTGTAGGGACTTTTATACTTACCTATGTTGATAGTTGAATGGCCCATTCTAAATTTCCATTTTTATCATTAGTTTGGATTTTGAGCAGGAAGTACTACGGTTTGCTAAAACATTAGGATATGCTGACTTTCCCTTACTCTTTGAATTGCATCCTTTATTTTTGTTCTAATTTGAAAAAACATATTTGTATCATATTTGATGTGTCACTATTCTGAAAAGATTAGCAAACAAGTACTTAATATTTTGTAATGCTTTATTATAATTGAAAACATCTACATATTAAGTCTGAGGAATAAATTACCTTAAAAATATTTCAGATCTATTCAACATCCATTTGGGAACGCTTGAGTGGTAAATGCCCGTTTTTATGAAACTGCAATAAATGTTTTTATTCAATATGCTACTGCCCCAATCAATTGTAGACTCTTTTTATAGTCACTAAATTAGTTGCATTTAACTTTAAATTGTATTTGTTGAAGCACCATTAACATGGTAGAAAGGAATCCGTGTAATAACAACCTAAGACTTCAATAGTCTCTGTGTCTGCCTCTTTCTGTCTTCTCTTACTCTCCGTCTCTAGCTACGAATCAAAATATTTTATCTTTTCTTAACCATCACAAGAATATGGTGAAATTTGATTTCATTTTTTTCATGGTACTATTGAGATGTAGCAGCTGGAGGCATCCTGGAAACAGGCAAATTTACATGAGTTCAGGTCCTTTCGTCGTTATGAAGAGGTAGAGAGATCAAAATCTGCAATCTCTTATCTTTGAGATGAAATATTATTGATATTGCTGGAGTAGACTGGGTAATTGGGAGCAAGTCTGGGGTTCACAGAGGTCAACAAGTCTTTTAATAGAAGTCACAATATTGGTAAAAATAGCAGTTGGGGAGTGGACTGCTCCTGCGCCTCATCCAGTGGTCTGAGGTAGACGGTGAGTTGGAGTTTATGAATTGACAGTACCATCTGTCCCAGTCCTGCCGTGTAACTGTCAAGTTTCAAGCCAAGTGGTTGTTCCTGCGACCCTGAAAATTCCAGTCCACTTTGGACCCCTTGTTTTGTGTGCAGCCCTGGATGGAGAGAAGCAGTCTTCTCAGTGTATGAAGTTTATTCATGCGGTTAGGGACAGAGTCATGAAATGAGGGTACCATAGGAAAGTCTAGATTTTAGCTGTACACTGAACAGACCCTCAGACAGGGGCAACAGGTTTCCCATTGGGAAACTTGCCAGCTTCAAGGGGCACATCTAAACTCTGTCTCCAGAGATAAAAGGTACAAACTGTTGGTCTTGAGTCCTGGTAAATGTTTTAGGGGATTCCTGGTCATTTCAGGATGGTGATATGGGGCTGGCCACCTGGAAGAAAGATATTGGACTTGTTTATGTGGTTATAAGCCTTATGAAATTATAAACCTAGGTATCTGCAATACTGTGATTTATAAGAAAAATGTTATTTGATCATCTAGATGACCAAAATATATTTTTCATATATATTTGGTCTTCATCCATAGCTCCTGACTCCTAACTCCCCCAAACTTTGAAATTTCCTCAGTGTTGAGAGTGATAAAGGTGTTTCTTTAATATTAATGAAGGGACTTTTGAGTCCTCCAAAGGAAGAGGACTGGTTGCCAGGAGAATCAACAGTGTGATTGGAGGATTGGAATTGGCCTGGAAGTCTTAATCATTGTGATGAAGCTTCCATAAAAATCCAGAAGAATAGGGTTTGGAGAGCTTACAGGAGATTCAGGGAGAGAGAATAGCATGTCTGAGGAAGGCATTGCAGCTCTGTGCCCTTTTCTCATATCTCTCCCTATATATCTCTTATATCTGGCTGTTCCTGAGTTACATCCTTTATACAATAAGCCAGTGGTCTAGTAAGTAAAATGTTTCTTTGAGTCCTATGAGCTATTCTAGCAAATTAGTTGAACCCAGGAAAAGGATTGTAGGAGCCTGGTATCTGAAGTAGTTATCTGAAGCAATGGCATCTGAACTAGGGGCAGAGTGGGGCCAGTTGTGTGGGACTGAGCCCTTAACCTGTGAGATCTGATGGTATTTCCAGGTAACTAGCATCAGAATTGAGCTGAATTATGGGATACCCTGCTTGTGTCCCAGAACTGTTTGTTGGCATGGGGGAAATTCCCCCCTGACATGTTGGAATTGGGTCCAGGAACCCAAAAGGATACTTAATAAAACATCAGGTGGCTCAACAAACATTTGTGGAAAAATATTGAATAGAAATAGAAGCTTGAGTTTTGTGCTTCAAAGCACCATGGTGGGTCTCATTATTCACATGCTGATCTGTGATGTACGGCTCTCAAGTTTCAGTTTATATTTATATCCACTCCACAACATCCTATAAATATTCATCTACCTTCTGCTGTTCTGTCTCCTCTCTTGATGACGTTTGCCCCTCTCATTATGAGATTTAGCATGTCGGCCTCCATCCCTTACACCTCCATCACGTCAGATTGCTCCTCTCAGCTCCCTGCACTTGCCTTGTTCATTATTACCCTGAAGTACTTCTCATGCCTCATCTTTTCATTTTTTAAATAGTATTTTAAAAAGCATTTATAAATATAGAGAGAACTAGTAGGGAGAGGTGCAGAAGGAGAGAGAGAGAATCTTAAGCAAGTTCTACACTCAGCATGGAGCCAACATTGAGCTCAATCCCATGACCTTGGGATCATGAACTGAACTGAAATCAAGAGTAAGACACTCAACTGACTGAGCCACTCAGGTACCCCTCACCTTTTCCTGTTCCCCTTTAGAATTGAATGGAGCTTTTTTGGCTTTCACTAAACTTTTTCCCTTTTTCTAAACTTCTGCAACTTCTGAATCTTGATAGATAAAAAGCTTTTTATTTTTTAAAATGTTTTATTTATTTCTAGGAGAGATAAAGAGACAGAGTGAGCAGGGGAGGGTCAGAGAGAGAGGGGGTCACAGACTGAAACAGGCTCCAGGCTCTGAGCTGGCAGTCAGCACAGAGCCCGACGCAGGGCTCGAACCCACGAACCGCGAGATCATGACCGAAGCGAAAGTCGGTCGCTTAACCGACTAAGCCACCCAGACGCTCCGATAAAAAGCTTTTTTAAGAGTAAGGAAGGACCATATCTTATTTTTTATTTTCTGCACTGTGCTCTGGTGATGTGTGACCACAAATCAGGTTCTCAATAATCCTCATTTGCTTAATCTGCTTTGTATTCCCTGAAAAAACTCAACCTCTGACCTTTCAAATTACAGATTACTTCAGTTTATTTTTAATGGAACAAAGAGCCTCCTTTTGTTTTGTTTTATATTTATCTTTTTCAAACTCTCCTTGACTCTAATCATGGCAGAAAACTTGAAATAGCTGGAAGTTTTCTCTATGGTAGACAAAGGCTCTGTGTGATTAGATGTTCCAAGCATAACTCCAGTCACAAGGCTACTATCTGAATATGCTTTCTAGTAAATTATTAGAAAATGTTTATTTAGAGTCTTCTGAAAAAAAGAAGAGAAAAGAAAACAAAAATCAAGTCTTCTGAAAAACTTAAATATTAATCTGATTAGATAGAAAAATCTTAACCAGGCTATAATGCTCAGTTATGATTATCATAACAGTGAAATAAGTTACTTTCACAGTATATATTAAGTTCCCTGGGTCCTTAATGTCAAGCATATTGTTAGGCACACATAGTAGGTTCTCAATAAATATTTAATGGAAAATTAATGTATTCTAACATCCAATTTTTTTGAGTGCAGTATTCCAATTTGGCACATTGCCAAATGTAATTGAATAGAAAATTATACAAAGTGCTTATTTATGACTAAATCTAAAACCTCTTTGAGGTTACTAGAGATGCCTTTGTCTTCACACAGCTTGGAAGACAATAAGCTGTTTTTACATAGAGGTTATATTTAGTTGTTTTTTTTTTTAGATTCACAATAGCCTATTATTATAATTGAATTTTAGCACAGACTGATAAATAAGACATCAACATTATTATCTTTTCTCTTTCCATTTCCAATTTTTCTTTCTTAACAGAATTCCTTCTCAAAACTATTCACAGGAATTTAAATTAAATTGGTATTCTTTAGGTTACATGTGATATAAATTAATATTCTCTCTGGATAACTGGTTGATGATTATTTTCATAGTTGTGTTATGGACTTTGGTATTAGTATTATTCAAAGAATACATAATTTAAATCTTGGCAAGTTTTTAAAAAACATTTTCTTCTAAATAAGGTCTACAAATCAGTCCGTTCCTTTCCTTGTTAGTCTAGGGCTATGACTGAAATACTAAATGGAAAGAGGATCATAAATTTCTGTTCTATCTGGATCTAGATCAATAGGAGGACTGGTAGGTAGGTAGAGGCATGTTTATGGATGGATTGTGGAACCTGCATGCTAGCATAGGCTTGTGGCTATGGATTTTATAGGGTTAGGGTTTTTTTTTTTAATATAATTTATTGTCAAATTAGCTAATATATGGTGTATACAGTGTCCTCTTGGTTTTGAGGGTAGATTACTGTGATTTGTTGCTTACATACAACACCCAGTGCTCATTCCAATAAGTGCCCTCTTCAAAGACCATTACCCATTTTCTCCTCTCCTCTGCCTCCCAATCAACCCTCAGTTTGTTCTCTGTATTTAATGATCTCATATGGTTTGCCTACCTCTCTGTTTGAAACTATTTTTATCCCTTCCCCTCCCCCATGGTCTTCTTGTTAAGTTTCACAAGTTCCACATATGAGTGAAAACATATGATTCTGTCTCTCTCTGACTGACTTATTTGACTTAGCATAATACCCTCCAGTTCCATCCACATTGTTGCAAATGGCAGTATTTCATTCTTTCTCATTGCCAAGTAGTATTCTATTGTATATATAAACCACATCTTCTTTATCTATTCATCAGTTGATAGACATTTGTGCTCTTTCCATAATTTGGGTATTGTTGAAATTGCTGCTATAAACATTGGGATATATGCGCCCCTATGAATCAGCAATCTTGTATCTGTTGGGTAAATTCCTAGTAGTGCTATTGCTGGGTTGTAGGGTAGTTCTATTTTTAATTTTTCGAGGAACCTCCACAATGTTTTCCAGAGCGGCTGAATCAGTTTGCGTTCCCACCAACGGTGCAAGAGGATTCCTGTTTCTCCACAACCTCACTAACATCTATTGTTTCCTGAGTTGTTAATTTTAGCTGCTCTGACCAGTGTGAGGTGGTATCTCAACGTGGTTTTGATTTGTATTTCCCTGATGATGAGTGATGTTGAGCATCTTTTCATGTGTCTGTTGGCCCTCTGGATGTCTTCTTTGGAGAAGTGTCTATTCATGTCTTCTGCCCATTTCTTCACAGGATTATTTGATTTTTGGGTATTGAGTTTGGTAAGCTCTTTATAGATTTTGGATACTAATCCGTTATCCAATATGTCATTTTCAAATATTTTTTCCTATTCTGTCAATTGCCTTCTATTTCAAAAATTTTTAAATGTTTATTTATTTTTGAGACAGATATACAGAATATAAGCAGGGGGGAATCAGAGAGAGAGGGGGACACAGAATCGGAAGCAGGCTCCAGGCTCTGAGCTGTCAGCACAGAGCCTGATGTGGGGCTCAAACTCACAAACCGTGAGATCATGACCTGAGCCGAAGTCAGTTGCTCAACTGACTGAGCCACTCAGGTGCCCCTGTATCAGTTGCCTTTTAGTTTTGTTAATTGTTTCCTTTGCAGTGCAGGAGCTTTTTATCTTGATGAGGTCCCAATAGTTCATTTTTACTTTTATTTCCCTTGCCTTTGGAGATGTGCCTGTGAACAAGAAATTGCTGTGGCCAAGGTCAAAGAGGTTGTTTCCTCCTTTCTCCTCTAGGGAGAAAGATGGTTTCCTGACTCATATTTAGGTCTTTCATCCATTTTGAGTTTATTTTTGTGTGTGGTGTAATAATGTGGTCCAGTTTCATTCTTCTGGATATTGCTATCCACTTCTCCGACCACCATTTGCTAAAGAGACTGTCTTTTTTCCACTGGATACTGTTTCCTCCTTTGCCAAAGATTAGTTGGCCATACATTTGTGGGTCCAATTCTGGGTTCTCTATTCTATTCCAATGGTCTATGTGTCTGTTTTTGTACCAGTTTTTTCTTGATGATTACAGCTTTGTAGTAGAGGCTAAAGTCCAGGATTGTGATATTTCCCACTTTGGTTTTACTTTCTTAACATTACTTTGGCTACTCAGCGTCTTTTGTGGTTCCATACAAATTTTAGGATTGTTTGTTCTAGCTTTGAGAAGAATGCTGATGCAATTTTGATTAGGATTGTGTTGAATGTGTAGATTGCTTTGGGAAGTATTGACATTTTAATAATATTTGTTCTTCTAATCCATGAGCATGGACTGTTTTTCCATTTCTTTGTGTCTTCTTCAATTTATTTAATATGTTTTCTGTAGTTTTCAGCATGTAGATCTTTACATCTTTGCTTAGGTTTACTACTAGGTATTTTATGGTTCTTGGTACAATTATAAATGGGGTTGATTTCTTGATTTCTCTTTCTGTTGCTTTATTATTGGTGTATAGAGATGCAACTGATTTCTGTATATTGATTTTGTATTCTGTGACTTTGCTGAATTCATGTATCCGTTCTAGCAACTTTTGATGGACTCTTTTGGGTTTTCCATGTAGAGTATCATATCATCTGTGAAGAGTGAAAGTTTGACTTCTTTTTTTAAAAATTTTTTAAAAAATGTTTTATTTATTTCTAAGAGAGAGAGAGAGGTAGCATGAGCAGGGGAGGGTCAGAGAGAGAGGGAGACACAGAACCCGAAACAGGCTTCAGGCTCAGAGCTAGCTGTCAGCACAGAGCCTGACGTGGGGCTTGAACCCACAAACCGTGAGATCATGACCTGAGCCGAAGTCAGATGCTTAACCAACTGAGCCACCCAGGCACCCCATGAAAGTTTGACTTTTTTGCCAATTTGGATGCCTTTTATTTCATGGTGAATAATGTTTTTAATATACTGTTGAATTAGATTTGCTAGTATCTTATTGAGAATTTTTGCATCCATGTTCATAAGAGATATTGACCTGTAATTCTCCTTTTTAGTGGGGTCTGTGTCTGCTTTGAGAATCAAGGTAATGATGGCTTCATAGAATGAGTCTGTAAGCTTAACTCCATTTCTCTTTTTTCGGAACAGCTTGAAAGAGAGAGGTATTAACTCTGCTTTAAATGTCTGATAGAATTCCCCTAGGAACCCATCTGGCTGGCCCAGGACTCTTGTTAGTTGGGAGATTTTTGATAACTGATTCCATTTCTTCTCTGGTTATGGGTCTGTTCAAATTTTCTATTTCTTCCCTTTTGAGTTTTAGTAGTGTGTGAATGTCTAGGAATTTGTCCATTTCTTCTGGATTGTCCAGTTTTTTTGGCATATAATTTTTCATAGTATTATCTAATAATTATTTGTATTTCTGTGGTGTTGGTTGTGATCTCTCATGTTTCATTCATAATTTTATCTATTTGGGTTCTCTCTCTTTCCTTTACAAGAAGTTTGGTTAGGGGGTTATCAATTTAGTTTAAAAAAAATAGCCCTTAGATTCATTGATCTGTTTTACTGTTGTTGTTTTTTTAAATTCTATTTTGTTTATTTCTTCTGTAATCTTTGTTATTTATATTCTCCTGACTTTGGCATTTCTTTGCACTTCTGCTTCTAGTTCCTTTCAATGTCTGGTTAGGTTTTGTATTTGGGGTTTTTCTTGTTTCTTGAGATAGGCCTGGACTGCAATGTATTTTCCTCTTAGGACTGCCTTTGTTGCATCCCAAATGGCTTAGACTGTCATGTTTTCATTTTCATTTGTTTCCATATATTTTTAAATTTCTTCTTCAATTGACTAGTTGGCCCTTTCATTCTTTAGTAGGATGTCCTTTAACCTTCATGCATTTAGAGGCTTTCCAGAATTTTTCTTGTGGTGAATTTCAAGTTTCATAGCATTGTGATCTGAAAATATGCATGGTATGATCCTAATCCTTTTATATTTATTGAGGACTGTTTTGTGACCCTATGTGATCTATCTTAGAGACTATTTCTTGTATACTCAAGAAAAATGTGAATTCTGCTGCTTTTGCATGAAAAGTTCTAAATAAAGCTGTCAGGTCCATCTGGTCCAGTGTATCATTCAATGCTATTGTTTCTTTATTGATTTTCTGCCTAGATGATCTGTCCATTGCTGTAAGTAGAGTATTAAAGTCCCTGCAATTACCATATTCTTATCAATAAGATTGCTTATGTCTGTGATTAATTGATTTATATATTTGCGGAGCATAAACATTTATAATTGTTAGCTCTTCTTGATGGATAGACCCTGTAATTATGATATAATGCCCTTTTTCATCTCTTGTTACAGCCTTTAATTTAAAATCTAGTTTGTCTGATATGAGTATGGCTATTCCAGCTTTCTTTTGACTTACTGTAGAATGATAGATGGTTTTCCAACCCTTCACTTTCAGTCTGAAGGTGTCCTCAGGTGTAAAATGAATCTCTTGTAGATAGCATATAGATCTTGTTTTCTATGTTTGTATCCATTCTGATAACCTATGTCTTTAATTTTTTTTTAACATTTATTATTTAAAAACTTTTTTTTAATGTTTTTTTTTTATTTCTGAGAGAGAGACAGTGTGAGCAGGGGAGGGTCAGAGAGAGAGGGAGACACACAACCTGAAGCAGGCTCCAGGCTCTGAGCTAGCTGTCAGCACAGAGCCTGATATGGGGCTCAAACCTACGAACTGTGAGATCATGACATGACCTGAAGTCGGACGCTTAACTGACTAAGCCACACAGGTGCCGCTAAATTTTAAGAGACAGAGCACAAGCAGGGTTGGGCAAAGAGAGAGGGAGACACAGGATCTGGAGCAGGCTCCAGGCTCTCTCAGTATAGAGCCTGATGTGGGGCTTGAACTCACTAACCATGAGATCATGACTTGAGCAGAAGTTGGACACTTAACTGACTGAGCCATCCAGGTGCCCCTTGATACCCTATGTCTTTTGACTGAAATGTTTAGTCCATTTACATTCAGAGTTATTATTAAAGATATGGATTTAGTGCCATTTTGTTATCTATAGGTTTCATGCTTGTGGTTATTTCTCTGGTCCTTTTTAGTCTTCGCATTGTTTCACTCAGAGAGTCCCACTTCTGATCTCTTGCATGAACTCCTTAAGTTTTTGTTTGTCTGGGAAAGCCTTTATCTCTCCTTCTTTTCTGAATGACAGCCTTACTGGATAAAGGATTCTTGGCTGTATATTTTTCCTATTCAGCACATTGAATCTTTCCTGTCACCTCCTTCTGGTCTGCGAAGTTTCAGTGGACAGGTCCGCTACTATACTTATGTGTCTACCCTTACAGGTTAAGGCCCATTTGTCCCTAGATGTTTTCAGAATTCTGTCTTTATCTTTGTATTTTGCCAGTTTCACTATGATATGTCATGGAGAAGACCAATTCTTGTTAAATCTGAAGGGAGTTCTCTGTGCCTCCTGGATCTGAATGTCTGCTTTCTTCTCCAGATTAGGGAAGTTCCCAGCTATAATTTGTTCAACTAAACCCTCTGCCCCTTTCTGTCTCTCTTCTTCTGGAACTCCTATAATACTGATATTATTATGTTTCATTGAGTCACTTACTTCTCTAATTCTCCCCTCATGGTCTAGTATTTTCTTATCTGTCTTTTTGTCAGCTTCATCATTTTCCATAATTATATCTTCTATTTCACTTATTCTCCCCTCTGCTTCTTCCGTCCTTGCTGTCACTGCATCTAATTTATTTTGTGTCTCCTTTAAAGCATTTCTTAATTCATCGTGACCTTTTCTTAGTTCCTTGATCTCTGTAACAATAATTTTTCTGCTGTCTTCTATGCTTTTTTCAAGCCCAGCTATGAATCTTATGACTGTTATTCTAAGTTATTGTTTAGATATATTGTTTATATCTGTTCTGAGCAATTCTCCAGCTGGTATTTCTTCCTGGAATTTCTTTTGGGGAGAATTCTTCCATTTTGTCATTTTGGCTAGTTTTCTGTCCCTTATGTGTTTTAATAGCTTTTTATATATTCTGTGCCTATGAGAACTACTGTATTAAAAAGGGGTCATACACTGTCCAGGGGTGTTTTGGAGTGTGTTGCATCCTTTATCTTCCTACTTGTAGTGGTGGTTTGGACCTTCCACCAGGTGTCCTTTGATTTGTTCATTGAAGTAACCCTGGAAAAATTAAAAAATGGAGTGGTGGTGAAAGAAGCCTTATTCCATACAAAGAGAGAAACGACAGGGATGAGGAAAAAAGAAAAGAAAAAAAAACAAACAAACTGACCAGGCAGAAAATCAGAGAAACTATATGGGCTTAATCCAGAGGTGTGTGGGGGGGGAATAAAGAAAGAGATGCTGAAGAGGCATATAAAGAATAGATTAAAAATGTCTGCTTAAACAAAACAACAACCAGAATAACCAGAAGAGAGAAGAGAAGAAATAAGAGGAAGAAAAGGAAGAAAAAAAAAAATATATACAATAAGAATTGACCAAGACTGAAATCAGAAAATGCAAAACCTCTGTACTGATATCTGATGGTGTCTTGAAACTGTTGGCTTTGCTGGTCTGGAGGAGGGCCTCTCTGAGTTGGTGGTTCTTGCTTTGTTAGGTATACAGTTATCAGACATGGTAGGGCCTGGTTTGGTACATGCAGGCCCCACCTCCACTATGGGCCCATTGTCCATTCCCTGAAGTCCCACCTTATTGGTGATGGGAAGAAAAATGGCGACACCCCAGTCTCTTCTCCCTTGACCTGGTGTCCCAAATCACTCTGTTCAGGCAGTCTTCACAGTGTGGGCACGAGTGGGCTGGTTTGTCCCACACCACAGTGTCCATACCTCCTAGACCAGCTGGGATTCATACCTTTATGTCTTAAAGGATCCCACTCTGCGTGCCCTGGTTCCAGGATAGTGCCACTCCACCAGCCAGCTGGCAAAGGGCCTCTGGCTGCTGGGTGCCTGTAGGGTCTTTTGTCCTTGAAACAGCTATATGCCTTCTTCCCACAGCACTTGAGGGAGTAGATTGCTCTCTCCATTTGTGCCTCTGAGCTAGCTACTGAACTCGAGGCAGGCTCTCCTCCTTTCCAGGCACATGAACAGGGCAGCAGGCTCCAGTCCAGAGAAAGCCCTGCAACCCTGGAATGAGTTAGAAATGGGTTCTTTCTCCATTTTTTACCATTCCACAGTCTGTGGTTTTTCTCTTGTCCAAATACAATTCTACACTTTCACAGACTCTCTTTTTCTTCATTTTGTCTCTCCACAGAAAGGGATCTCTCCCCTTCATGCCTATGTCACCTGTTTTTATCTCTCCCAGTCGTAATCATGCACCGATGGCCTGCCAAGTTGTCCCCATGGGTTCCTGGAGATGTTTCTGTAGCTGTGTAGCCCAGACTTCTGGAATTCCAAATCTTCTGGCCTCAATACTACTGTGTTTGAGGGACAAGGGAACTTCAGGTCCCCCTACTTCTCTGCCATCTTGACTCCTCTCAGGTTAGCTTTTAATCTGCTGTGAACTAGCATGACATTGCACACACCATAAGAAAATAAATATGTAGTCATATGACGATGGCTACATTGATGTCACCCTTTCTCTGAATGACTTCACAAAAGATCTGATTCTCTATGATGCAAGAGAAAAATATCAGTTGCAGTGTTTTGCTGCATAAATATATTCTAGTTTATATTAGTGGCATTTAGGGGCTCCTTGGTGGCTCAGTCGATTGAGCATCCGACTTCAGCTCAGGTCATGATCTAACCATTTGTGGGTTCAAGCCCCATGTTGGGCTCTGTGCTGACAGCTCGGAGCCTGGAGCTTGCTTCAGATTCTGTGTCTCCTTCTCTTGGCCCTTTCTCTGCTTGCACTCTGTCTCTCTCTCTCTCTCTCAAAAAAAAATAAACATTAAAAATTTTAAAAAAGTTAGTGGCATATAAAGTTATCATTTTGTTTGAACAAAAATCTTATTAAATTAAGCATGTTTTTATTCCACAAAATGAAATTAAATTTTTAGACAGTTATTTTTCTTTTCGGTTGGAAATGTGTTGAGTTAATAGAAAACAAGTTATACAGCTTTCCAGAGAATATATTACATGGTTTTGCATTTTGGGGTTTTTTTTTTTTGGTTTTGTGTCATTTTAAGAAAATCTTGTAAGTTGAATATATTAAAGTAGAAATTGAAAGAAAATAACCAAAGATATAGCCATAAATTTGCAGATAAATATTTCTTTAAATAAATGTTCCCTGCAGTATTACTTATATAAATAATCTGAAACTACCAAAGTCTCTAATAAAAAATATATTGTTAGAAAAACTGTGACATCTTTTCATTAATGGACTATAAGGTAGATTTAAAAATATTTTTGTAAGGACATCTGTGTAGCTCAGTCAGCTAAGTGTCCAACTTCAGCTCAGGTCATGATCTCACAGTTTGTGAGCTCAAGCCCCACATAAGGCTTTATACTGACAGCTCAGAGCCTGGAGCCTGCTTTGGATTCTATGTCTCCTTCTCTCTCTGCCCTTCCCCTGCTAACACTCTGTCTTTCTCTCAAAAACAAATAAACTTTAAAAAAATTAAAAAAGATACTTTATAAGAAGTTTTAAAAGCACAAGACATTTTTCCCAATATAAGAAAAAACACATAACAACAACAACAACAACAAATCTAGAAAACCAACTGCATGTACAATAGAATTTTGGTTTGAAAAGACAGACAAATGAGTGGGATAAGGCAAAGTGCTGAGCACTGTGAAGGCCTTAACACATTTAATCTTCATAGGAACACAGTGAGATTATTCTGGGCAACTCAGAAAATTTCACTGTCAAGGACTGATTCGCTGGATGAATAGCTTCAGGGGATCATTTTAGAAGTTGAAAGTCATAGGTCAACAATTTGGAGGCATTTAAATTGTGTATTGGGAAAATTAAGTATGCAAATTTAGTGAATGTAATTGACTTTAAGATTTTTGTTTTGCTTTGTTTTGAGAAGATGCAATAACTGCGATTGTTGGGACTGGTTCTTCAAGTATAAATTGGCCAAGTAGGTATAGACATTAAAATGCCCAACCGTGATTGCGTCCCTCTGTAGCTTTTATGTTGTCTGTCTGTCTGTCTGTTGTCAGGCTCCCTTAAGAAAACTGTTTTACATCTGTGATATGGAGTAGTCTTTTTGATAGAGCTTGAGTTCCAGTCTTGGTAATTTTCCCTGAGGAACTCCAGAGAGAAGTCATCTTCTCCAAAGCATAAGTAAAAACTCGGCATGTTTGGACCCCAAAGTTTCTAGAAATTGCTGTTGCCATTCTTCTGCTCTTGTTGCCATCTCCTGTAAGCTACCCTGACATCTCAAGGGTTAAAGATTGGCACTGCTTGTTCAACTAACAGACTTCAGTTATGATTTCAGGGATTAGGTAAGTGGCAGCAATAAAATGTTTGTGCTAGGATTTCCTTTTCTCCTAAGAATCATTATGTTATGGTGCTAGTGCATGCAAATTCAGGCTAACTGGTTTTAAAGCAGGCTTTGATTCTTCACTTGAGAATGATACCTAAACATTGGTCAGTAACTTCATTTTGCATAGAAGTAAAATTAAGACATAGAGAAGACCATAATTTGCGTAAAGTCACACATCTACTGATGACAGTCAGTATTTCAACCCAGCTCTGTCTAGCTTCAAAGACCTCGGTTATTTTAGTTCTAGGATCATAGATAGTTTTTCTTACTTTAAAAAAAAATTTCTACTTAAAAAATTTTATATGATATTGTTTTCATAATAAATAATAAATGCTTTTTATGCATTTTATAAGTAATAAGTGTTCTGGAAGTAGAGATAAAACGTTTTTATATAATCTAAAGAAGAGAGAAAGAAGAGATTTTTTTCCTATGAATGAGAAACATGTCCCTGTTTCCCTTCTCCATTCTGGACGATTTGCTGTGTTTGCACCTGCCAGATTGTGCTAAAATGGCCTGAAGACAGATGAAAACAATGTGTTCTATAAGGCTGAGAATCTCTACTTTGACGTACAGTTTCATTAAAGCTTGTGTGATCAGACTGTGCAAAAATTAGTGTCTATTATTAACTAAACTATCAAATGCTAATTACTAATAAAACATGGAATAAAAACAAAAAGATATTTTTTTTAATATTCATTACTTGATTTCCAACAGGATTCCATGTAGCTGAAGAAACTTGAATATATATAAAACTGCAAGGATATATTCCTTTGTCCTCTTTGGGCTAAGTGTGCTTCCTCCCTGGGAAAGAAACAAAAGTTTTGGGATACATTTTTATTCATGAAGTTTCTTTCTGTAGACTTCTTAGGAAAAGAACTTCTGGGTGGATGAGTAAAATATGTTCCTTTTGTTCTGACATGTCTGCCAGATGAGCTGCCACAATGCACTTTAATGACCCTTCTACAGTCACAACTGACATTGACACTGACAAAAAGTATTTGGGACAAAGAACCATGTTCACCAGTACATCACCTTCCAGCTTCTCCACAAGCTCTGCATTTTATGCTACTCTCTTGGGCTTAAGAACATTTGTACCTAAGGAAATTGAATACTCCTTTAATACTTAAGGACTTTATCCTGGGCAGGGGAGGGGAGAGCCAGGATCAAACTGTTTTGGCCGGTAAGCCCTTTGATAAGGAAAACTCTGAGGCCCAATTATTTAAGAGCTAAAAATCACCAAATCAGGAACAACTGTAATTCTTTTATTTTATCTTTTTATATCCATTGAAACCATGTTTGTGATTGAGCCATGTAAATGAAATAGTTCAAAGACGCTTAAAAAGCCTGTTTCCTAAAAAAAAAATTCATGTGCTTCTGACAGTTACATAAAATTTCAAATACTATATAAAAAACCCTAAATGTTGAGTAAATGAAGGTTATTAATCGAAGACTGGGCAGTGAAAAACAGTTGGGAGTTGGAGAAATGGAATGGTATTCAGAAACACAGCTAATTTAGGCTGTCTCTGGGGCAGGGCTTAAACTGAAAATCAAATAAACTTTTTTTTTTTTTTTTTACAAATAGTTTATTGTCAAATTAGTTTCCACATAACACCCAGTGCTCATCCCCGCAAGTGTCCTCCTCTATGCCCCTCCCCCCTCCCCCCATATCCATCAGTCCTCAGTTTTTGTCAGCATTCAAGAGTCTCTCATGGTTTGCCTCTCTCCCTTTCCCCCACCATTTCCGCCCTTCTTCTCCCCCTTGTTCCTCCGTCAAGTTCCTCCTAATCCTCCTATACGTGCAAACATATGATATTTGTCCTTCTCTGCCTGACTTATTTCGCTCAGCATAACACCCTCAAGGTCCATCCATGTTGCTACACATGGCCAGATTTCATTGTTTCTCATTGCCATGTAGTATTCCATGGTATAGATAAACCACATCTTCTTGATCCATTCATCTGTTGATGGACACTTAGGCTCTTTCCATGTTTTAGCTATTGTGGAGAGTGCTGCTATGAACATTGGGATACATGTGCTCCTATGCCTCAGCATTTCTGTATCCCTTGGGTAAATTCCTAGCAGTGCTATTGCTGGGTCATAGGGGAGTTCTATTGTTAGTTTCCTGAGGAACCTCCACACTGTTTTCTAGAGGGGCTGTACCAGTTTACATTCCCACCAACAGTGTAGGAGGGTGCCCGTTTCTCCACATCCTCGCCAGCATCTAGAGTTCTCTGATTTGCTCATTTTAGCCACTCTGAGTGGCGTGAGGTGGTATCTCAGTGTGGTTTTGATTTGTATTTCCCTGATGAGGAGGGATGCTGAGCATCGTTCAAATAAACTTCTGAAGAGTAGCCTGTTTTTGTTTGGGTCCTACCTATAGGATGTTCAGCTTTAAACATAAGCTAAGACTGTAAGAGAATGGTCCCATGTCTAAGAGTGTGGTTCAAGGAGCTTGAGACTACACTGCTGTTTTGAATCCTGGCAAAGTCAAAAACAAACTTCCAAAAGAATAAGAATTCTTCTGAAACTGTTAGTTCTTAGTAAAACACTCAGCTTGGAGAATATTTCACCAGTGCCCATTAGTTTTAGAGCAATAATTAGGAGATAATTAGCCTAGTAGCTCTCTCAGTGAATTTATATGAGGAGTGATAAATATCAATACTTATCTGCATGGTTTCAGTTCTTCTGTTGTGTATGCTTTGTACCAAAACCAGACATCTCGGGGTATTGGGATGACTGATGTGGGCTGAGAGGGGGAAGCATCCCCTTGACTTGGCCCAAAAATATTGGTGACTCCGTGCCCTCAGCATCCCAGAAGTGAATGAAATTGCAAAGGAGAAAGCCTCTAGTGTTTCTTTTAGGGATTAGTTCATGCGGAAAAATAGAGTATTTCACAGAGATCTTAACTGATCAAGGAAAGGAACTTCTTTCTGTATGAATACAACCTGGAAATTCTACCAAAGCAAGAGTGTGATAAAAATCTTTCCACTGATACAGCTTACAGTGGATAAAGGATGTAATACAGCAAAAAAGAAACAACAAACAACAGAGGCTCACAGTAGAGATTATGCAGAGCTAAGAGAATTTTTCTCAGGTAATAAACACTTGCAGTCATGATTTTGCAGAATGTTTCAGAAGGAAACGATGTTACAGAAGTGCGATTGGAGAAGACCATGTTGAAATGAGGAATTCTGCCATTTGTGATGAAGAAACCAAAAATTACTTTTGAATTGTATTGACAATATTGATGGGGAAAAAGTGTTTATTTCAATAGATATTTGTGGTGGCCCGTACAGTTTTAGGGTCAAATGCAGACAGGGTCTGCAGAGGACAAGAATTAGATGACTAACAGGGACAGAAGCCGGACCAGAGTAGTGCTGTTGTCATTTCCTCGGGCTTCCTGGCTTCCCCAGGAGGAGGAGCTGGATGCTTAGTCTAGGGCCACATGTTAGTGTCAATAACAAAGCATTTGTTATTCAAAAATACCCTGTTAATTTAACAAGGAGCCCATTAGACTGATTTGGCTCCAATATTTAGTGGTCTAGGTAAGCAAACCAAAATATAAGCCTGCATGTGCCTCACAGTTACGAAATTAAAATGCTGAAGGAGAAGCAATCACAAACAGCTAACCGGGCTTTAAACTGCAACCAATCAAAATGATTTCCTTTCTTTGCTTCTGCACTTCCTCTATATAATTCTTTCCCAGAACCACTTCCCAGAACCGCTGCCCTATTGGAATTGGTAAATGTTCAAATTAACTTTTAAAATCTTTGGTATGTCTTTATTTTTTAATACCTCTCTCAACTTCTAATTAGGGCAGACCCTTTAGGGGAACCTTTGTTTTGTTGAGGTGGATGATGGGTAAGGAGGTGGATGATTGGTAAGGATGCAAACTGGGGAAATTAAGGATGAACGAAAATGTCCAATTTAAAGAAAGCAAACTGAGACATTGGGGGAGATAGTTCTGTGAGCAGAGATGGGATTGCAGATACAAAGAAGAGTTCCAGGTACCTGAAGTCAGAGAGGAATCTGAGAGGAATCTGTAAAGCAAGTGAAGAAGAGCATTTCTGGGGTATCTGGGTGGCTCAGTTGGTTAAGCGTCTGGCTTTGGCTCAGGTCATGAGGTCACAGTTTATGAGTTTGAGCCCCAGATCAGGCTCTGTGCTAACAGCTCAGAGGCTGGAGCCTACTTCGGATTCTGTGTCTCCCTCTTTCTGTCTCTCTCTGCCCCTTGCCTTCTTGTGCACACTCTCTCTCTCTCTGAAAAATAAATAATTAAGCAACAACAACAAAAAGCTTTAAGAAGAGCATTTCTGATGTTTTACTGGCCAGAACACTTTCTTCCATTTCCTCATGGACACTTCAGTAAAAATGACATTATTTATACTTCCAGTTATGTTTGTATATTGAGAGATGACATATCAAGCCTGACTCCAGGGCATGTTTGGGAAGAGAGAAAGGAAGTCCAGGAAGGCCAGTCTCATTTGGATTACAAATAAATTGAATGTGAATCTGTATACAATTACTCTTCTGTAATATATAGGGTATTTTTAAATCATTCCCCATTTTTAGGAGAAAATACTTTATAAAATACTTATTAATCTCCTCAACTGTTATTAGGCATAATTAATTGAACTGAGGAAATTTCTGCTGACAGTTGCAGTCAGGAGTCTGCGCCTAGAGGGTAGAGTGGGTGAATAGACATTTTTATAGAATGCTTCCAGAAAAACTTTCATTTCTATTGGCATTTGCTTGATATAATATGCCTACAAGTTATCATTATTTGCAGAGTAATAAGATAGTTTATAAGCTTCTTATCAATTTTGTCAATATGTAATTATTTTTCCAACTAATGAGGGATTGTTAGCACATAAATAACATTCCAAGAGTGCGTCTTGCCCATTTTAATAAGTCAAATACTTGTTGAATTGATGATAAAAAGCAAGATCTAAATTTAAGAACACTGCGTCCTTTCTCAGTTGAAGGTATAACACAAAGTAAATTAAGGTTCTATGTAATTTATTGGATTTTTAAAAGCTTTGTGAACTTTTCCTAAAAATGCCTTGAGGCATTAACAATAAAATTAATTTGAGCA
Organism: Crocuta crocuta; assembly: GCF_008692635.1. Lineage (NCBI taxonomy): Eukaryota > Metazoa > Chordata > Mammalia > Carnivora > Hyaenidae > Crocuta > Crocuta crocuta. The sequence goes on from NW_027531334.1 coordinate 8,141,272, forward strand.
TCTGCATCTACTTACAGCAATAATGATATATTGGAAAGGGAATTAGGAGGTGCACATCAAGCAAGATGCCCAGTTAACCCTTAGAATATTGAAGGGCGCTACAAATACGTGGTTACTTTAATAAGAAAGAGTGAAAACCTTTCTTGTGTCCTCTTTTTATATTCTTTGCACTTCTGTTGATAAGGCAGCCAAGAAAACAAACTAATGTTTGTCAGTGACCATATAGCAGCTAAGGTTCAGGGGTTCCTCTTGGAATGTGGATGCTGAGGTCTTTCCTTTTCTTTTCGTTCCCTGCCAGAGTCTGTCTGCCCTCAGCCTGTGCAGGTGGCTGGCTCTGCAGGACGCAGTTTCCACACACCCCCGTAACCCTCTACGGTGTGCCTGCTACCAGGGAGCTGCATACATCCATCACATCATAAAGTGCTCTTTTCAGTTGGCTGCTAGAGGGTCCTTCACATTTACACTTTATTTATTTAAAAAATGTCTAAATTGTGAGAAGGGAAAAGTAGAAACATAACAGAGCAACTCATGAGGGGAATAAAAGGAGCTTTGGAATTTTTCTGTAACTGATTTTATCATGCACCGTGACCCCCTTTTGCTAGTGGGGTGAAAACTTGACAATTAGTGATAATTCAATCTCATCTGGCTACAACACCCTCTTTTAGATAAATGGTCCATCTGTTCAAAGCTCACTGTCAGGATGGTTTCTTTCCTCTCGGGTGGCACCACTTCCATCTCTTCCTTCCCAGGAAGGCAAGTTGGGGCAGGAGGAGACTAAGTGTTCTCACAGTTGTGGGTGGGAACTCATGGATTGGGGGCAGGGGGAGGCTGTGTCCAGGCAGGCCTCTGGGCCAGAGTATCTTATGTTTGCATGTGGGCAGAGACATCTGCTTTGCAGCCTCTGTCTCTGTAGCGCAGTGGGCTCTAGATAGTTGGGCTGTTCCTGATCATTTCTCCCTTCTCCACTTGTGCTTTTCTGATCCTGTGATTACCTGAGGTTGGGCTGTGGCTCCTGCTTAGCCCCAGCTTGTTAGTTGGCCCTTGGACTCCCTTCCTCAGGACCACTTTTCTTGCAGTGCTACTCCAGCAGGTCAACTCACCAGCCGATGGCATCAGCTGTTCTCTCCAGGACAAAGGGAGCTTCTAGATTACTTACATGTCACACTGAGGCCCCAGAGGAAGTGGGATACTGTGGTGAGTGCTCTTGCTGTCCAAGCTTGCCATTTATTCTCCCACAGTGACCCCAGATTGACAAGGCTGATTTGAGGGGTGGCTTTCCAGAGTTCCAAGCGGCACCTGTTTTCCCCTTTATCTAGAGTATTTCTGTTGCCCTTTGATCTGATGCCAGATTCAGATCTGTAGGTCTTTGTAGCCTCTCCTTGCCGTTGCTCTTTTCCTCTTATTTATCCTGTGAAAAAAGAGCCATTCATATACGGAAAATATAAAGGGGAAAAAAATAAGTGGTCAGTTCCCTCTAATCTTGAGTCAGATACTCTTCGCAGTCTTAGCTCTCCGTTCTTGCTGTGTGCTGTGGGATCAAACTCTGTGACATCTGCGAATGCAGATGTCTATCCAGGAGTATGTGTGTTAGCTGGTAATTGGTAGGGAGAAGAGAAGGAACACAGGGCATGGAAGAAGGGTCTGTCACAGAAATCTTTGTCAATAACTTCATAGTGGCCACAATGAGGAATGCAGCACGGTTGCCATCTAGGAGTATGGATTTGCTTTCACTCCCTTCATTCATCTTAGTTGAGAAATGAAACTAGCTCAATAACTTCTGTTTGCTTCTTGCCTTTAACACTTCGCAGTGAGAATAGACTAGGAACCAGTAGATAATTTTATTTTTAGTATATTCTTATACAGCAGCATTATTAGTTTCCTAGGGCAGCCATAACAATACCACAAACCGGATAGTTTATCAAACAGAAATGTATTTTCTCACAGTTCTGGAGGCTGGAAAGTCCAAGATCAAGGTATCTACAGGCCTGATTTCTTCTGAGGCCTTTCTCCTTGGCTTTCAGATGGCTGCCATTCCCCTGTGTCTTCCCATGTTTTTTCCACTGTGTGCAGTTATCCCTGGTGTTTCTCTCTATTCTTATAAGGACACCAGCCATATGGGATTAGGGCCCTGCCTTAATGGCTTCATTTAAAATTAATTGCTTCTTTAAAGACTTTATCTCTAAATATAGTTATATTATGAGGGACTGGGAGGTAGGACTTCAATATATGAATTTTGGGCCAAATATAATTCAGCCCATAGGAGCAACTGTATTCTAGGGAATTCAAAGTACTTTTAAATCAGAACTATTACTGAAACAAATGTTAATATCATCACTACTTTTCAGACCATAAAATGCAAGAATAAGGAATGGTTTGTTAGAGATTTCAAAGCTCAGGAGAGAAAGTGAGAATTTTATTCAGTGCTCTTAGAATGAATGGGATATTGTTATTGCATTTTCTTCTTCTTCTTTTTTTAATGATTATTTATTTTTGAGAGAAAGAGACAGAGCATGAGTAGGGAAGGAGCACAGAGAGAGAGAGACACACACAGAATCTGAAGCAGGATCCAGGCTTTGAGCTGTCAGCACAGAGCCTGACACGAGGCTCAAACCCACAAACCATGAGATCATGACCTGAGCTGAAGTTGAACACATAACTGACTGAGCCACCCAGGTGCCCCCCTCCTGCAGTTTTAATTTTATTCTTTTAATTATAAGATAATACCTTAAAATGTGCTTGGTGAGAACATTTAAAACTCTACAGAAAAACATAAAGAGTTGTCTTTTTCTTTATATTATAGTCTCTTTCCTGCCCCCCCCCCGCAGAAGTTAAACATGTTAATGTTTTAATTTCTATTCTTTCATATAAATAATATTTGTACACCAATATGTGCAGAATTTTTAAATTTTGATTTTGTTTTTTCAAAATGGCATAATACTATATGTGTTGTTGTTTGGCTTTCGTTTTTCACTTAACACGATGCCTTGGAGTTCTTTCTATGTTACTATAAGGCAAGGTTTCGCAAGCTCGGCACTAGGCATTTCTGATTGAGTCTTGGTTTGGAGACGAGGTGTCCTGTGTATTGTAGAATGTTCTGTGTGTTGTAGAATGTTTAGCAGGATCCCCGGCCTCTGCTCACTAGAGGCCAGTAGCACTTCGCCCTCTGCCAGTGGTGACAACCAAAAATGTCCCTAAACGTTCATTGTCAAATGTCCCCTGGTGGGCAAAATTGCTTTTAGTTGAAAACCATGGGTATAAAGATATTTCTTATTTATTTATTTATTTGTTTGTTTGTTTATTTATTTATTTTACTTTAGACAAAGAGGTAGAAAGAGTGCAAGCTGAGGAGAGGGACAGAAGGAGAGAGAATCTCAATGGACATTTAGGATATTTCCATCTTATTACCATTAGGAGCAACACTGCATCTTTATGTGTGACTCTTAACACATCCCTCCTGACATGTGACTCTTTGTTAGTTATACTAACGTCACTTTAGATAAAAAATATCTGGAAATTTAATTGCTGGGTCAAGGAAGAGGCACAATTTATATCATGATAGGTGCTATCAAATTATCCTTCAAAAGCTTTGTCTATTTCTCGGCAGCCTTGCCAAAACTGAATAGTATCAAACTTTCTGAATTTTACTAGTTAATACCACTAAAAATTTGTATCTTTGTATTTCCCTAATTACTAGACATTGAGCATCTCTGCACTTCATTTCCATTTCTGTGATCTATTCATATTTCTTGTCCCTTACCGTTTTTATGAGTGGTTTGATTTGTGGGAGTTCCTCATATGTATTCTGATTCCTAATGCTTCTACTACTACATACATTGCAAGTATTTTCTCCTATTCTTTGGTTTCCTAACTTTGTTAACACAGCCTTTCATGATTACAAATTTAATTTTTTTATATAGTTAAGCATTTGAATCTTATATTTAAGAAAGGGTTTTCAAGTCTCTATTGTATAATACTTTATATTTTTATTCTTCTTTAAAAGTTTTTTAATGTTTATTTATTTTTTAGAGAATAAGAGAGAGAGAGAGACAGAGAGAGAGAATGAGCTGAGGAGGGGCAGAGAGAGAGGGAGACTCAGAATCAGAAGCAGGCTCCAGGTTCTGAGCTGTCAGCACAGAGACCCACATAGCTCTCGAACCCATGAACTGTGAGATCATGACCTGAGCTGAAGTCAGACACTTAACCAACTGAGTCACCCAGGCACCCCTTATTCTTTATATATGTTTTATCATACTTTACTTTTTACCTTTTAGATCTTTAGTCATCTATAATCCATTTTTTGTAAATGCTTTTCATATAGTGATATTTTCTCTATTATTGACCCAAGCATCTGTATAAACAAATTTTAAGCTGTAGGACCAATCTGCATATGGGTCATCTAATAAAAGCCTGGTGATAGAACACAAATGGAAATTTTCATTTGTATCCATGTTAAAATTTATTTAGGTATTTTCTGTCTCTGTTTCAAATAGAAATTCATGGCATTTGGGCAGGTGAATTTCTTACTGTTGTCCCTGTTGCCTTCACCATGCCTGCTCATTGCCTGGTACAAGTGTTGGAATAGAGCTCTTCCTTAGCAGGGAGCAGAAGAGCAGGATTCTGATGATTTGCAGGTAGTGGATCATTTTCAGGGAATAGAGTCTACATCCTAATGAGGCCTCTGAATTCCTCCTCCATTTTGCTCTGGGCCAGTCCCCAGAGGCTCTGTATTTGAAATATACACCATGCAAGACATAGGTCTTTTTTTTTTCCCCATTCCTGGATTGGTTAGTCTGGCTGGTTTCCAAAGACACAGGGCCATCACATATTGGAGAGCATATTATTCTTGGATTGCAAAACCTGAATGACTGACCAGCTGAGGGCCTGGGAGGGCCTAGGAGGCAGGGATTTGAAAGGGGCTGCTGAAAACAAAGCAGCCCATAGCCCAGAGCTTTAGCAGAGATGGAATAACTCTGTGGTTTCCTTACATCTCATTACCAATTCTGCCTTCACACTGGATGAGTTCAGACCCTTTCATATTCATTGCAGATTAATTAAACTTTGTAATCGGGGAGGAGAACAATGAAAGAAGTAAAGAGAGTCTGGAAGAATGTAACACTGGTGAGACTGTACATGAAAAAGAACAAAATAAAAATATGCACGGGCGGTGACATCTGTTTCTTCCCCTGTGACCCCATTTCCTACCTCCCCCACCCTTCCTTCTCACTTGGCTCTGGCCACCCTGCCCTGCTGCTCCGTATATACCCCAAAGCGTGCCACTTTGGCGAGAGCTCTTCCCCAGTGTTTGGGGCCCACTCTCCCACTTTCTGCACTCTTGGCACACAGAGAGTCTGTAGTGAGACCCCTGTCCATTTTCTGTGTAATTACACACCTCTCAGCTTACCTGGCCCGGATTTCTCTTTCTCTGCAGCACGTCATACCTTCTGCTATGCTGTGTACCTATGCACAGTGTACACACTCACGCAGGCACATGGATTGCCGTCAGCTTCCCCTCTTGCAATGTAACCTGCAAGACTGGGTTTTCTGTTTCTTTGGTTCATACCCTATCTTCGGGTCCTGGACTATAGCTGGCACTCAGAACATTTTTGTGCTGAATAAATGTCCACATTGAGATTACTCAGCTAAGACATGGGGAAGATAAGACATGTTACATCCTGATTCTTGATTATCATCGTAGGAACGCTGAGGTATTATATTTAAAATGGATATGACATTCTAAGATGAGGTAAATATGCTTTTAGTGTATATTTTGTTTGTGTCTTGTACTGTATATATAACTTGTAGGAGTTTAAAGGGCATGTTAAATTTGCTGAAATAAATGCTGCTGTCAGTAACTTTGGGGTTTTGTGAGATTGGAAAGCAGAAACTAGGGGAGGCAATATTACGGTGATAGATTTCCACTGGCTTGTGGCTAGCCTGCAGCTCTCTATGAGGCCATTCATGCAAATCTTTCTATTTCAGGCTCATTTCAGTAAGGTGCACTCTTAGAGATTTCTTCTTTTGTGAATAATAGAATCAATAAAAGATTAGCAGGATGTTCCTTGAAAACTAACACGTCAGCCAACAGAGTGCATATTTAGGTAAAGGTAATACTTCTTTGTTTGTAGTAGCTGTTTACCAATAATTATGAACATGATCTCTTCACCTTATGACACTGTTATGTGAAAAACAATTAAATGTATACAGTTTTAATGAGTGCTATATATTTACAGGGGGGCAAATAAAACCTGTGAATCCTGTTTTTTTGTTTTGTATATTTTGATAGAATGTTTGAATCTTTTTATCATATAAAACAAGAAAAATGAAGTAAATAGAGAGTAGTGCATTGAAATTGAATCCGTTTCCAAATCGTATCTTGAATTCTGTGTTCTTAGTGAGCTTATCCTGAGCCCCTCAACCAGTTTGGAGCTTTTCTACCCTAGAACAAGGAAGGACTTTGGATTTTCCTAAAAATGCTTGCTGGCTTTATAGTCTAATAAACTGTATACATGTCCCATTTCATCTATCAGATTGTGGTTTTAAAATTATAGTTGCACTTGGGTAGGTCTTTTAAAATTTCAAAATGTTGAAAATATCAGCTTCATAATAAGATAAAATGGGATTTTAAAATTATATTTAGGGCACAACAAACGTTTACTTAGAATAGGAGTATAATTTGACACTTATCAAACGATTTGATTAAATGCTGGGAAATAAGAGACTGCCCTTTGCTCTCAAAGGGCTCTGAGTGAAATGTTTTCTGGGTGAAAAAACATTAAAGTGAATGCCTGGAATACATGGGGAAAATAACAACATGAGAAGTAGTGAGCAAAACTGAATTCTTTTTTTTAGTTCTACAAGTTGCCTTTCTTTTTTTTTTTANATCTAGAGTCTCCTGATTTCTTCATTTTAACCACTCTGACCAGCCTCAGTGTGGTTTCGATTTGTATTTCCCTGATGATGAAGGATGCTGAGCATCGTTTCATGTGTCTGTTGGCCATCTGGATGTCCTCTTTGGAGAAGTGTCTGTTCATGTCTTTTGCCCATTTCTTCACTGGATTATTTGTTTTTTGGGTGTGGAGTTTGGTGAGTTCCTTATAGATTTTGGATACTAGTCCTTTATCTGATATGTCATTTGCAATGATCTTTTCCCATTCCATCAGTTGTCTATTAATTTTATTGCTTGTTTCCTTTGCAAAATTAAATTCTTAATTCCAGCGTTTAGGTGTTGTGCTGTCTCTAAGACTTCTTGCTGGAGAGCTATGACACAAAAGGAGGGTAACCATATGCAGAAAAACAAGCTAATAGAAATTTTCCTTTGAGTGAACAATGCAATTCCTGAAATTACCAAACTGAATATTTAAGCTTTATGAAAAAAGTAGTGTTTACAGCTTATATATGCACTAGCAACATGAATGTGAGGACTGTCCCATCCTCTAATACCTAGTCTGATTAAATGATATTAAGAGTAAAATGAGAATTCACTTGGATTATTTAACAAATAGCCTCATCGCTGATATTGAGCTGTTTGCATTTTTCTTCTTGAAATTTTTTGCCAATTTTTTAACATTTTAATGTTTGCCTTAATATAATTTGTGACAGAATCATCAGCTATGGGCTTTCTTCTGCAAGGATAATACTTGGGAATAGGTTAACTAAAGCTTTCTTGGAAACTTATTTCAAGTGTGATTTGTAATACTCTGGCTCTTTGGTCCAGTTTGAATCTCATCTATTGAATAGCTTCACTGACCAGTGAAATACTACTAGAGACTCATTGAGAACCCATCAGTTCAGTGGGAACCCTTAGTGGATCCAAAAGACACCCTTGTATTTGTTGATGATCATGAAATGAAGTGGAAATGATTTCTTGTGAATATGAAATGAAAGCCAGGGCTATAGATGATATTTGCAGAAAACAGTGTCCATAAAACTGTCAGAAAAATAAACTTTACTTTGGTTAAAAACAGAAAAACTAAAAAAAAAAGAAGAAGAAGTTTCTAGTCAAGCCCAACATACGTGACTTTACATGGTGGTCATTTTCAAGGCAATATTTTCTCCCTCCTCCCCCATAGACAGCAGCTAGGTATTTGCACAGGCACTAGAGATAAGTATTTATCTCTGAAAAGAGATTCAGGAAAGAATGTCTTAGAAATTGGAATGATTTCCTCTTTTTCTTTCCTATCTAATTATTCATATACTTGCTCTTCCCTCTACATAGTGTTGGATACCAGCCTATTACCAAGGATAATGTCAGGATTGCACATTTCTTTCCGCATGTCATGCTTTTATAGGGCATTGACTCTAGAAATAATCACCAACAATTACTACTGTTAGTTACATAGTATGACAGAGACCCTTAGACTATTATCCTTCCATGGCATTTTCATTACAAATCCCATTAAAATGTGATTTACTGTCTCAAGTACTTCATACATTATCCAGAATCGCTATTCAAGGCTGATATTATAAACTACTCTATACCTTTCTTTTTTGATCTATCAAAATAAGCCAAGGCTCTGCTGTCCAAAATCTGTGTATATGCCATAGTAAAAGAATGCCTATTGAGTCTTTAAAAGAAACTAAACTTTTATGTGAGACTGCCTTCAATGGGGACTTAAGCTGTTAATTTATTTTATTATTCTTGGCATTCACCAGTGCAGTTGTGTTCTCTCAGAGCACCTCACCCCCCTAACACCCAAGCCCGAGGCCTAAGCACATCTGTAAAATAGAAGTTGTCTCAGGATAGGAGTTACATCTTTTGAAGCTGCTGTTTGAGTTTATAGTATTTAATATCTGTGGATACAAAGTGATAATAGAAAAAATGAAGATGACTCTAGGTTTTAATTTTAATTTATTGTGAGAATCATAATAGTACCAGTGCTTTAAATCTCAAAGATCTTACTACCTTGTAGATAAATTCATAGACTGTCTCTGAATTTCTCCCTTTGCCCTAGATTAGTTCCTGCTCCTGTATGTAGTGGGCCAGGAGGCTCAGTTTCCTTCGACAGGACAGAACTCCACACGGACTTACTTAGAAAAGAACTTGGCAAAGTGCTGAATTACCACCAGCCCCCGGAAAGAGACTAGGCCCTTAAGGCTGTATAAGTGAGTGGGCCTGTGGAGTATGCACTTTAGTTCCACCTTATTATTGATAGATGATGAAGAGTCCAGCTCCCAGACAAACACCTGTGGTATGAGTTCTTTTTAGACTCGACCACAGGAAACAACAAAGACTCTAAGGGAAAACTGCCCTCTGCACAGCAGGCTTGGTATGCAGCCAATGCACGGTAGTCTCTGAAGGGAGTTGCAGTCAAGGACTCCAGCTCCTGGTTAGATGCCATGCTCGGATGCATTTCTGGGTTCCTAGCCCAGGCACCTCCATTCAGAGGCCTCTTTACTGGAGGACTTTGGCAGAATTCTTCTCCCAGTGTCTCTGCTAAGACCTCTTTATCCTGTAGAGGGATGAAGCCTTGAGGAGCATTTTTCTCCATTCTAACCCAGTACTTGGTACTTTTCCATTTCTAGGCCTTCCCACTCCTCCTCTTTCTGGCCTCTAGGTTCTTACAACTTCAGGGGCTTTTTATTTGGGACCCTTGGCACTGAGATGATTCCTCACATCTAGGTTGATCCACCCAACCTTGACTCAGTCATGATCCATGGGAAAAAAATGGAGTAGCAAGGCAGCTGGCACTTTCTCCTATTTGACCTCTTGCTAACAGTATCACAGTAAATAATTAGAGGCCTGACTGTTTCATTTTTGGCTTGTCCTTGTAATTGACAGTACCACTTAATCCAGCATCTGGCAGCACAACTCAACTCAACTTAGCTCTTGATGGTTGATATTACTTTTGTGTAGAATGATCTCATCTTACCCATTTCACATCTGAATTCTAAACATTAGAATTTAAATCAGAAATCTAACTATTGAACCATACCTTGGAGTAGTATACAGAGAAGAAGAATTAATCTTGACTATTACTAGGATAGCTGATTTTGTAGTGAATCCAATCCTAATTATGGTGCTAAGATTCATCCCTGAACTGCATTCCTTCATCTGTGTGCCATGCCCATTTTACCTTTGATATAGATACAAATTTAGCCAATAATATCTCTAATTAAATAATAATGACATTTATCAAATGGCTGCTTTGTGCCACATACTATGCTGGGAATATAGCAATGAGAAGAATCTCAGAAGTTCTGTATAAAATATTAGAGAAAATATGGATGAGTCATGCTTAATTAGGTGAGCACACTATTATGTTTGCAGGGGATCTGTTCTGTAAAATAGCAAGGTGCTAATCAGTGGTTGGTACATATGGAGATGCATAGGTGAAAGGCTCTGGGTGGCTGGCAGAATTTAGGTAGCATCATTATTCTGGCCACGTAGGGTGGAGCCCAGGATATGGTAAAAATTTCACCATGTCACTAAAATGTCAGATGGAAAACAAATAAGATTAGACCTGTAAATAGAAGTAATACAGTGGTATCAGGGAAAGTTTTTGTGATGTGGAGAACTGTTGGTATATTAATGTATGGTCATCCAGGCTAATCCCATAAACAGACTCTAATCCTAAACCTTCTGCCTTTAACCCTGTACGTATAATCAAAGGCTGGTAGGCAAGGCAGTGAAGTTGCTGATCTATTGGCCTGGTGAGGATTGGCTTGTGAGCTGGACCAGAAGGAGAGCATCAGTCACTCTGGTTGTACAGCTAATAAATGGGAAAGAAGTTTGAGCAGATGCTGAGAGCTCATTTATGACTGGCTAATCTGTTGAGTGAAAAGAGTATGGATCTTAGTATATTTAAATATAAGGACTTCTGCTTCTTGTTTTGAGGCGGAAAGTTGCAAAAGACCATTGTTTCCACTATGAGCACAACCTGATGGATTCCCATAGCAAAAAGCTAATTATTCATAAGTGAATTAAATTCTAGGAAGGGATTGATCCTTTCCATCAGAGAAGGACTCGTGACTGCTGTTGTCCCCTGGAGAATGGCAGGGGAGTTCTCCAACCACCTTAAACTGGGTAAAATGAAACCAGGTGAACTTTTAATAAACGTTTAACAAAGCATGCTGGTTGGTTTGTTGGATCAAACTCTAAGAAGCTCTAGTCAGAGAGCAAAACTATATCTGCCTTCCAATTCTGACCCACTGAGAGAACAGACGCAGCATGCTGAAGCTTGGAGGCACTTTATGGGAGCTAAGAAAATTACTTGGCAACACACAATGTCTTCTTAAGCTTTAGGGCAAATTAAATTCATGTCACCTGTAGTGCACTAAAGGCTGGAGGCAGAGCAGAAGAACGGAGAGAAATCCCTCAGCTACACCAGGAATTTACTGATTTCAAGGCAATGGCCCGCTGAAAGCTAGGGTCAGGACAGTAGGCTTAAGAAAGATCTTCAGAGCTTGAAGAGCAAAGGGACACCACAGAGGTCTTAAAAGCTGATGGGTAGATTCTAAAGCATAGAGAGACCTTTGAAGCATTACTGGTGTTCAGATCACAATTCCTGGTCCTGCTATTAAAATACTTGAAGCCATTGGTTACTAGAATTTAGGTAAAGCAGAAACATCCAGAATCAGCTCAATGACAGATTAGATTGACTTAGCATGGAACTAGCACAGCATAATTTCTATTGCATTCTGTTGGTCAAAGCCATTCAGCAAGGCCAGTGCAGATTCAAAGGTAAGATAAATAATTTCCATCTCTTTTTTTAATGTTAGTTTTTGAGAGAGAGAGAGAGAGTGAGTGGGGAGGGGCAGATAGAAAGTAAGATACAGAATCCAAAGCAGGCTCCAGGCTCTGAGCTGTCAGCACAGGGCATGATGCGGAGCTTGAACTCACAAACCACGAGATCATGACCTGAGCCAAAGTTGGACACTTAACCAACTGAATCATCCACGCACTCCAGTAATTTCCATCTCTCGATGGGAGGAGTTATCATGCATGTATATAGAGAAGAAGGATTGTTGGGTCCATATTTGTGGAGTAATTATGATATTAAGCAGTGCATTTATAAATAATCCATGGTTTAAGAATGAACCATAGTTTTAAGAATAAAACAAAAGAAATTTCTTCCTTCCTTCCTTCCTTCCATCCTTTCTACCTTCCTTCCTTCCTGTTGATCTAATATCTATCATCTATCAGGTTAGAATTATTCCATTTTCTCTAATCATGTCCTTGTTATTTATTGACAAGTCTTAGTAGACAAGGCTTAGTAGACTATTAGTGCTTCCTAAAATGTGTTGATCTTTAATTCTACGGGCAGTTAATATTAAGTGAAACCAAACGGGCTTCTGTACAGCCAAGTTTTTCAGAGCCTTATTTGTCCTGATATGTGTAATACTAATACAAGTGGACTACTTTGGAGTCTGTCTCTGTTGGTGTATTTCCCAGACTCACCACTTTGACTCTAGACATCTTAAAGAATAATGTGGATCTTCACCATAAATATTCTTAAAGAGATAAACATAGTTTGTATTGTATATTACAAAGCAAAATGTCCACATTAAAGCTCAAACAGTATTTCCTCTGTGCCTTATTCTCCTTTTCTCCACTTGTACTATTTGTCTTTCTCTCTGTCCTTTGGTTTGTCTCTCTACCCATTGATTAATCCATTTATTCCATTCTCTTTCCAATAATACGTATTTCTTCATTATATATATTTTGTTTCCTGTACGAAAATGATTTTGTTCTTTGCAGCAACCTTGGAAGTTCAATATAGTCTGTGCTGTAGTTCTTTTTCTCTTCCTTTCTCTGTTCCTCTCCTCCTTTCCCCCACTTCTTTCTGTGGGGATAAACGCCCTGGATTTATGGTAAGCAAAATTTCCCATCTGATTACATTTAGGTTCTCTGAGAGAGGTATGCATTCTATAATGTGTACTGTTTCCTAAACTTATTTAACCATAGATTTTTTTTCCTTGAAGGGATGTTTTGTGGAACTAATTTTATATGCAAAAAGATGGGATACTCTGTTTTAATAAATGCCATTTTCTTTTTTGCTTTCAAGATATTTTTCAGTAATAAAAGGAAAATAAATGCTTATTGAAATGAAATTTACAAAAATGTATAAAGAAAAAAGTTAACAATTGTCTATACATTTCAACACAGATGTGCTCTGGAAGGGGATGGGCTGTCTCTGATTCACTATTGTCTAGCACAGTGCTAGATATGAGCAGGCCCTGAAAAAATATGTGCTGTATTTTCTAAACTGGTACAAACATATAAGGTATATTGATTATAAAAGAATTAAAATATATCATAACTATTCTGCATTTATATGCCATCTAGTTCTTATTCATGATGAACTCATAGTTAATCTATGCAACATGAAAGTCCCTGTGCAAAAGAACAGATTCGACTTAAAGTTTTAGATTGAATTATTGCAAAACCTTAGGAATATGTTCTCAGAAGCAGTGGGCTACTTGGAATCCCCTCATGCAAGCTTCATTTGGGGCCGTGGAATTTTATTTTATGCAACAGTCTCAAGTTTGTCTGCCAGTTCTCTACAGGCAGTGGTAGCTGTGCTGTCATTCTGGAAAAATATTAGAGACTTTCAAATCACAGATCCAGGTAATTGCCTTTCTGTCTATAGGTGGAATCAGTGTTGGCAGCTGTCTTCTAATTTAAAACCACATTACCCTGTGTACAGTTTGTGGCAGATCATGATTTAAATGTATTTGGAGAATTAGTTCTTTAAATGTGGAAACAAATTCATGTGATTATTAAATGTTCGAACAGCATGGAAGAGAATAACAATTAAAAATGCCTAGTGACTCCCTCCCAACTAACTCACCCTTTCTAGAGACAAATGCTTCTTTCCTGTGTTTCCTTCCTTTGATCACAAATTTTAGCTTCCAATTTTTTTTAGGACAAGTTAAACAGAGACATAGAGGATAGAAGAGACCATTAAAAAAAAAGAAACTAGTCTTCATGATTCCAAAGATCAAAATGAAGATA
>NW_027531334.1:8155368-8223316 GCF_008692635.1 Crocuta crocuta
TAAAGAAAGAAAAAAAAAGATACACACACACACACACACACACACACACACACACACACACCTCTTTGTATCCCAAGATTGCTGCTTTCCATAGCTTCTGTGGGGTGCTGAGAACCCCAGCCAATCTTTGGTGCATGAAAATTCGTAGAATGGGTGGTTCTTAGCTGTTATCTTGCTGGTCAGTCATTTGATCAAACTTTGTTAGAAGGAGTCATGTTAAAAAATTTCCTACCTCACTGATAATTATTTTCTTTCATATAATGGAAAAAGGTTGATAATGACAGGCAGGGTGATACAGATTTGGAGCTCGACAAGTATGTATGGGCTTTCATTAAGCCAGTGGTTTACAAATAGGAACAATTTTGTCTTCCCAAGGGACATTGAGAGTGTATCTAGAAAAATGGATTGCCATGACTGGGGATGGGCAAGTACTCCTGCATGTAGTGGTTGGAAGCCAGGGATGCTGCCAAATATCCTACAAGGCACAAGACAGCACCCACAACAAAGAATTACCTGGTCCAAAATGCAATAGTGCCAAGGTTGAGGAATTCTGCTTTACATGAACTGTTTTACCATCTGTTCTTTTGGGGACAGTGATTTTCATTCAGAGAAACAAAATAGGCAACAATGTCCACAGCAATAAAATCCTGTGTATTTTCCACTGTGTTTACAGTTCAGGCTCTTGAACCTCAGAACATAATGAAAGGATGTGGTGTCCTACTAGTAGGTTCAACCAGAAAAAATAATTTTCTCATGGCATTATCAACCCTTAGCCTTTTCATCTTTTAACCTTTCTGATTATATTCCTTATAGAAAAACCCAATATATTGCAGGCAGATTAAACTTGAGTAATGGTAATAATAGCAAATAATAGAAAATATCCTATGTTTGTGTGAAAAATACTAAAAAAGTAGTGAGTCATTTGTTGAATTTTATGGCCAGCTACTTTTTCTCTGGTTCTGACCAGAATCTGCACAGATGCCATCTTTTGGTCAAAAGGTGATACATAAATCCCTTTCAGGGTGAAGCCTGATAACTGTGTTCTGGTGGGCTAATTGTATTTAATCTGCTCATTTCTGAATGTCATCACAGATTAAAGCATGTGAAAAATTAAATAATGTGAGATTGCATTGATTTGGGTTAGAGAGATGCTTAACCCATGGTAATTCCTGTCTTTGCTTCATTTCAGTGCAGTTTTGTCAGCTAGAGGAAAATGTGGAATATTGATCATTTAAAGTTGTCTTAGTGAAGGGAATCAGATTGTTGGATCTGTAATAAAATGGTTCAGAGGGTGTGCAATACATCCCCTTAATTTGTTGATGAGGAAGCAGGGGCTTTAAAGCTGGCCCTGGGTCACAGGTCAGTAGCCGTTCTTGGGCTGGAGTCCAGTCTCCCTCATCTGAGCCCACTGCTTTTTTCTGGTACTGTTTCTGTGCTGTAGCTCTTAATTATTTCCATGTGGCCAGAGCTGCTCAATATGAAATATGCCAAGGTCAGACCATGATATCTTATAGATATAATATTCATTACTTTAGACTGTTAAAGCTACTTTCACATGTATTATCTCATATCAAAAACAACCCTATTACATAAATGGAACAAGTAGTTTTGTCTCAGGTAATCAGAAGAAATAGAGATATTCAGTAACTTATGTGAGTTTAAATAACTAATAAGAAATAGAGCTAGGGATGCCTGGGTGGCTCAGTCAGTTAAGCATCTGACTTTGGCTCAGGTCATGATCTTGCTGCTCGTGGGTTCAAGCCCTCTGTTGGGCTCTGTGCTGACAGCATAGAGCCTGCTTCAGATCCTCTGTCCTCCTCTCTGCCTCTCCTCTACTCACGCTCTCTTTCTCTCTAAAAAATAAATAAACATTAAAAAAGAAAAAAAAAAAAGAAATAGAGCTAGATGTCCCAGTTCAGAACTGTCTTCTCCAGGTCTCTGCAGGTTTATTGTAGAGGTGAACAGTTCCATACTCGTATAAGACAAGCTGCTCTTTACTGGTTGCTTACTGTGTATCTGGTACTGTGGTGGGTATGCTTTACTCCATTTATTCTCACTGTAGCTTTAAGAGATTGACATGATTTGCTTACTAAATGAAGTGAGGTTTAGTGAAGTACTGTAACCTGCTTAAGTTTACACCCCATTAGACTATTTCATTCCAAAATCAATGTCTTAACAATTGTACTCTACTACCGGCATTGTTCAGTATGGTTTTTCTATGGCTCTTTTGGTAACCAGTATGGCTTCCTGATTGGAATAGCTATTGCACATCCAGTTTTACACATTGATGTTTTAATATTTTAAACCTTTTATATGTTTTCACCCTTATTTATAGCTGATGCTGAGAGTGGAGGTCACAGGTTAGGATAATTTTCTCTCTCTCCTCTATGTTCATCCAGTAGCTCCCGTCTGACTTTTTTCCTTCACCATACCTGCATTTACACACTCCATCTAACCTACCCAATGCAGAAAGAGCAGCCTTTCTAGGAAAGAAATCTGATTATGTTACTGTTTAGAAGCTGTTAATGGATCACCACAACTTAAAACACAAGATATTCTAAAATCTATTTCCTGCTTTCTTATGCGATTTTATCTCCTGCAAATCTACCACATACTCTGGTTCCAGTCATCTTGAAATTTAATAGTTTCCCGATTACCATGCAGTTTCATGTGTATTCATTTTCATATTCTTCAAATTATATAACTACACTGCCACCTGCTTCCATCCCCTGGCCCAGCCTGGCCTATATTCAGTTCTTCTATTATTTTTTTTAAATTAACGTTTATAATTTTAAGAGTATAGGTCTTTTACATCCTTGGTTAAGTTTATTCCTAGGTATTTTATTCTTTTTGGTGCAGTTGTACATGGGATTGTTTTCTTAATTTCTCTTTCTGCTACTTCATTATTAGTGTATAGAAATGCAATATGTTTCTGTAAATTAATTTTGTATCCTCTGACTTTATTGAATTTATTATCAGTTACAGTAGTTTTGGTAGAGTCTTTAGGATTTTCTGTATATGGAAATATAGTATCATGACATCTACAAATGATGAAAGCTGTAATTCCTTTCAAGTTGGATGCCTTTTATTTATTTTTCTTATCTGATTGCTATGGCTAGGACTTCTAATACTCTGTTGAACAAAAGTGGTGAGACATCCTTATCTTGTTCTGTCTTAGAGGTGAAGCTCTTAGTCTTTCACCACTGAGTATGATGTTAGCTGTTTTCATATATGATCTTTATTATGTTGAGGTATATTCTCTCTAAAGCTATCTTGAGAATTTTGATCATGAATGGATGTTGTACTTTGTCAAATGCTTTTTCTACATCTATTGAAATGATTCTGTGGTTTTTTATCCTTTCTCTTATTAATGTGATATATCACATTGGTTGATTTGTGAGTATTGAACCACATTTGCATCCCAGGAATAAATTCTGCTTGATTGTGGTAAATGACTTTTTAAATGTATTGTTTGATTTGGTTTGCTAATATTTGTTGAGGGTTTTTGCAACTATGTTCATCAGAGATATTTGCCTGTAGTTTTCTTTTTTGTCTGTAGAGTCTTTATTTGGTTTTGCTGTCAGGATAATGCCAGCCTCATAGAATGAATTTGGAAGCTTTCCTTCCTCTACCATTTTTGGAATAGTTTGAGAAGAATAGGTATTAACTCTACTTTATATGTTTGGTGGAATTTGCTTGTGAAGCCATATAGTCCTGGACTTTTGTTTGTTATGAATTTTGTGATTACAAATTCAATTTTATTGCTAGTATTTGTTCTGTTCAGATTTTTTATTTCTTCCTGATTCAGTGTTGGAAGGTTGTATGTTTCTGGGAATTTATCCATTTCTTCTAGTTGCATTTTTTTGCACATAATTTTTCATAATATTCTGTTATAATCTTTTGTATTTCTGTGGTATTAGTTGGTCTTTCTCCTCTTTCATTTCTGATTTTATTAGAGTCCTTCCCCCACCCCTCCTTCCCTCTGTCTTTCTGTCTTTTTTTTTTTTAAGTTTTATTTACTTTATTTTGAGAGAGGCAGAGACCGTCTGAGCAGGTGAGGAGAAGAGAGAGAGGGAGAGAGAGAATCCCAAGCAGGCTCTACATTTGCAGCACAGAGCCAGGTGTGGGGCTCCAGCTCACAAACCACGATATTATGACCTGAGCCCAAAACCACAGTTGGATGCTCAACTGTCTAAGCCACCCAGGTGCCCCACCGTCTCTGTCTTTAAATGAGTCTGGCTAAAGGTTTATCAACTTTGGTGATCTTCTCAAAGAACCAGGTCTTGGTTACATTGATCTGTTCTTTTTTTTTAATGTTTTATTTATTTCTGAGAGAGAGACAGCATGATCAGGGGAAGGTAAAAGAGAGAGGGAGACATAGAATCTGAAACAGGTTCCAGGCTCTGAGCTGTCAGCACCGAGCCCGATGTGGGGCTCAAACCCATGAACCGTGAGATCATGGCCTGAGCTGAAGTCGGACACTTAACTGAATGGCGCCCAGGCACCCCAATCTGTTCTGTTTTTTAAGATTATTTTATTTAGTCACTTTCTCATTCTAATCTTTATTATTTTCTTCCTTCTACTGACTTTGAGCCTTGTTTGTGTTCTTTTTATTCTAGCTCCTTTAGGTGTAAGATTAGGTTGTTTATTTTGATTCTTTTATTCTTTAAAACTGCCTTCAAGAATATTGCTTCTGAGACTCCTCAAACATCTAGAACATAGTTCTATCATGGCCCTATCTTTGTAGCTGATAATTGAATTTCCTTCCCAAGTATGTTCTGAGCTGCTTGATAGAAAGCAACATTTCATGTTTTTTGTTTCCTCAATGCTTAGCTCAATTCCTGGCATATGATAGCAAGCCAAAAATGTTGAATGAATGTGGTAGTGTCACAAGAATTTGAGGATTGAGTAGATATGGAAAGTAAAAGAGAGAGGAATGAAAGATGATTCCAGGATATCTCCTTTGGGTAACTGGGAAGATCATTATACTATTAACTGAAAGAGGAGATTCAGGAGAATATGAATCCAGTGGTGAAAAGGAGAGCTGGTAAATTTGGATATGCTCATGTGATATGTTGAATATGGAAAGATGACTAGAATAGTAATCTCCCAATGTGCTAACTATATTATGTGTCTAATAAAGTAGTTAGAAATTTAGATTTCATGGCCAAAAAGAAAAAAAAAAGCACTTTAAGATGGCTCTTTAGTCTTTTGTAATTGTAAAATAAATAGGTCTTAAGTTTCTTAAAACAAAAGGAAAGAGTAGGCTGACTTCCTTGGTCAGACTCCAGGTTTTCCTCCATTACCTCTTTGACATTTCTCATGCAGAAGCAGAAATTGACCTTAATTGAAGCTTCATGAGCAACTGATCTGCATCAAGCAACAAACTTCATGAGTTAGGCTGAAATGGAATGCTGTGTATGAATGGAATATTTTTTTTTGCTTTTGTTTTCATTTTTAGTTTTGGTTTTGATAGCCAAGTTTTTAATAGCATTGTGTAAATATTAGTAGACTAGGAGTAGTTTGCTTTAAGATGCTTATACCTTTGGTTTCTAGTCCTCATTATTTAAGCAGAAAATTTGTTTGTGCATGTGGGCGTTCTTTTCTCAAAGTCTGGCTGTGGGAACCCGGTCTGGACTGGAAACAACAAGCAGGGAACAGAGTCCTGTGAGGAATAAATTTGCTTTGTGGGAATTATACAGATAAAATGGAAGTGTAAATAGTATATGGCTAACCATTTTCCTCTTTTTGGAATGAGCCCATCGGGTTACTTCACTACCATTTTATCTTCTACAAGCATGCATGTCTTTTGGCAAATATGGTCACAATGATTTTTAGTTCCACAAGGATTTTGAAAATTTAGAATGCCTCTCTAATTCTCTGGCTGAGCAGCTAGTTAGCAGAGCTTAGGAATCTCCTAACAGAGAACTTGCTGGAAATATAATTTAAATATATAAAAAGGTGAGCTTATTGATGGGAAGTAGGATTCTGTCAGGCAAGTGCTAGAGAACACACAACTTTTACCTTCCAAGGCCTTCCTGTGGACATCTCAGTGAGTAATCCAATATGAGTATTCTGAAATAGGGAATGTGTCCATTATGGGCTAAATTGTGTGCTACCAAAATTTAACTGTTGAGGTTGCCATTTAAAATGTTACCCTATTTGGGTTTTTTTTTGTTTTTAAGTTTACTTATTTATTTTGGCAGGGAGCAGGGAAGGGCAGAGAGAGGGAGAGACAGAATCTCAAGCAGGCTCCACACTGTCAGTGCAGAGCCTGACAGGGGGGCTCAAACTCACAAACTGTGAGATCATGACCAGAACCAAGATCAAGAGTCAGATACTTAACCTACTGAATCACCCAGGCACCCCTAAAATGTCACCCTATTTGGATATAGTGTCTTTACAGAAGGAATTGGGTTAAACTAAGACCATTAGAGTGGGCCCTGAGCTAATAAAAGGGGAAATTTGGTTACAGACATACAGAGAGGGAATGTGAAGATATAGGGAGAAGCCAAGGAGAGAGGCCTGGGACAGATTCTTCTCTCATAGCCTTCAGAAGGAACCAACCTGAAGACACAAACTATAAGAAAATAAGTTTCTGTTGTTTAAACCACCAAGTTTGTGGTACTTCATTTTGACAGCCCTATCAAAATGACTGTTAACTTTGTCCTCAGGCCTTAGCATGTGGCTTGGGGTATAGAATGTTCTCAATAGGTATTTTTGAACCAGAGGTGTATAAAGGGACCACATTGGTCTTTGTAAAAGGGTTACACAACCTGGAGGAATATGCACAATCTACGATTGCATTCTTAAAAACTCATCAATCAACCAATAGTTACTACAGCTTTAGGCTTTGGGTCTTGTAGCAGGTCCTTTGTGTTGGCTATACTCAGAAGAATGGATATTAGTCCTGCCCTCAAGTGCTCATTGCCTGGATTCGTCCTTTCTAGCAAAGTAAAAACTTGATAGGTTTCATGGTGACCCCATCTGCACAGGTGGTCCTCTCTATCTCAAGTCTTGTCTATACCAGTAAAGGCACTTTTTCTGGGGGAGGGGGATGGCAGTGGGAGTGAGGGTTCATGAATCTTTTAAACAGCTTCCTAAACTTATATGTTTGAATTTTCCTGGTAATTAAGTAGGCTGACATAATCAGGGATTTATTTTTGCCTGGGCTCCAGGCTAATGATCAAATGATCTTTAGGGTCCACTGGGATTTAGGTATCCTTACACATTTGTCATTATCATTTTAGTCTTCTTTAACTTGCAGCAAAAGAGAATATTTACCTTGTGGATGAATTTTTTAACTGAATTTACTGTGGAGTTGAATGAAGCATAGAATACACAAGGTTGTATTTAAGTTAGACCAATAATCTTTTCTCGTATTGGGAGCTGGTAAATATTCTTTAGCCATCCAAACATATTTCAGTGTTTCAGTCTTGCCTTCTGGAAATGAGGATTAGTCTTCAGTACAACATTCTCTATGTAGAACACAGTTTGTTGATCCTTTTATCCACTGTGTTTCTTTTTTTTTCTTAAATATAATTTATTGTCAAATTGATTTCCATATAACACCCAGTTCTCATCCCAACAGGTGTCCTCCTCAATGCCCATCACCTACTTTTCCCTCTCCTCACTCCCCATTAACCCTCAGTTTGTTCTCAGTATTTAAGAGTCTCTTATGGTTTGCCTCCCTCCCTCTCTGTTTGTAACTTTTTTCTCCTCCTCCCCCATGGTCTTCTGTTAAGTTTCTCAAGATTCACATATAAGTGAAAACATATGGTATCTGTCTTTCTTTGACTAACTTATTTCACTTAGCATAATACTCTCCAGTTCCATCCATGTTGCTACACATGGCCAGATTTCATTCTTTCTCATTGCCAAGTAGTATTCCAATGTATACGTAAACCACATCTTCTTTATCTATTCATCAGTTGATGGGCATTTAGGCTCTTTCAATAATTTGGTTATTGTTGAAAGTGCTGCTATATACATTGGGGTACATGTGCCCCTATGCATCAACACTTCTGTATCCCTTGGGTAAATTCCTAGCAGTGCTATTGCTGGGCCATAGGGTAGTTCTATTTTTAATTTTTTGAGAAACCTCCACACTGTTTTCCAGAGCAGCTGCACCAGTTTGCATTCTCACCAACAGTTCAAGAGGGTTTCCATTTCTCCACATCCTTGCCAGTATCTATAGTCTCCTGATTGTTTATTTAGCCTCTCTGACAGGCATGAGGTAGTATCTCAGCATGGCTTTGATTTGTATTTCCCTGATGATGAGTGACGCTGAGCATCGTTTTATGTGTCTGTTTAGCTGCTGTATTTCATTGAATTCTTACTACAGCCCCAGACACTGAGTATAATCATCATAGCCATTTTACAGATGAGGGGATTGAGGAGAACAGAGGTTAAGATCATCTGATTAATCAGTGGCAAAGTCAGTGTTTAGGGAAAGACACAGCCTGTGTCCCTTTGCTGTGTCATATTGCCTTCCTGTTTCCATCAGTATTCCTCTTTTGATCCACTGTTTCTTTTTCTTTTCTTTTTTAAAAACTGTTTTAATGTTTTATTTATTTCTGAGAGAGAGAGACAGTGTGAGCAGGGGAGGGCCAGAGAAGAATCCAAGGCAGGCTCCAGGCTCTGAGCTAGCTGTCAGCACAGATCCTGATGCGGGACTTGAACCCAGGAACTGTGAGAACATGACCTGAGCCGAAGTCGGATGCTTAACTGACTGAGCCATCCAGGTGCCCCTTCTTTTTATTTTCTTGTGAATGTGTTGTATGTGGTGGGTAGAAGTTGGGAGGGCTTTCAGCTTTCCAATGCTGGTCCAATTTCCCAACTTCCCTGCTTTGCTTACTCTGTTTTTCTTTGTGACTCTGATTCCTCTCTTCGGTGTATTCACTGAGGAGTGGTCTCAGCTCCACTCCCTGCTGCTGTGCATCTGGACATCCTCCCCTCCCAGCCCTCCATTTGGGAAGTTTGCCTTGTCTGCTCTCCCATCATCCATTTTCCTTTCTTTCTTCTTCTCCTTCTCCTTCTCCTTCTTCTTCTTCTTCATGTTCTAATTTCCTTTCTTGGTGTTGCCGATACCATACTCTGTTTACATTCTTTGAATTTGACTGCCTTCTAGCTTGTGATTTAGCTCACCCTAGGGGCCTAAGCATTGAATAATTGGTTTCATGTACTCTGCTGGTCCCAGTTATTTCAGTTGTTATATTTATAAGCAAAACAGAAGGTTCTTTGGCTTTGGGAACTTTACTCTTGAAATGGAAAAAGACCCACCTTTAGTAGCACCTATCAGGAAAATTATCTTCTCAACACTTGAAACAAGCCTTTTATGGTTTTCTCATTTCTCCATGTTTTCTCATTTTCAAGAATTCCTATGGTTGATAGATATCAAATCACAGAAGTGTAATCCAATATACTTCTGGACCTGCATTTTCCTGTCTGTGTATCAAGGAGCATTAGGCCTATGAGTTACCTTAAAAGTTGTAACCACAACATCTCCCTTTTTCCAGTGGCAGATTATTGGGAATGGTGGCCGCCAGTCATGGAGCTCTGTGTGTTCCTTGTGGGATCATCACTCCTCACTCTTGACCACCTTCCTCGTGTCTTTGCTACAGAGTGCCTGAACAGTACATTGAAGTATGCTGCAATTACACCTAATAATCTACATTTTTCTAAGATGTCATCAAGCTCCATGTCCTTGTTTTTGTCAGTCACTGCAAGAAGCTTGAGCCTCTCAGTCCATCCTCCATTCTTAAGCACTTACATAGCTATGCACATTTTCCAGTGAGTCTAGGTCTCCTTTCTTCCTCAGGTCCTCCACTGTACATCTTGGGACTCATGGTATATGTATAAATCAGGAGAGGCTAGGTTTTACTCTGGTAACAAATCACACACACACACACACACACACACACACACACACACACACACACTACCATCAGACCTTGAGAAACAAAGGCTCATTTATTATTTACACTTTATGTTCAGTATTGGTTGGCAAGGAGTCTGTTCTACACAGTCACCTAGAAAAGAAGCTGACAAAGGCTCTATAGTATTCTATCAGAAATACATGGAAATCAAGCCTTGTGGGCAGCCTCAGGAGAGGAAGAGTGAAATGGGAGCGTTGCACAGGGGCTTTCCACCGCATCAGCCCAGAAGCAACATGTACGATTTCTCACATTTCTTTACAAGAAAAATTCAGATGGTCCTACCTAAGGATAATGGATAATGGAAGACCTGTCCTCTATGTGGCTGAAAAAGGAGGGAAATGATATTGGTGATCACCAATAAAGTCCATCTCAATTTGTCGTTTAAATAAGTGACATATTTTCAATCTCTTCTCATAAATTCCCTTTCCACTTCTTGTTCTTAAAAAATGGCTTTTCCTAAAGGCACTGCTTCCCCTTCAGCTTCAAATAGTGGCTTTTTTCCCCTCTTACCCATCATGTACTCCTGGACTTGTAGGTAACGTTTGCTCACTGTTCTTCTACCAGAATATGGTTCTCCCTTGTTTTCTTCACTTCCATACACAAATGTCCTCAGTTCCTTTAAAGTACATGCCATCGGACTGGAGCATCTGGTATGCTTCCTTCTTGCAGGCAGATGTCACCCTTCTGGTCAGTTCCTACCTGCTCTTCTTCCTTTATAATAGTGGAAGAGTTTTAGCACTTACTCTACTTTGATTTATTGTATTTTTCTTCTCTGTGACTTCTGTTTTCAGTCTTGGTGCCTTTGATATCCAAAAGGATAAAAATCCCATACCTTGTTTTTAACCTCTTTATCTCTAAGTATTTTATCTTTTCCTTACCTCTGACATCTATTCTCTTGTTCATATTCTAGGCCTTTGCCTCCAAAACCTCAATTTCTAGCATCTTACTTGCTGGCCACTACTTTCTATTTTTCCATTTCAACCCTTTTATTGTGGACTGAACTGTGTTCTCCCCAAATTCTTATGTTGAAGCCCTACTCCTTAGTACTTCAGGATGTAATTGTATTTGGAGATGGGGTATTTACAGGGGTGATTGAGTTAAAATAAGGTCATTAATCCAAAGTGACTGGTGCCCTTATAAGAGGAGGAGATTATGACACAGACATTCACAGAAGAAAGACCAGCTGAAGACACAGGGGGAAGATCGCCACCTACAAATCAAGGAGAGAGAAACCAGCCCTACCACACTTGATCTTGGATTTCCAGTCGCCAGAACTATGAGAAAATAAAGTTCTGTTTTTTTAGCCACTCAGTCTGTGGTATTTTGTTTGGTGTCCTGAGACAACCAATATAGCCGTCTAGTATCCTTGTGTTCTGACATCATTCCTCAGGTAGAATTTCATGGCTCAACAACATAATTGTGCCCTTTGATACACCTTTGTTTTTCTGGCCCCTCCTCAGTCTTTTGTATGTTTATATGTCATAAACCCTGCCTGGAAAAACTTCCACTCTGGTTAGCTCCAGCTCCTCAGTTGGATAAAGCCTGTGGCTAAGCAGCTGAGCATGGCTAAAGGAAAACGACACCCATTAGTACACGTGGGAGCATTACTCCCTCAGTGTTTCTCTAGTCAGGCATTCACTCTCCCCTTCTCGAAGACCATTCGACAGCATCTTCTTGGTCCTCAGACTTGCATTCCCATTTACATTCTCAATGATCTGCCTTTTGTTTCAGGGCCCAAATAGAGGGCAACCAAAAGAGTACCCTCTGCTCTTCCCTCATCAAATCTATCAACTTCCTTCCATCTATGCCCACACACTCTGCTGTCTTATCTGTAAACAAGGATGAATCACCCATATATCTAGCGTGGCAGCTCTGATGGTGCTCTGGATTGCCTGCTCAGAGGAATTGCTCCTGCAGTTTCCCCTCTCTCTCCCGCAGAAGTGCCCTCCCCAACTTTCTGCAGGCTCATACGTGTCAGGCTCCCATATCTGCTAATGCTTGACTGTGGTAGGCCTTGCTCTGCTGAGGTTACAAACCCTGAAATCTTAATGTATACAACAATGATTTCTCTCTTGCTTCTACAACATCACATGGGTGCTGGGTGGCTTTTCATGGCAGTTCTCCGTTATGAGACTGACACAGGGATTGTGGTTCCGCTAGTTTAGGAGGTCACCATCTCAACATATGGCTCCCAGTGTCCCCATGGTGAGGGGGAAAAAAAGAGGGGAAATGTCATACATATAATTGGGAAAAGAAACTTTGGTGAACAACATTTATTATTATTTTCTTCTAGGAAAGGTTGCTTTAGAGATAAAAGTGTTAAAATCTAAGATATCTTAAAAATAACTCTTTACTATCCATTATGTGGGGTTTTGCCTACTATTGATAAATAAAATAAGGATGATGATCTCCTGTGCAAGCTATGGACATGTTAATGGAATTTTCTCTTTTGTTGTGTATGTGTGTGTTTTTGTGGAATTTACAACAAGACACTTATTTTGGGAGGGCAGGTGTGATTTCATTTAATATGCTGTTGGGAGAGAGGGATTATTCATTAAGTTTTTTTCTTTCTAACTCTATAGAATCTGGAATGAAAATCAGCTGAAATCATATATGGAAGGAACTATTTACTATCCATTTTGTCAGAGTGAAGGCAATGAATGGTGTCACGCTTGTACATACATGCTTGGGGTTTATATTAGGCATTCATGGTGCTCCAACCTAATCTTTCGTTTTGGTTTTAAGGGTCTAGCTGCATATTTACAAGTATGTCCTTTGAAACTAACAGATATAAGAAAGAAGAATATGGCCTATAGTTGTCTTTTGTTACATAAATTTCCCCAAAATTTGGTAGCTTAAGTTAGCAAAGTTTATGTAGTTTATGATTCTGTGGGTCAGCGGTTCTTCTGGTCTCACTGGGCTTAGTCACATGCCCTCAGCTTCCTGTTGGCTTGTCAGTTCTGCTTCTGAGGATTTGTTGACTATAGGGTGAGAGTGGAGATGATTTAGGCAAGTGTCTCATCTTCTTGCAGGGCACTTGGAAGGTGGACAGGATCCCAAGAAAGAGTGGAAGGGTACAGGATGCTGTATGCCAAGGCATAGAACTTATAAGCTCTCAATTCTGCCACATTGTCTTGGCCAGACAAGGCATAATGTCAGCCATATTTAAGGAGTAAGGAAGTAGATTCTAATTCTTCATGGCATGAGTTTTAAAGTCAAGTATAAACAGATATAGAAAAAGGAAGAAAAATGGTTTATGGCCACTTAGTAATCTACCACATTGGACAAACACTTCAGAAGTACAGCCTGAAGTATTGAAATTGTTTCTTCACCCAATACTAGCCAGTGACAAAAAGCAGAAGTCAGAAGTATGTCTTTGAAAACAAGGTCTAGGTTTTTCCAAATATTTCTCCTTTGCTTTCCCATATCTTCTATCAGTATTAAATATAGAGTTTTAAGAAAATAGTCATTCTTTTAAAACTAAAAGCTTCAATTTTTAAGCTCATTTATTCTCCAGTGGAAATAGTTTTCAGAAAGAGGAAGTATGCTGATTGCATTGAGAAGGACCAGCATCTTGTCACCGTGGTAACAGCATCTTGAATTCTCCAAGTGTTCACCACCTGGTGTTTTGAGGCCCACTAGCCATATAGTACCATGTTATATAACGTGAGAGAAGGAATGTACATGCACCACACGTACAAAGACAGTGGCCCCACCAGTGCTGCTTGGTATCAGATCAGAATAATGGCCTATAAATTACAAAAAAAAAAAAAAAACAAAAAACTTAAAACAAGCTTTCATGAAGGAGATACTTGGATAACTGCTATCTTTGAAAAGTACTCCTAACAACATAGGGACAGAGTATGTTTTCATACTTTCAAGTATGTGTTAGGCATCAGCTTTACATGCACATGTGCAGATACACAGGAACACACACATGCACATACACAATTGTTGAATTCTGAATTTACATAAAACTCATAGCAGCTGTAACAGTCCTGTTATTAGTTATTAGAACACTTGAAATTATTACCTTCGTCCTGACGTGCTGTAGGCTTTTAAAGAAGAAGTTCAAGAAATATAGTGTCTAAGCCATATGATATTTGTGTGGGTGGTTGCCTTTCTATGGAAATTATTCTTTCTCAAGCCCTTGTTCTAGTAGGTGTCACAAGGGCTTTTGAAAATTAGAATTTAGAATCAAATCAAGCTTCATCCCCATGCAGTGATTTTGGGTACATAAATGACAGATTTAATATCTATCTGTATGTGTGACTTCTGTTAAGCAGCATAGGAATCATGAGAGAATAAATCTGTGCTCACTGTGGTAGCTGAGTGGCTGCCGTTGCCACTGAAACTGTAAAGCAATTTTCTATTGTAAAACCCATAGTAATAGAATTCGAGAAAGGTGGATCCCTGGGGGATTGAAGAGGAGGTGTGTGGGGATGGTTTTGAATGAGTCACTGGGCAGGAATAGAGGCATTCTTCATATTAGAGACAGGAAGCTAGTGGGTTGCTTTGAAAAATGGACATGAGCTTTGACTAAGAAGAGATGGGGTCTTCCTAGACCCCTGAGAAGGATCTGCCATGAGGTAGGGAAGTTCCTGGGATGATGTCATCCACCTGAAGGAGACATGAAATGTAAGGAACCTAAATTCTGGTACTAACCACAAACAGTAGGTTAAGACTTGCCCCTCATTGGCTGGTGTAATGATCAAAGAAGTCAATGTAAGCAACATGCTTTAGAAACTGTAAAGCAAAATACAAAGCCCTTTCTTCTTCCTTTGGGACTCGCAGGGCAAGGAGTGAAGTAAAAGAAGGTAGGTGCAGTGTTAAAAATGGAAACACTGTTGGTGTGCATCTCTCTTCCGCAAGCTTCAGAAAAGCTGGCTCCTGTGGGTTTGCAGATCCTAGCTCTGAAGAAAGGAGTATTGAGTGGAAGAAAGAAATGGGATCTATACAGTTTTATAATTCTGCCTCTCAGGTCACTTGGCAACTGTATATGAGTTATCTGAGGAGAGGGAGTTCATCTCGGCAAAGATTTGTTTTTGCTTTTACTTGTGTGCCCTGGAATTACTTGGGTTCTCATTTATAATTCATCCTACATAGTCTTATATGAGTTCCTATACTCTGTATGCCATTTCTTCCTCGCCATCACTCTAGGACGAATATATTTACGGGTTACCCATCCTGTCTTCACAATTCCAAAATCTAGAAAGCTCTGAATTAGAATGTTATTTTTGTAAAAGAAAAAAAAGGACTGTTATTTTTGTAATTTTGGTGACAACACCTGACTTGAATTGTCATTTGATAAATTTTATTTTTCTCAGTAAGTTGATTATTGGTCTTTTCTTTTTCTTTCTTTTTTTTTTTTTTTTGGTGAAGAAGTATCACTATGTTTGCTTACTGAGTGCTGCCCCAGACATTATAGGTGTTATATAAGATTCAGTATATGCACTATATTACTTTATATAATTCAAATCTAGTCCCGAAGATTTCATGTAAGGGATGTATTATTTCCACACTAAAGGTTGAAACTGAGGCTTAGTGAGGTTAAGTGCCTGACTTCAGGTCACACAACCAGGAAATGGTGGGTTTCAACTTAGGTATGTTGAATTGTGGTGTCTCTCCTACCAAATTGCAAACAGTTTCAGTGAATTCTTTGTTTTGGGGTCAGGGAATTCTTTTGATGCACCACTTTTAAAAGAATAATGAAAGACATTTTTAAGAGCTGTAGCCATAGGCAAACATTCACTATCAATCCATCACTGACTCTGTGGAAGATGGAGAAATCTATTCTTCGTTTAGCTTGCAGCAGCCTCTTCATTCTGTCCACCTTTCTCTTTAGCATTCATCCCTGGATGACATACTGTTCTAGTCATCTTGAACTGAGTGTCTTCTTAGCAACACAAATAAACTATGGTGAGAGAAAAGCAAGTTCCAGTCACAGTCTCTGTGCCCTCAACATATGACGTCTGAATTTGTAATCATTGTCACTCGTTACAGATTTCATTCTTCATCTCAGTCTGTTTCTGTGTTCTTTTGTTTTTCCTTTTACACACTCTGGGGCAAGAATGTTATCTGATGCTGTCTTCACTTTTTAAGTGCTTGCTTTTAAAGAGCTAGTTTTTCCTTTTCTTCCTTTGCTTTTCTTCTCCCAATCACATGTCTAATCTTAGGGAATTTAGTTCATTTAATGATGTGTAGTCAGAATTCCATGATTATGGTTATATTTACTTTATAAATGGAAAATGTGTAAGGCGGAACTCTTTTATCTTAGTTTAGCCTGCCATAACAAAATGCTATAGACTGGTTAGTTTAAACAACAGACATTTCTTAGAGTTCTCATGGCTGAGAAGTGCCAGATCAAGATGCTGGCAGATTTGGTTCTTGGTGAGGGTCCTCTTCTTTCTGTGGTGGTTGACTTGCTGTGTGCTTATATGGTGTAGAGGGAGGGAGTGAGAGGGTGGGGAGAGAGGGCAGAGCAGAGCAGAGCAGAGCAGAGAAGAGAAGAGAAGAGAAGAGAAGAGAGAAAAAATAACAAGAGGGAGCAAGATTTCTGGTCTCTCTCTTCCTCTTTTTTTTCAAGTTTTTATTTAAATTCCAATTAGGTAACATACACTGTAATGTTAGTTTCAGGTGTAGAATTTAATGATTTTTTATTTACATATAACACTCCATACTCATCACAAGTGCCCTCCTTAATGTCCATCACTCATTTAACCCATCTTCCCACTCATCTCCCCTCCCAGTAACCCTAATTTGTTCTCTACAGTTATAAGTCTGTTTCTCTTCCTCTTCTTATAAGGACACTAATCCTATCATGGAGGCCCCACCTCATGACTTCATCTAAACCTAATTACCTCCAAGGTCCCATCTCCAAATATCATTACATTGGGACTTAGGGCTTCAACGTAAGAATTTGGGGGGACAGAATTCAGCCCATAACATAATCTACTTGAAAATCACATCCTTTTAATGTTTAAAAATGCTACAAAATACACTGGATTGGGAAGCAAAAAGTTAGGTTCTCTTTTCCACTTTGGTATCAGGGAAAAAGTCTTAATCTTTGGACTTCTGTTTCAGCATACATTAAAAAATGGGGTAGAACTAAATGATCCCCTTGTAATACCTGAGTTTAAAGTTACTTTGTCACAGGCCCTAACACTATGTTACATGTATAACGGCAACACAGAAGTAATAATATCTCTAAAAGATACTTCAAAGACATCGGTAACTTCACTTTTTCTTACTAATTAGTGATCTATCCATCTTTTCTCTTTTTTTAAACATTTAAAAAAAATTTATTTCTGAGAGAGGGAGTCAGCATTAACAGGGGAGGGTCAGAGAGAGAGGGAGACACAGAATCTGAAACGTGCTCCAGGCTCTGAGCTGGCTGTCAGGATGGAGCCTGATGCGGGGTTTGAACTCATGAACTGTGAGATCATGACCTGAGCTGAAGTCAGATGCTTAGCCGACTGAGCCACCCAGGTGCCCCTCTATCCATCTTTTCTGAGTTGCTACTAATAAACATTTTCCTTGTTTCACAGATTTTGGAATTTTTTTTTAGTTTCTTAATGGATATTTGTATTATAGACAATAATTACCTTTTGTCTCTCTCTCTTTTTTTTAAACAATTATGTTTTTTTTTTTCTTGTTCCTTTTTTGGGGGGGAGGTAGCTCAGATTTTATTCTTTGGAAGGAGACTTGATCGAGATAGGACAGTGGTTATATGAGGTTACAAAGATGTTAGTTGAAAATCCTGGTTTTTAAGAATATAATTTACATAAAACTTGTAGTTTCAAAATTAAACATTGACATGGTCTCCTTTTTAAAAACTATGAAAGTTATAGTACATGTGTTCCAAAGCATTGGGTAAAAACAATGCAAGATACTGAAAAGACTTTTTTTTTTCTCTAAAAGACTGTTCTCACGTAGCCCTGAATATGTCATTTCAAAATGTATAAGGAAAGAAAACTGTCACCTATTCAGGTTGTGTGTGACTTTGTCCTTTGTCTTTT
This sequence comes from Crocuta crocuta, assembly GCF_008692635.1. NCBI lineage: Eukaryota > Metazoa > Chordata > Mammalia > Carnivora > Hyaenidae > Crocuta > Crocuta crocuta. Next base: position 8,173,325 of record NW_027531334.1, read on the forward strand.
CTGTCACACTAGCCTGGAGTCCTTTGCTTAACCTGGCCCCCTTTTCAAAGATTTGATCGTGTGGGTTTCAGGGGCTGTCAGCTCTCCTTTCCAGATGCTCTGGACCTGATCCAGGCCTCCAGACACCTCTGAGGAGACAAGTCCCAGAGTCACTAACCCTGAGGAGGCTGCTGATCCCAGGTCGGGTGACAAGATGTGCTGAGCCTTTGGGACAGACGTGGCAGGATGTTACTAATAAAAGACAGGCCTGCTGCCGAGGAAGGGGAAGGAAGCAGATGTGAGGGCAAGATTCAGTGACAACCTGGGCATTATAGAGATACAGGATGTTGTGGAGGAGGGAGGAGAGTACGTTGGCATTTGGCAGCATGTGCAGAGGCAAGACCTGCATGAGGGCGGTGGAAGTTGCGGCTCGCAAAGATTTCTGACCTTCTGCCTGCCAGCTTGGAATTAGATTTCTTGATGGAAGGGGAGGAGGAGGGAAGGGGTGAAAGAGGCAGATGCCAAGAGAGATTATTGACCTGGCAACCGTACAAAAGGATGCTGGTGCTGGCACGTGAGGCAAAGAGGGGCAGAGCAGTGTAGCTTGTAGGTCTAACCCAAAGGGCTGACTGCCAGAGTTTCAGCGGCCAGAGAATGGCCCAAGATGGCCTCTTCTGTTGACAGGAGAAGGTAGTCTGCAGAGAAATTAAAAAAAAAAAAAAAAAAGGAGAAATTTAAATTTTTGNATATCTTTGGATAGGTTTTTAGGGTTGGCATTCAGAAGCGTATTCAGCTGCCTTTCTCCTGTCTGAGAAGCATATAACCTCTTGTAGCCATTTGATAATGCCTTTGTTTTTTTTTATAATCCCGGCAATATTGCCACATTTCTAATTCCAAGACTGAAGTGGTATGATGTGACTGCCGGCTTCCCCATTCTCCAGCAGTGAATACTAAATGCCTTTTCCAAATGTTGACCCAGGACGCTATCATTCTCTGGGAGACAAGACTTACTGATTCCATTAGAATACAATTTTGTTGCCACATAAATCAGGAAACTTTAAATGTAGCAGCTTCATTCCAGGCTTTTGCTCTCAGCTTTCACTGAGCCATTTGTTTTGCTGTCCTATATCACTTTAAACCACTAGATGTCGCTGTTACTCGATCTTTCGTTTGGCAGAAACCAGGAGCAGGGGGAAAAAATCTCCGGATGGGAGGATAATTCTCTCTTATGTGGGTTTTAGTTTAAGACCTCTTTACCTGGCATTTTCATCCAAAAACAGACACTCCATATGTTGTGTTACTTGGTTACTGTTTCCCCTTTTGTTTTTAAACGAGAGAGGCTGAGTTAAATGCATTTCTTCTCACCAAATGCACTTTCCCCTCTAGCCTTACTAATTCTTCATTCTCCGGTAAAATGTGGCTTTCAGCTCTGCAATGTGAGGACTATTAGCAAATTTGGAAAATCACTATGCTGCGGGTATTCAGAATTTATATATGGACTCCAAATGTTGCTCTTCTGATCTCTTCAAAATCTTAGAGAACTTCAAAATGCAGTTTCTAATTTCCTTAGGAAAAAATGATGTAACATTGACCCCAGTTAGGAAGAGAATCCTGTGAAGGCACAGCAAGTCAGAGTTAAGAACTTAACTAGCTCTTCATGCTTACTCTCAGATATCCTTGAACCCAAGGGACAGAAGTTGCCATGAGTTTCAAGTTGTTTGAGTGGTGGTATTAGACACAGAAATCACTTGTTTCCCTGCTAAACTTCCTCATGTTTTATTAAGCATCAGATACAGGTATATATTTTAATATGTGGTCATTGATTAATCTATAGAAGATCATTATTTCATCATGAAATTAAATAACATATCTAAATAATAATACATTTATAAAATTCCTTTTTGATAATAGATGAATTTTTAGAGCCCTTTAAGTGAAGCTGTCTCAGCTTATCTTAGCAAATGATAAGCAATATTAATAATAAGCTAATAACATTAAAAGAAAAAAAGAGGTTACAAAACACATTTTAAAAAACAAAATTAGTCTATTTTTGAGTTGCTGATGCAAAAAGGAATCAAGTTGGTTTTTTTGAACTTCATCCCACAGCATTTAATACTGCATCTTTAATGGTTGGCTGTCCTCAACAATTACTAAGCCATTCGACCTCTAAACTAGAACTACACCAATCTGTTTTCTCTTTAGTTGTGATGCCATAGGATTTAAAGATAACTCTGTGTTGTGATTTTTATGCCCTAGAGCTAACTCTCGACTGTGGTCCAAGTGCCAACTTGGACTGCTAGGACTGTTTCCTTACCTTTTTCTGGCTTTAGAGCTACATTCTGTGCATTCTTTGGCCTGAAGTTTCTTCCTTCAAAGCCAGCAGTAAAGCATCTCAAATCTCTCTGCTGAAGTTATGACTTTGTCTTCTCTCTTCTATATCAGATTTCCTTCTGCCTCTGGGACAATTTTGATCTCATTTAGGGCCTGATAACTTAGGTTGATATTCCCATTTCAAGATCCTTACATCTATAAAGTCCCTTTTGCTGTATAAGGTAACATCATAGTTTCTAGAGATTCGGACCTAGATACCTTTGAGGACAATTGTTCAGTCAGCCACAGCTTCCTAGCTGTGTCTTTGGTCAATTTACATAGTCCCTCTAGAGCACAGTGATTTTGTCCCGTAGCGATCCTATGAGGATTTCATGAGAAATGCTTGTAAAGTGCTTAGCACAGTACCTGGCAAAGAGTAAGTCCACTTTAAATTAAAATAACTTAAGCATTAATAAATAATGTTCCTACTGTTAAGCATAATTATCTTAAAGATAATCTGGTTCTTTATCTGCCTTTCACCTTTATAGTACTTCAATCTGGCTTCTGTCCTTACTACTCTACTAAAACATTTATCTCAAGGTCACTGGTCTTCTCCAACTGGTTGCATTTTTTTTTTATTTTTTAAAATGTTTTATTTATTTCTAGGAGAGAGAGAGAGAGAGACAGTGTGAGCAGGGGAGGGTCAGAGAGAGAGGGAGACACAGACTCTGAAACAGGCTCCAGGCTCTGAGCTGGCAGTCAGCACAGAGCCCGACGCAGGGCTCGAACCCACGAATTGCGAGATCATGACCTAAGCGAAAGTCGGACCCTTAACCGACTAAGCCACCCAGGCGCCCCCCAACTGGTTGCATTTAAAGTCCACTTCTTGAGCTTCATTTTAGCAGTATATCAAATGCTAAGTCATATTTGACTCTATCAAAGAGTCAAATAATTTATTTACTTAGAAACACTTGACTTCCGCCATACTACATTTTCTGGTTTTCTTCCTTCCTCACTGGATACCTCTCCAGTTTCATTTGTCATCTTTCCTTTCTTTAGACTCACCATAAAATATTGGTGTTCCTCAGAACTCTGTCTTGAGTGCTCTTCATCTGTCTTTATGCCAAGGCGAGGAGTAGCATGGCATGTTTCATGATCGTAAGGAAGGTAATGATGCAGAGATACAGATAGCAAGGAGTGGCATGGTATGTGGCTGGAGTGGTGAGAGTTTTCAGTGATTGGAAGACTCTTGTGATAAGGATTTTTGACATTAATCTTAAGTGTGAGGGGTACCAAGGGAGGCCTTGATGTTGATGTGTTACGTTGGTATTGATGGTGAATGCCTGAGGACTTCCCTTTTTATGAGGTCGACAACTGATGATTTCCTTCCTGAAAGTTTCTGAACCACTGAGCCAGCATACCACCTGATGGTTCTGGTCATGGTTAAAAGTGCAGGAGAGTTATGACAGAGTTTTGAGTAGAGTGACAAGCTCAACTCTATCCCCCCTTCTTAGTGGGGATATGTGAGTTACCTCTGTTTAGGAAAAATGTCAATAATTGTGGCTGATATTGAGGCAGGCAGGAAGGAATAAACTTAGCTTCAGCCTGGTCTCCCAGCCAAAGGATTATGCAGAGTGAAGCAAAGTACCTTCCCAAGAACCTACAAAGAGCCCATACTTGGATATCTTTTTCAAAGGCAGAACTGACAAGCTGTCAGTGTTCACCAGATAAATCTCAAAAATTAGAAGAAATAGAATGGAGAATTTTTCACCAGGTATTGTGGTCACTCGGGTGATCAGATGTCTCTCTACTTCCTCTGATTGCCACTGAAGCTTAGGCAAAGGGTGCTATCGCTGGTGACCTCATTTCTTCCTCCCCAGCCCAGATACTTTTGTTAGTAGTGTGCCCTGTTTTTGTAGAAGAGGGAGAAATGTGAGTAAGATACTACATAATCTTAGCCAAAACTGAAGTAATGTTATAAGCATGGGCTGAGAGATCTAAGGAACTTGTACTCAGGTGGAACAGAGATCAGAAAGGGACATTTGATAGGTATTCCTTGGGAGAATGGTAAAACAATTTCAGATTTATAGTTCAATGAGTTGAAGCTTTTTACTCAAACTTAGTAAACACATACTATTTAATTTTATTATTATTTCAAGAAACATAACAAAACTTTGAGTTCAGTGTTCCTATCCCCACACTGGCAATGGGTAAGATGAAGTTTATGAGGTCAGGTGACTTACCCAAGGGCACACAGCCAGCAAAATACAGATAAGGGGTTGGAGCCCTCATCTCCTGGACTTTGAAGCCTGTACCCTTTCTTTGTTTTTTAATGAATATTTTTAATTTTAATTCCAGTATAGTTAACATATAGTATTATATTAATTTCAAGTGTATAATAGTGTGATTCAGAAATTCTATATATTACTTAGTGCTCATCATGATAACTATACTCTTTCATCCCCATCACCTATTTTACCAATCCCCCCACCCCACCCCCACCTTCTGGTAACCATCAGTTTGTTGTTTATAGTTACGAGTCTGTTTTCTTGGTTTGTCTCTTTCTCTCTTTTTTTTCTTTGCTCATTTTGAAAAATTGTATATATGAGTGAAATCATAGGGTATTTGTCTTTTCTGACTTATTTCACTTAGCGTTATACCCTCTATGTCCATCCATGTTGTTGCAGATGGTGAGATTTTATTCTTTTTTATGGCTGAATACCGCTTGTTTATCCATTCATCCATTGATGGATACTTGGGTTGCTTCCATTATTTGGCTATTATAAATAGTGCTGCAATAAACACTGGAGTGCGTGTATCCCTTTGAATTAATGTTTTTGTATTCTTTGGGTAAATACCCAAGAATGTGACCATTGGATCATAGGTTAGTTCTACTTTTAATTGTTTGAGAAACCTCCGCACTGTTTTCCAAAGTGGCTAGTCTAGTTTATCTTATCACCAACAATGCATGAGAGTTTCTATTTATCCACAGTCTCACCAATATTGTTGTTTCTTTTTTTTTTTTATTTTAGCCGTTCTGATAGGTGTGAGGATATGTCTCACTATAGTGTTGATTTCTATTTCCTTGATGATTCGTGATATTGAACATCTTTTCATGTGTCTGTTGACCATCTGTATGTCTTCTTTGTAGAAATGGCTGTTCATGTCTTTGGCCCATTTTTAATTGGATTATTTGCTTTTTGGGTGTTGAATTATATAAGTTCTTTATATATTTTGGATACTAACCCTTTATTGGATATGTCATTTGCAAATATCTTATCCCATTCAGTAGGTTGCTTTTAGTTTTGTTGATTGTTTCCTTTGCTGTGTAGAAGCTTTTAATTTTGACATAGTCTCAATAGTTTATTTTTACCTTTGTTTCCCTTGCCTTAGGAGACATATCTAGAAAAAAAGCTGCTATGGCCAATGTGAGACAAATTTCTGCCTGTGTACTCTTCTAGGGTTTTTATGGTTTCAGGTCTCACAGTTAGGCCTTTAATCCATTTTGAGTTTATTTTTGTGTATGGTGAAAGAAAGTGGTCCAATTTCATTCTTTTGCATGTAGCTGTCCAGTTTCCCAACACCATTTGTTGAAGAGACTGTTTCCCATTGTATATTCTCTCCTCCCTTATTGAAGATTAACTGAGCATGTAATGGTGGGTTTGTTTCTGAGTTTTCTGTACTCTTTCACTAATCTCTGTATCTGTTTTCATGCCAGTACCGTACTGTTTTGAAGCTACAGTTTTGGGGGTGCCTGGCTGGCTCAGTTGGTTAAGCATAGGACTCTTAGTTTTCAGCTCAGGTCATGATCTTGTGATTGTGTGGGTTTGAGCCCTAGGATTCTCTGTCTCCCTCTCTGTCTGCCCCTCCCCCACTTGCACTCTCAAAATAAATAAACTTAAAAAAAGAAACTACAGCTTTGTAATATAATGTGAAGTCTGGAATTGTGATGCTCCCAGTTTTGTTGCTCTTTTTCGAGATTGATTTGGCTTGTTGGGGTCTTTTGTGGTTCTATACAAATTTTAGAATTGTTTATTCTAGTTTTGGGAAAAATGCTATTGGTATTTTGATAGAGATTGCACTAAATATGTAGATTGCTTTAGGTAGTATAGACATTTTAACAATATTTGGTTCTTCCAATCCGTGAGCATGGAATGTCTTTCCATTTATTTGTGTACTCTTAAATTTCTTTCATCATTTTTTATAGTGTCCAGAGTATAGGTCTTCCCACTATTTGGTTGAATTTATTCCTAGATATTTTATTGTTATTGGTGCAATTGTAAATGGAATTATTTTCTTATTTCATTTTCTTCTTCATTATTAGGTGTAGGAATGCAACAGAGTTCTGTATCTTGAAGCCTGTACCCTTTCTTACTCATTGTACTGCTCCATGTACCACACTGTTAAATTTGTTTTATGGCAGTGAGGAGTTTACATAGAGATACAATTAAAAAATTGTTAACGTTAACATTCTCGTGTAAATCAAACTACCTAGGGTTGCAAAGTGTGGACTGATATAAATAATTAGCTTTGGTATAAATGGCAATTCTAATTTTGAAGTTAGTTTCTGCTAAGACTACAGAAAGAACTATGGTACTTCCCCATTTGTTCTCTATCAGATAACCTTGGATTATTCTAACAATAGCAAGTGCTTATTTACTTTTTTATCATCTATTCCACACACCCCTGGCCACCCCATCCTACCTTTGGAGTGACAGCTCAGTGAACTTATTTGTATTCTTTTCTGCTGTTTTACCAGCAATTTAGAACCAGCTCTTGGCACGTAATAGGCTTTCTAGAAATATTTATTTTTAATAAATGAACAAATGAATCACTGATATATAAGTTAATACTTAAATAGTACCTTAAACAGTTAAGAGGCAAAAAGGAGTAAAAAGGGGGATGTTATGGACTGAATGTCCCATGTGAAGCACCTTGAATTATCTCCTAGAAGATTGTGAGGGTAACTGAGGGATAAATGTCAGGAAGTCATTACTTTTGTAGTCAGTGAAAATTATTAAATTTACTTAGTGTTTGAAGAAGTGGAACTGCTTTGCAAAACTTATCAACCCACATTCTGCTTAAAGATAAAATACCTAATTGCAGTTGTTTTCAGCTCTTTATTGTTTTTGATGTAAACTGAGTTAATTCAGAATTTTACTCCTCCCACTCTTCAGAGTGGCATTGATGAGGTTTTGGGGTGCTGGTGGGGTGGTCCAGAGCCCACGACCAAGAAAGAATTCTTGAAGACATCTTTGGTGCAAAAGGTGATTTTATTAAAGCACAGGGACAGGACCTGTGGGCAGGAAGAGCTTCACTGGGGCTGTGAAAAGTGGCTACTTATATATACTATGAAGTTGGGGAGGTAAAGTCAAATGCAAGGCCTCCAGAGGGACTTTGATATGCTAAAAAGGACTCCTAAGATACCTAAGGCCTTGCTATTGTCAAGTTAATTGTTTTTCCTTCTAGCAAAATTAACATTAAGGCAGTAGGGAGTTCCTGGGGGCTGTTTTACTCTGCTGGCCTTAAGTAGTTCTCAGCGGGCTGCAGGTTACAAGGAAGTTTAATTTTATCTGCCATTTCCTTATGCCTTTGTTTACCAAATCCTATAGAGGGGAGGGTGCTTTGGGGGCTCCTGGAAACTGAATCTGTAGGTTTCTGGAGATTAGGCTATTGATAGATTGCTGTTTTCTTGTAATTTATAAGATATTTGTAAACTGAAGGAGACTAAGGTCCTGTATGACCTTAATCTCTATCAGTTAGCCATTTGTTTCTCCCCTTTCCTTTGTTCTTGGGCAGCCAGGAGTGCCTGAGGAGTATCACACATATCTCACCTGGGGGTGGAGATGTTTGCAGCCTGTTCATCAGGCACTACATAGTGCTGGGAATCCGTGCCTGTGTGGCTCAGTTGGTTGAATGTTAGACTTTGGCTCAGGTGATTATCTTATGGTTTGGGAGTTCGAACCCTGTATCAGGCTCTCTGCTGCCAGTGTCGAGTCCCCTTAGGATCCTTGGACCTCTTTCTCTCTACCCCTCCCCTGCTTGAGTGCTCTCTCTCTCTCAAAAACAAAACAGAACAAAACACAAACCACAGCTGAATGTCATTTCGGAAAATGACACTATACACCATGGGAGTCATTCTTAAGTCCTGCATTTTGTTCATTCCCTGCATTCACACCTGTACCAAATCTTGTCAGCTCAGCTTCTCAAGTACATCCTGAATGTGACCATTGCTCATCATCTCCAGCACAACCATGTTCCCACCACCACTTCTGGATGGTTCTATTATGACAGCCTTTTTCTTTGTTTCTCCATATTTACCCTTGTTCCTCCAATCCATTTTCCACCAAGTAGAGAAGTTTTATAGAAATATAAATCTGATCATATCACTCTGTGCTTAAAAGCCTATTAACGGCTTTATGTTTCTCATTGCACAAAATGAAAAGTCCCTACATAGACTATAATCTTTTGCACATCTGTAGAGTGAAAGTTACAATAGTGCCAACCAACATTAGGATGCCATACATTAAGGATGGTGGTTTTTTTTTTAATTTTAATTTGTAATTTATTTTTTTTAAGAGAGAGCCTGAGTATGAGTGAGGGGCAAAGAGAGAAGAAGAGAGAGAATGCTTTTTTATTTTTTTATTTTTGAGAGAGAGAGAGAGCAAATGAGCGAGGGGCAGAGAGAGAAAGAGAGAGAGAGAACATCCCATGAGATTCAAAGAGGGAGAGAGAAAAGGACAGAGAGTGCAGAGCCTGGAGCAGGGCTTGAGCTCTCAAAGGGGGGCTCAAGCCCACCCAGTGCAAGGCTGGGGCCCACAAACTGTGAGATCATGACCTGAGCTTAAATCAAGAGTCAGATGCTTAATCAACCAAGGATGATATGTTTTTAAGTCATCAATATATGCAAATATACCTGGCACATAGCATACTATGTGTTAGCTATTAGTAGAGGACACGAGATGGAGGCAGACTATTGTTGATGTGGACCTAGAGAAGAAGAGTTGGGTGGGAAGGGATCCTGTTTATGATACTGACAAGCCTGAAGAGGGGACAGGGGACAGTTGCTAAATCAGAGACAGTCTGGAGAAGGGGGTGATCACATTCTGTTTGAAAGGCAGGCTCCAGGAAGGTTGTTATCAAATAGAGACGCCATCAAAAACAATCATCCTTTGCTTAATTTTGCCTGCAGCATGCAGGAGGGCTGTTGTCATTGGCAGGGACCAAACTGCTCCTGATTTTGGCAGGGCTTCATGAAACTGATATTTTGGAATTTGTTTTTCTCTATGAAAAAAAAAAGCAACAAACTTGATTAACAATCATGAGAGAGAGAAATGTGCATGCTTGCAGACTTGTGGTTTGCAAATTGCTTATAATTCTCATATTACTGCCTGCCACCAAAATACCTCAGCCTGACGAGATCAGAGCTACTGTCATCCTTTTACAGTTAATTTTAATTTACATGAAATAATGTTCTTCCTGCTCCATTTCTTCCAATTCTTTTTTCTCCTCCCCTGTTCATTTTTTCTTATCACTTCAAAGTTCCTCCCTTCAGCAATGTCATCTTCTTTGGCTGTAATGTGCTTCACCTTTATACGTCTATTATTTTCTTTTTTTTTTTTATACGTCTATTATTTTCATTTCAACTTTATGTCCTCTGTGGTCACACTTCTTAGCTGTAAAATTAAACTTAGAAAAAAAGTAATAAGCTGACTATCTAATAGAGACTATTTCACTTTTGTTAACAAGGATTTGGGCTGACATTTCTTTATTTTGGAAACTTTTATCTTGAATTTAATTTAGAAATTGAAGGAGCACTAAAGAACTCACAAATAACTCCTATTTCCTCCTCCTTTCTGCCTTTCCTCCCCTCTCCTCTCTTCTTTTTCATGCCTTTATGATCCATCTATAACATGAACATTAAAAAAATTGAGGGGGTTATTAATTTGTACATCTTCTATACCTCAGATGTACTGCTAATAGATTTGCAAGCAGTTGTCTTTACATAAATGTTTGCTGTGTCATGAGACCCTACCCTGGGAAGTAATTTTGCCATAAGTTCATTTACCCTACTTGAGATAAATATATAGTGCACAATCTTTGGGGTAGTCATTTACTTTCTTCTTTAGCTCAAGAAGTCTGCATTTACTAGGTACCACTTTCAGACAGAGAATAGTATCCAGGGTGAATCATAAACTTGCTCTAATTTGGTAATTTTTCATGCTTTTATGTGCTTACACCAGGGCGACACATTTTATCATAATTTATTGCTTTCATAATTGTTCCGCTTTGGAATATGGAAACACTCTATGCTCTCATTTCTTCTTTCTGGTAAATTCAAGTGAGCTTTGCCTCCCATTTCAACTCTCACCTCTTACCAAAGGCCACCACATTGCTAATACTACAGGTTGAAAGTTCTGAGAGACTTTACTTTTGCTAAATCATTTTTTTCCCCAAAGGGATGATGGGTACTATTCTTTTGAATTATTGCATCCATTATAGAAAAGGAACTAATTATTCTTTATTTAACAAGGAATATCCTGTGACTGATATAGTTAGATTCATGTAAAAATGCATAAGTCGTCGTGAGGAGATCATTTTCTCCAACAAAAAGCAATTTCAAAAGTGATTTAAATGGAGCATAAAGAAGTACTCATGAATAAGTTTGCTCTTACAGCTAATGCAGATACCTCACTTCTACCAGTGATATTCCTGAGTGCCTGATACTTAGCAAGTTCTCAGAAAACATTTCTTGCTATTAGCAGTTTTCCAATCCTGACTTTTTGTGTTGGCTCTTGAAAGATTTACATCATGCTTAGAAATGTTTGTATATACACAGATATGGATCTCATATTTTCTAAGGTGATAAAACAGCTGGTGACTTGAATAATTGTGTGTTGATGTGGCCCCAAAGACTATAGTGCCAACAACACTTCTCTCTCTACTGTATGAGGATCCATTTATGTGCCCTGGCTTCCAACCCTTCCTTCAATTACAGATGAAGCTCTTCTTCCTTTTTTAAGGCCCATGCTTTGCCTCATTATAGGATGTTTTGTGACAATTATAAATTTACTTCTGAATTTTCTGCATTACGGATTCCACTTCAGTGCACTACAACTGCCTGCAATTAAAAATATATATATCATATATTCTGTGTATGCTACCCATTGCAGCATGAATGCTTGGAGAATAACAATTTTTTTTTCATGTTATTGATTTTGGTGAACTTCATCACTGCTCTGAAAGGAAGTCACAGCAAAGCAAAAATACCCCTAACATTTGAGCCCCAGAGAGGATTCTAGATAGAAGTGTGCATGGGTGTAGTGACAGTTAATGACTCTACTGACTTATTGATTCTTTCATTCAAAATCTTCAAATAAGTGTTTATTAATTTCCTGTTATCAGGGCTTCTCATATGTGCTTTTTAAAAAGACATTTTATTTTACAAATTAAGCAGGATTTTGTTTCATTTCAGCCATGTTGGGTTTTTTTAAAGAATTTTTTAAAGTTTATTTATTTATTGTAGGGGGAGAGGCAGAGAGAGAGGGAGACAGAAGACCCAAGCAGGCTCTGGGCTGTCAGTGCAGAGACCAATGCGGGGCTTAAACTCATGAACTGTAAGATCATGACCCGAGTCAGATGCTTAACCCACTGAGCCACCCAGGTGCCCCTGGGCCATGTTGTTTACATGATGAACAGTTATAGTTAGAAAGGGTTTCAGTGATTGCTATGAAGATATATTAATCTGCCAGGTAGTGTATTAGTAGAGGTCTAGTTGTCACAGCCATGGGGAGTTAACTGCAACACCCTTCCTTCTGTATCTTCCAGTTGGTCAGTGTTCAGCTGAGTGTTGAGATAGATTTTATCAGCTCCTAAAATTGTGCTGTACCTGGACTTGATGCCCCATCTGGTTGTTTTCAGATTTCTTGAAATGTGAGAGGTCTACTTTACTCCCAGCTCCATAATCTTATAATTCTGAGCACAAACCTCCAGTATTACTTTTGAAACCTGATGCAGGCTGCTGACTCACTTGTTTTTCCTTAGACAAATTGCTATTTCAGAATATTATGCATCATCTAATGAGTATATCAGAGTTAGATATGAAGCATCTTAAAAGTAAGTTCCAGTAGCAGAATTATCAGCATATATTGAAATTTCCAGATAACTCATGTAGTATATTTTGTTGATACTTACAGATTAGCCCATGCTAATTTTCAGGACTATGTAAGGCTTGGACCAACATGCAGTATTTGGTACTCTTTTGGTAATAAAGGAATTAATGAAAAAAAAGTCATTGTTTCTGAAAAAAGACACATTCTGCCAATTATCTAATGTTCTCTCCTCAATATTCTTTTGCAGAAAGTGTCAAGTCACCTAGCTTCATCTCTGCTTGTCTGTTTTTTTTTTTTTTAAAGTTTATTTATTTATTTTGGAAGAGGGAGAGAGAGAGAGAGAGAGTACTAGTGCACAATCAGGTGAGAGGCAGAGAGAAGGAGAGACGGAATCCCAAGCAGGCTCCACACCATCAGCTCAGAGCTGATGCAGGCCTTGAACACCCAAACCATGAGATCATGACCTGAGCTGAGATCAGGAGTCAGACACCTAACAGACTGAACCATCCAAGCCCCTAGCTCTGCTTGTCTCTTAATTGCTATGGCTGACCATTGCATTCTCTTCATTCCTTTGAGATAGAAACAGGATAGCAGAGATGTGAGCATACAGTGAGAAGCTGAATCTAGAGGTATATCTAATAACAATAGTATTAGTAGGAAATATAAGGCCCAAATTCCCAAACTTTCATACTGACAGGACCCTGCATCTACTAGAATATAAATTCCAGTGAGATTTTAGGCCAGAGCTGTGCTTCTCAAACTTTAATGTGCATACGGATCATCTGGGGACCTTGTGAAAATGCAGATTCTAATGTAATAGGCCTGAGATGGAGCCTAAGATTCTGCATTGCTATAAGTTCAGCACTCAGAGCAGGCCTACAGGAACAGAACTTAGGATTTTCAAAAGAGACCCTAAGTATTATGGGTTCTAGATAACATTTTTGCATTTAGATTTCCATGCAGAGGAATTGAACCCAAAGCAAGACTTTGCCACTGGACATTCTCATGCTAGGTGGACTGACTCAAAATTTTCAACCCAGAATTCGAAGAGTACTAAACTCTTCATTCTGAAGAGTACCAAACTTCTACTGGGCCTGAAATTATTTTACCTGAAATTATTTTCTCAAATCTTGAGCCATTGTCAGAGATAGCTCAGATGGATAGGGGAAAGCAGAGTATCTGGAGCCAGAAGTTCCGAGTTTGAGCCCAGTTTGTCTCCGCTTGGCTCCATAGGGTTGAATAAGTCATATCCTCTTTCAGTTTCTATTTCTTTCTGTATAAATTGCCAATAGTAAAATACAACTTTATAGGTTTGCTTTGATATCAAATCTGAGGATATACATAAAAGTGTTTTGTAAATGTCAAGTGCTATGCAAATATTAGTTGAGGAGCTTGTAATCTAGCAGTGATGATTTATACTCACATCAGAACACTTGTGTTGCCTCAGATCCTTTCATTGTTTGTTTATTAGCAGTGAGCATTCTGACCAGGAACACAGGTATTTTATTGTTTCCCCGAGGTGTCATTTGTTTGCAGTCATTGGTTATAATTCTATAGTAAAAAACCCATTATTTTTTTTTACCTTAAAATACTGGTATTGTTGTTAACACCCTGCTTATTTTGGGTAAAGAGAACTGATTAGTAGCATGTATGAAAGTTGGCATATGACCCTGCTTGGAAGAACTAATTAAGTGTTCTGCATCCTGAGTTACACACAACTGATGAGAATTGGTTAATCCACACAGAGGTATGTTTGGTCTGAGGAGAACAGGTACCTTCATCACCTAGGGAAGAAGTCGGCCTGCAGGCAGCTTGCATTTTAATTGATTTTATGATGAGCATTGACTTTATTAAATTTTAGACAAAAATGCCCTATGGCATCTGTCAGTGGTAAGTGGCAGGAAGACATTAAAAGTTTAGTGAACACTTAGGAATTCTTTATCAGCAGCATTTATTGAATGCCCCTTGGATAGAATAATAATGCTTGCATTTAAACTTGCAAGTCATTTCCACAAATTTTATTTATGACATGAAACTTTCATTGAGTCTATTCCCTTTTTTTATGTAAAAACCAATTTTTGTGGGGCTTTCATTCATCATTATGTTACTGACTCAGCATAATTTCCATTTGAGGGAGAGATAATAGATTTTGGAGAAAGGAATTCAAGAAGGAGGGAGGAAGGGAGAGAGTTAAGGAAGGAAAGAAAGAGGGAAGAAGGAAAGGAGAAAAGGAAGGAAAGGAGGAAGGAAGGGAGGAAGAACAGAGGGAAGAAAGGAAGATGCTATGCATACAAGTGTTTTTGTTTTGTTTTTCCAGAAAATTCACTGAGTTAATATTCAAGAAGAGAAGACATGACTTTGAATAATTAAATATGTAAGACCCCATTAGGCTTTTTGGAGTTGATATCTCATCTGATTTGTCAAAACGTATATCTTACAGGAACCAGAAAGCTCAATAGTTGCTTTGGCATGTGTTTAGTTTGATTTAGTACCACTTTCTGCTTTTCTTTCTAGACCCTCTCTGATTTGTTTTTAACCCTAGCTATGTCTTTTCATGCTTGTCACTCTCTTTTATTATTAGAACACTCTGAGGATTTTCATTAAAGTTTAACCTACACTAAGAATCCAAGGTCTTTTTTTTTTTTTAACAGTGTTTTAAACAAGGTAGATGACACTTTGCATGGATATCTTATTTAAGAAGGTCTTCCCACTGCAAGGTGGCCCCACATTGGATTATACTTTCATCGTCTTGCTGCCTGGACCTGTTGATTGGACAGGTGGCCCCTGGGTTGGGCTCTATTCATGGCAGACTGCTTCTGCAGTGCTTGCTTTGCCTCAGACCCTTGTAGTGGTTGAATTGATGGAAGGCTAGTTCAGAGTTAGTAAGAATGGAAATAAGAATTTCTAAAAGTTCTGAATTCAGGGATGTTTTGAGAAAACAGAACTTTATTTTTCAGAAATGTATGGGACATATTGTATCTGATTTGGCTAGTAAACATCCATCTACATATGGGGAAGGTAGAAAGAAATAATGAAATGAAACTATCTGATATTAACTGGTTAATAAACAGAACTTTTCTAAATATTTGATGCTTGTATTCAACCGTTTATATATAATATAATTTATGTTTAATCATACTGAAGCCTTGCCAAGTAGTAGTCCTACAGGAATTACTCTAATGAATACATAAGCACCTCTTGTATTGAGCATATTAATTGCTTATATGCAAATGATTTTAAGTACTTGAAGAGTTGACTTAAGAAGGATAAACATTATCTCTGTAATCTTGTATATGATATTCATTTGCTTAGCAAGCCTTTTTTTCTGATGGGTTACATAAAAGCAAACTCTATAATCAACTGAATATAAATTATTCTTAGTTTGGAAAAACAAACTAATGAGGTTTTGTGATTTTAATTTCTAGACTTTTCTATCACCTAACTCAATATGGAACAGTAATATACCATACGTTGGTATAAGCGACTCATACTTTTACATTGACTTTTAGTCTTTATTTATTTCTGCTACCTTTTAAATGACCTGGGTAATTTTGAAAAATAGGATTTGAAGTAGTATTATGGAATTAGACATCAGGCCACTCAGTTTACCTATATGAATGGGAGCAACTTTATTCTTTTGTCATTTAAACGAATGAATCTTCTAGTACCTTTGTTGTCCAAAGACATCCTTGATGCTATTTCTCTAGGGTCTCAAGATATCACCTGCCTTTTTGGGGTGTTAATTCTTAAGTATGAAAAAGTAGAATTATAATACCTCAGAGTTGGTAGATCTTTAACATTAGCTTGTAAAAACCACAAATCATGCACAAATCATAATTTCCAGAAAATCTTTTATTTGTAAGGATTTCCCTAGTGCAATGAAAGGAAGTTTCTATATGCAGAGCCAGGCACAAGCATCTTAATTCATCATAACCACACACATACACACTCATAGCAGTCAGATGATAAAATAATTTATTATGAGAGCCAAGTAAACACATCCTAATTAATTTGAACCATACACATATGGGTCACTATACCTGAGGAACAGGACTTTAATTCTGATCACAGGGTCACCAGTTGATGCAAAAGAAAGAGTAAAAGAGGTCCATCTTTTCAGAATTCACCTGAAAATTTTCAAATATGTTTATAATTCTCCTAATCAGAGTTGTGATATTTGTTCATATCCACAGATATGTGATCTTCTGGATTTTAGATTTGAGTGAAATTTCCTATGGATTTATTTGCCAGTAGATAAGTTTATCCCAGGGAAGCTCAGATTATTGGCATGTCTCCTGAAGTGTGTTTTGCATAATAATGGTTAAATATTTGTAGGCCTTGAATCTTTTTTCAAGTAAATAAGAGGAATTCTGGGTACATTTATTGATTCATTAAACAAAACTTTATTGTATGGTGAGCACACTGTAAGATGCTGTTCATATGATGATGGGTAAAATACATGTGATCATTGCCTCATATTGCTTATGTTCTAGTAAGGAAAACAGACATTAAGTGCTATGGTCTAAATATTTGTGTGGCCTCTCCTGAATTTATATGTTAAAATCCTGGTGCCAAATGTGATAGTATTAGAAGATGGTGCCTTAAGAGATGATTAGGTCATGAGGGTAGAGCCCTCATGACTGGTATTACTGTTATTATAAAATAGGCTTCCACCATGTGAAGACATAGAAAGAAGGCATTGGCTATAAACTAGGAAGAAAGGCCTTACCTGACCATGCTGGTCTTGGACTTCTAGTCTCCATAACTGTGAGAAATAAGTTTCTGTTGTTTATATGCCAATCAGTCTATTTTGTTATAGCAACCCAAATGGACTAAGACATTAATCAACTAATTACAGAAATATATAATATCTAACTGAGATAATTGCAATGAAAACAAAGTATAGGACATTTGTAGTAGGCTGTTCTGGGAGGTCTTGTATAGTTTTGGAGTATTTGGGGGCTAGAGAAACTTTCCTAGGAGAAGAGGTAAAGCAATTCCAGCAATGCAGGAATGGAGTAGCATGTGCAAAGGACTTGAGATAAACAGAAACATGTTTGAGAAATTTAAACTCATTGTAGTGGATGCACATGTAAGAAGGAGGTTGGTGAGGTAAGGAGATGCCAGTATGAGGAAAGCACCCATGATTTTTTTAAGGACCATTTTTGAAAGAGAATGGCATTTTTATTTTTATTTTTAAAATCTTTTATTTATTATTTTTTAAAATGTTTATTTTTGAGAGTGAGAGAGGGGCAGACAAAGTGAGACAGAAGATCTGAAGCAGGCTTCATGCTGACGGCAGAGAGCCTGATGTGGGGCTTGAACTCATGAACCATTAGATCATGACCTGAACCAAAGTCAAACACTTAACTGGCTAAGGCATCCAGGCACCCCCAGATTTTTATTTTTAAAGTAACACTTTGATTGCAGTATGAAGGTTGGGGTAGAAGTGGGTGATATGGAGTGAATTGTGACCCCTACCCCCAACCAAACTTACATGTTGTAGCCCTAATGTGACAGTATATGGAGTTAGGGCCTAAAAAGAGATAATAAATAATAAGTGAGATAAAAGGCTGGGGCCTCTTACCAGAGGGGTGGTATCTTTATAAGAAGAGGAAGAGACATTACAGCTCTTGCTTTCTCTCAGCTTGTGCAAGAGAAGAGGCCATGTGAGAACACAGTAAGAATGTGGCCCTTTGTTAGCCAAGAGGAGAGGTCTCACCAGAAATGAAATTTACTGGCACCTTGATCATGGACTCCTAGGGTTCAGAGCCATGAGAAAATAAACATCTGTTGTTTAAGCCACCTAGCCTGTGGTATTTTGTTATGGTAGCCAAGCTGACTGATAGAGGTAGAGAGGATGCTTACAGGAGTACTGGGTAGGGGACCACAGCAGTAGTGTGGATAAGAGATGATGTGTGTACTATGACAAAAATGGCAGAAATTGAGAAAAATTCACAGAAGCAAGAGGCTTTCTGTATGTAGAATTAAAAGAATTTGATTTTGGATTTATATATAAGATGAGAGAGAGGGAAAGAGATATAAACCTTTCTGACTTGCACCCTAGAGGAATGAGTTGCACACCTTAGGAGTCACCTGAAGATCAGGTTTGGGGCTACAATACTCTCCTTTAGTTTTTGACACATGAAGGCTTAGGTGACTTTGGATATGTCAAAGAGGCAGATGGTAGTAGAGCTCAGAGAGAAATTAACGGTCGACAGATTCTGTTACTGTATGACTTCTCAGAGCTTTTAATATACTTAAATATGCATGTGATTCGTGATTCTCCAAGATAGGATTTTGGTTTTTTGCAGCACTTTTCCAAACTTGGACGTCTTCTGAGCAGGAAAAAAAATCACAGGACTAATATTCTGTAAAATATATTTGGTAATTGCTGGTCTGTCAGCACATTTTAAATTATTCTCCTTCCCTGCTGCTTCCCTGCTGCTTGATATCAGTAACTTTTGATTTTATTTAATAAAACATACTTTGGACACATGATGGCCAATATACTTGCAAATTGTGGAAATGAAGTGGAAAAGGATTCAAGACAGGAAATTCCTTCTCAGGGTTCCACTGTGAACACTGCCAGTGTCCTTTAGAGTGTGTGTGGGGGTGGGGGGAGGAGGAGCTGAGCTGAATGCTTAGAATAGGGAACACCCTCTGCCTTCAGGCCACATCTGAATACTGTAATCAGATAGAGTTCATGAGCAATACCCTTGTCCTGAAATCCTTGCCTCCTGCAAAAGTTGTTGACTCTCAGGATTATACCACTTCTGGGGTTCCATCCTGTCCTGAAAATTTAGAATAAGTCTCCCTTGGGTTTGTATATTCCAAGTTTTCAAAGTTATTGCCTAGAGACTCAAGTCAATTGAGTATTAGGGGCCTAAAATTTAGTTATATAGAATTACATAAGTTACAACGAGTTTTCCTTAGTGTTCTTGACATACAATATCATACTGTATGCAACATTTTAGAGTTGGCTTTTCCATTCAACATATATTTTGGAAGTTTATTCATCTAACCACATGTAAATCTACCTTTTTTTTTAAACTAGTAATATTCTATAGTATGAATATATCAAAATATATTTAACCCTTCTAGTATATTCAGCTAGATTAAACAAAACAAAAGAAAACAAAACACTATGAACTGGGTATTATTAGTAAGAAATAAAGGAACAGGAAGAGCAAATACAAGAAATTGAATGATTCTGGGAGTGCCTGGGTGGCTCAGTGGGTTAAGTTTCTGACTTTAGTTTAGGTCATGATCTCACGGTTCATGAGCTCAAGCCCCATGTTGGTCTCTGTGCTGACAGCTCGGAGCTTGGAGCCTGCTTCAGATTCTCTCTCTCTCTCTCTCTCTCTCTCTCTCTCTCTCTCTCTCCCCCACCCCACCCCTACTTGTCCTCTGTCTTTCTCTATGTGTCTCTGTCTCTCTCTAAATCAACATTTTTTAAAAAAAATTTTAGAAACAGAAGTGAAATTCTGCCTATTTCTTTGTCCAAATGATATATGGGCTATAAGAACTTTAATTCATGTTAATTACCTTCTCTTTCTATTTTTTTGAGAAATAAATGACCAGCTAAATAGATCTCTAGAAAAACTCTTTATGTCAAATTTTATTCCTATTGTGAAATCCTCCATGATGCTTTCTTGTTCCAAAAAACATGATCTCTCATATTTTAAATGTTTCTCCTCCACGCTAATCAAATCACTTGGACCTCTGTATCCTAGTTACTTGCAATAGCTCATTAAGGCATACAACCTCCTGTGTGCCCCCCAGAGTACCTTGCTCATAGGGGACCTACAGGTATTTTTTGGTTGATTTTTGAATTAAACTAGATTGCTTATTCAATTCTGGTTATTAGAAGATCAGCATGTTCTTGAGATTCATTTGTACCATTACACTTTTGAGGGATATTTTTAAAAAATATATTGAATTGGGAAGTTAATGATTTAAAGACCTCTGAGAGTAGATCTGTTTGTTATCCATGCTTGTTAATGGTTGTTTCCACCTTATTCTGCCATTATCTGCATGAAGTACAGCAGCAGAATAATTGCTAGGTAGTTGAAAAGGTTGAACTCAATTTACCAATTGCCACAAAGTAGGAAAAAAAAAACAGCCACGAGCCATAATTTCCATTATGAAATACCCATAGAAATGAGGTTAAATCTGTGTTACAATAAAATGTTAATAGAAATTTAAGAAAACAATTAAAGGAACATGTTTACTGTGAGAATAACTGAATTCAAGCCTATTATTCCTCAATTTGGCAGAACAGGGTATTTGGGGTAATTTATGTGTAACATTGTCAGGTAGAAACTTCCTTTCTCCAGGAAAACTTTCCATTGCTCTGAAGTTTCCATATGGATAATTATAATTTTCAGGATGTCCCTGTAGCAAAAATAAAACAATTGGAAGTATATTTAGATATGTGCTCATACCTGATAGCAATGTGTTTTAAAGCAAGTTAAATCAACTTCATTTAGGGGAGCTCAAATCTACTATGTACTACTTAAGATTCTTTGCAGTCTAAGTGAAGATCGTAGTCAAGATGATAACATTGCTAAGAGATTAGGAATTCCTAGGTGGAGACAGAAGTAGGAAGTCAAAATATCTGCCAAGCATTAATAAGCTATAATAGGATGAAAGGAGTCTCTCTGCCATTTTATTATACTCCTTAATTGACTCTAGGCAGCTGTGGAAAATATCAGTCCCCTTTCACTTTACATGGAAAGTCTTGCATCAGCCAAGCAGATTGGCCTATGAGCTCTTTGCCTCCATTAGTTTCACTGTTGGCATCACAGAACTGACCATCCTGGGTGAAAATGCTATTTAGCTGCTTTTCTGAAATGTCAAAAATTATCATTGATTGCAACTTTTGCATTTTGTAACAATAATAAGTTCTTTAAAGGACATCTTGGTTGGCTGTTTACACTTATAGGGCAAGAGGTGTGTGTGTGTGTGTGTGTGTGTGTGTGTGTGTGTGTGTGTGTGTGTATTTTGGACAGAATTCTTGAGTCAGCAGTCATTTTGTTGTCATTGCTAATGTGATAGCCTCAAATTTTACAGTATATACTGAATACAGTTGTCACCAGGACTTGGGGTATAAATCATCACTAGGCAGCAACATTAGTATTATGTTGAAGCCATAATTAAGAGGAGAAGGCCATGGTATGTACAGAGAAGGCTTGAGGTTATAAGAACACAGGTTCTTTTGAGTGTCAATTTAACATGCTCTGGGCTTCTTCAATTCAGTCTCATTTAGTTACCACATTCTTTTATAAATTATAGCCAAATGGACAACAGGCAGGAAGTGTCTTCTCATTCTTCTACATAAAACTCCTGGTCCTGAAATTTGGATGTTTTGGTCACACTGCATGTATCCATGGCTATTGCTTTTGCTGGTGATTACAGCAACTGTTCAGATAATTGCAGTTATCGCCTCCATATGATTTCCTTCTATGATTAAAAAATTAATATGTTGAATGTAATTCTGGAGAGCACCATTCTTAGATTTTATTATCAATTTTCAATACAGAATTGTGAAAATCTAGGACCTCAGAAATGTCACTTAATGCTAATGATTTGCAGCTTGGCAAGGAGTTTCAGGTTTTGAATGTATTAGAAGAATAGAGAGTATTTTACATTTGTGGGAAATACAGTATCAGTGAAGTACCTAATTGGGAAGCTGTACTTTCCTGGGAGAAAAGAACAGTTAACTTTTTGTTTCTCCCTGCTTGAGAAAGATGTAAATGTCTCCTCGTTCCCTCCTCAAGCCTTTCTCAAGATGGAGATGCCACTTCTGTCACCTGCCTTGCGGGGAGAAAGCAGTGTAGAAGAGTTGCAGCTTCTTGCTCTCCCAGCAATACGAAACCCTAATTTTCAGGGATAAACTGTAAGTTCAGAAGAAATAGAATTTCCTAGCATGTCAATTTGGACATTCTGTGAGTGTCCATCAAAGAAGGCTGTGAATTGCTTATGTCAATATGACTGGCATAAGCTCTTAAATCTGTTGACAGCTTGCAATTCTTTTTTTGACTCTTAAATTATTGATACTATGATGCACTAACTTTCATGTTAATGCAATGAAATAATGAGTGAATATAAATTTTCAAATAAAATCTCATACTTAAAAATTAAATCTCAGATCTATATTTATTGTCACTCAATAGCCACTTGATCATATCAGGGTGTTACACTTGAATTCAGTTTTAAGCCAAGTTTAAAAAAGTTTTTTAATGTTTTTTTTATTTATTTCTGAAAGAGAGAAAGAGAGAGAGGGAGAGAGACAGCATGAGCAGGGGAGGGTCAGAGAGAGAGGGAGACACAGAATCTGAAACAGGCTCCAGGCTCTGAGCTAGCTGTCAGCACAGAGCCCGACACGGGGCTCAAACCCACGAACCATGAGATCATGACCTGAGCTGAGGTAGGACACTCAACCGACTGAGCCACCCAGGAGCCCCAGTTTTAAGCCAAGTTTTAAAATGTGAAGTGATTTCATACTTGAACTGGATTGGGGTAACATTATATTATTAATTAATCCATCTGGATAAATTGCATCTGACTTATGCTTTTACTTTATAGCTAGTATATTTTGAATTATTTTGTAAACAATACCTTACTAGATTGTTACTCTACCTTAACTAGTTGTACTCCTATATACTGCAAAATTGCTTGTATTCTAATAAAGTTAATCTGATTTATCATACTTTTATAATCCTGGATCTTTGATGGTAATGCTTACTTTTTTTAGTGTTTATTGCTAAATTTCACCTTTTGATTAAAGGCTTCTTTAGTCCACTAAAATGGGGTTTGGTTTAAATTTCAATTAACCTTTTGTTTCATCTGTGCTATTTAAATGTATAGTATTATTGCACCTCGATAATAAAGTATAATTTTATCCTTCAGTTCTTCATTGAAGCCAGCTATATTTATTAAGCTAGTTTGAATTTCCTGACTTCAGCTATATTGCTGTGGTGACTCAGCTAATCATTGTTAAATAAAATAAACTGTTCCATTTACAAAATTCATAAACCTTGTTTCCTTATAATATTTTTGGAAATGTGAATAAGTGTTTTCTTTTTTTTTTAACAAAAGTGAGTATGAGTCACATTTTTGCAGACTTGGATGGGCTTGATAGAATCTAGCTTTTGTCAACACTGCCTATTCTGAAATATTTAGTAATACCTTGTATTCACTTTAATTCAGCACGGCACTTGAGAACCTCATAGTGTAATATAAATGTTGGGTAGCATTTTCTGACTTTGTGGCACTCACTCTCTAGGAAGGAAGACAAGCACCTGAATAGTTAGCGTATCGTGCTACATGTTCTGATGGAGGGGTGTATATGGAGGGCGGCATAAGACTGGGAATGGAGCACCTGATGTGGGACCACTGGGAAGACTTCCCGGGAGAGGTGGGGCATTTGAACAAGGTCTATATAAAAGGATATCATGCAGATGAGGGGACCGCAGTGAGATCCCAGGCTGAGAGGGCATCATAAGCAAAGGCACAGACCAATGAAAGTATATTGTGGTTTTGAAAAGTTTGAGCAGTCGTGAATAAATGGTTCATGGTATGTGTATATGAGGCAGGGGAGATAGGTAGAAAGATGGGAACAAGAGGGGTAGGAGATTAAGATGTAAAAGGTTAGATAGCCACATGATATTTTGATGCAGCCTAAAATGCTAAAATGTTTTACTTTAAATTATTTTCAGAAGTGCCAAATAATATGCACAGATACTCATTCCATCTCCAACACTTGCACTGTTGGCCATTCCCTAAATTACGTAGGGATAGGATGAAGGTCAGAGTTGTAGGATGGTGTACGATGGAAGTACAGATTGGGTACAGGTTAGAAGGATTATTTTCATATTAATTGGTTCCCTAGACATTTTGTATTACAAAACTAGTCAAAAATGAGTCAACACAATTGTCATAAGTTTACCCTTTTTCTAATATCGCTCAAAGGTGAACCCATGTGCTGTGACTAATACTATGTCTCACTATAGTTTTCCTTACTTAACATTGGGATTCAGGCACTACATCTAAAGACTTTCTTGATTCCATAAAGAGGAGTTAAAAGAAAGTTTCAGACACCCAGCTCTTCCTACCTCTAGACTCAGATCATCACAATTTACTTTGCATCCACCAGGACAAATCTTATGCCTCTATCTATGATCCATCAGACACAAGAGATGCCCTAGACTAGCCATCATCCTTCAGCTCCAGTATTTTCTGTAAGGCTATGCATAATCTTATGTTCCCTCTTCCCAACTATCTCTAACTCCAAACTATTTTCATTGTGCTTTCTAGAAACTGTTGTCCAGCATCAGCAAATATTTCATATGTGATCACTCACTTACCAAAACATTTAAATCACATTTTTCTTCTAATAAAAGCCTATGAACCCCTAAGACACTATTTCACCTTTAGCTCACTCAGCTATTGAGTCTTTTACAGATCCCATACTCTTCAAACTGAAGAACTATTTTATGTCATTTGATTATATTACTCATGTTCTATTGTTCTGATTTTATCTCAACCTCTGAATTATTCCCCTTCCTTTCTCAAAGATTTTAGCATCTTTTAACTGTGTTTTGCCAACACCATTCCTACCTTAAATCTACTTGAGTTCAACTTCAGTTTGATGATCCTTTTCAACATTGTGTCCTTCAGTGATCTTGTCCTTCACCTTATTTCAGCTTTCACTCATGCTATTACTCTAGACCATATCATTACCAATAATAGCCCCTATAATATATTGATTCTATGCATTTACTCTCTTATCAGGCTTGAATCCTACGAGCAATCATTATAGATGCTTCTGGCCTCCAGCTCAGTTCTTTTGTCCCTCTCTTGTTTTATTGACTTACTTGGGAAAAAACCACTAGACTACTCTTTGCTTCCTCCATGTTTTACACTTGTCTTCTCGCTGGAGAACAATATCCAAACATCCTGAATGGTTCTACTTTAAATTAATGGCCATGAATGTCAGATGGATTTTTAATACTACCTGGAATTTTCATAGACCAGCGTGGACTCTCCTATATTCCTCTTTTCATATTAGTCCCTTTTTCTCAAATCTCCTAAATCTTGTCCTCCATCTGTAATCTCAGATAACGATAGTACTTCCTATTCCACCGAGAAAATTGAAACACCCAGAGGAGAGCGTCTAAGGACTCTCACAGCTGCATCTCCTCAGCTATCAGTTTTTCAGTTTCCATTCTTTTGCCTTTCTGCCTGTATCTGGTCTCCTATATGAAGCCAGTCCTTTTACTTATGTATCAGATTCCATTTTTGCTCTTCTATTTGGTTATCTTTCCAATTAGCTTCTCAAAGGTGGCACTTCATCAATTATTTACATTCTTTTTAAAAACTTTAGTGAGGTATAATTGATATTCAGTAAACTGAAGATGCTTAAACTATAAATTCTGGCATATGTAGACATTCATGAAACTATCATCATATTTAAGATAATGAACATATTTCACGCTTCCTCATGTCATAGTTTCCTCATGTCCCACTGAAATCCTTCCCTTTCCTCTCCCCACCCACTCACCTATCTTCAGACAACCACTCTGTTTATTATACTTTGCCACTGTGGAAGTATATTTCATTTTCTTTAATTTTATATGAATGGAATAACAATATGTACTTGTTTCTCTGGCTTTATTATTTAAATAAACATATTTTAATTTTTTAATGTTTTTATTTATTTTTGAGAGGGAGAGAGAGACAAAGCACAAGTAGCAAAGGGTCAGAGAGAGAAGACACAGAACTCGAAGCAGGCCCCAGGCTCTCAGTTGTCAGCACAGAGCCTGACACAGGGCTTCAACCCATGAACCATGAGATCATGACCTGAGCCAAAATCAAATGCTTAACCAGCTGAGCCACCCAAGCACCCTTGTCTGGCTTTATTTATATATATATATATTTATATTTATATATGCTTATATTTATACTAAGTATATTAATGAAATATACTTAGTTTGGGATTCACTGATATATTGTAATTTTTTCACATTTCTGGTTATATTGATTTCTAATTATTTCGTATATTTTCTGTTATAGGTGGTATATTTTTCAGTAGCTGTTCATTGCTAAAATTAGGGATAAGACTGGTTTTTGCATCTTGATCTTGAATCCTGTGATATCATTCAACTCTCTTACTAGATTTAATATCTTGTTTTGCAGTTTCATTGGATTTTTCAAGAAGATGATCATGTTATCGGTGAGTAATTAAGTTTGTTTGTTTTTTTTCCTAGTATGGATGCCTTTTATTTTCTTGGTATACTGTTCTGGATAACCTCTAGTATAATGTTGACTAGAAGAGATGAGAGCAGATATCCTTGTCTCATTACTGATCTTAGGAAAAAAGCAAGCTATTTCTTACCTTTTAATATGTTGCTAGCTGTAGATATTTCATAAATGCTTTTTATGAAGTTGAGAAGTTCCCTTTGTTCCTAGTTTGATAAGTCTATCAAGGATGGATGTTATATTTTGTCAAATTCTTTTTCTGTGTCTATTGATGTAATCATATGATTTTTCTATTTTTAATTTGTTGCTGTGATTAATTACATGATTGACTTTTAAATGGTTAAATCAATCTTACATTCCTGTGATAAAACTCCCTTGGTTAGGATATTACACTTTTTATATATTGTTGAATTTAATTTGCTAAATGTGTTAAGCATTATGATAGCTGTTATTATGAGGGACATTGGCTCATCATTTTCTTTTCTGGTAATGTCTTTCTCTCTGTTGGTATTAATATAAAAATGGCCATATAGAATGAGTTGGGAAGTATTGCCTCTCCTTCAATTTTATGGGGTATTTCTATAAAAGTGACATTATTGCTTAAATATTTGGTAGAATTAACCAATAAAACCATCTGGTATGGTATTATGCTTTGTGGAAAGGTTGTCAAAAGCAAATTCTTTAGTAGATATATGGCTATTCAGAATATCTATTTTTTCTTGAGTGAGATATGGTACTTTATCTTTCAAGCACATTTAATCTAATTAACCGAGTTTATTGCCATGATAATTCTCATATTATGCTCTTAATAACAGTAAACTTTGTAGATTGTCACTTTGCTTCTTCCAGGTATCGGTAATCTTCCTTGGTCAGTATAGTCAAACTGTTCTGTGATATTGTTCACAGCTCTCTATACTGGAGGCCTATTAATTTTATTAATTTCAAAGAATTAGTATCAGTTTTGTTTCATTGATATTCTTTGTTGTTTTTCTGTTTTCTACTTTATTGATTTAAGTTTTGATTATTTTTATTTCCTTTCTTTTGGTTGGTTTAGGTTTATTTGGCTCCTCAATTTCTACTTAGATGAAAGCTGAGGTCACTGACTTAAGATCTTTCTTAGTTTCCAATTTGGATAATTATGGCTGTAATTTTCCCTGTACTGCTGTAGTGGCATCCCACAAATTTTGATATGTTGTGCCTTCATTCATTCCACAACACTTTCTAATTTCCCTTTTGATTTCTTCTTTTATTCTTGGGTCCGTTAGAACTGTGTTATTCAGGTTTACAAGTACTTAGTAAATTTCCAGGTATCTTTGTGTTATTTATTTTTAATTGACTTCCACTGTGATCAAAGAACATAATATGTATACATCTAATTCTGTTAAGTTTATTGAGACTTGATCTATG
Source organism: Crocuta crocuta (assembly GCF_008692635.1). Lineage (NCBI taxonomy): Eukaryota > Metazoa > Chordata > Mammalia > Carnivora > Hyaenidae > Crocuta > Crocuta crocuta. The sequence goes on from NW_027531334.1 coordinate 8,201,398, forward strand.
GCCCAGAATATGGCTTACCCTGGTAAACAGGCAATGTATACTTGAGAAGGATGTGGATTCTGCTGTCGTGCAGTAGAATGTTCTCTAAATGTAAATTAGGCCTAATTGGTTGATCATCTTATTCAAATCTATTATATCTTACAGATCTTGAGTCTCTTTGTTCTATCAGTCATTAGATGGGTATTGAATTTTCTGACTGTAATTGTGGATTTGTCTGTTTATTTCCATCACAGTTCTATCAATATTTGCTTTATGCATCTTGAAACTATTATTAGAACACAACATTGACAACTTTAGGTCCTGTTGAAGAATTGGCCCATTAACATTATGAAATGTTTATCTTGTTTATCTCCAGTAATAGTCTGAGCTTTGATATCTAGTTTGTCTGATATCAATAAAACCACTTCTGTTTTCTTTTCATTAATGTTTTGCATGAAATCTCTCTATTCTTTTACTTTCAAGTTATTTGTTTCTTTATATTTAAAGTAGGTTTCTTATAATCACCATGTAGTTGAGTCCTGCTTTTGTATCGAATATGAAGATGTCTGCTTTTTCTTTAGGGTGTTTATATCATTTACATTTAGTATGAATCAACATCCACAGTCTGCTACACCTCTAGTCTTCTCTTACATTTGAGACAAGTCCATTTTTTTCTAGGCCCAAACAAACAAACAGACAAATGAAAGCATAAAAAATCTTGGAATTCTGCTTGATTCTTCTCTTTCTTTCATAATCTCAGTCCAATGTTAAGACATTCTATTAGTTCTTTCTTAAAATTATATTCAGAGTCTGCCCATTTTACATCATTTTCACTCATCAAAAGTGATGTCATCTTGTTCTGAGTCCCTATCATCTTTCATGTGGCATGCAGTAGCTGATTAACTTCTCTCTCTCTTTTTTTCCCCCACTTCTTTCCTCTTCTCTTTCTCAAGGCAGTAGAAAGGGTGTTGGCTTAAAAATGTAGGTGTAAATCAGAACATGTCATTTTGCTCAAAATCCTGCAATAGTTTCCTATTTCATTCAGAATAAAGCTGTCATCCTGTTTTTTAAAAATTTATGTTTATTTATTTTTGAGAGAGATAGAGTGTGAGTGAGAGAAGGGCAGAGAGAGTTTGAGACACAGAATCTAACGCAGGTGCCAGGCTAGCAGCAAAGAGCCCAATGCAAGACTGGAACCCACAAACTGGTAAGATCATGACCTGAGCCAAAGTTGGCTACTTACCTGACTGAGCCACCCAGGTGCCCCAAACTGTAATCCTTCTAATATTAGCCAGAATTCCAAACAATTTGTCTTCTCATCTTATATACTCTCTGTCCTCACCATATACTACTTTTCCCTTCACTTCCTCTATTCCAGCCATACAGGTCTTCATGTTATGCATTTAAGATGCCATGGCCTTTCTCCCCATAGAGCTTTTAGACTGGCAGTGCCTTTTATCAGGAACACACCTCAGCTACTTTAAGTCTTTGCTTATATGTTACTTTCTCAATGAATTCCATACTAATCATCATGTTAAAAATGGCAAACTGCCCCACTTCCAAAACCCAGCATATGTGGTTCTCTTACCTCTTCAGCTTCTTCATGCTAATCATATTTAGCATGTGCTAATCATATTAAAACATATTAATTTTATTTCTTATTAGTTTATTTTTATTGCCTCTCTCATTTCACTAAGACTTAAACTCCCCAGGGCATGGATCTTTGTTTCATTCATTGATATATTCTAAACATTTGTAAGACTGCTTGAGTTCATAACAGACACTTGAGAATGATTAGATGAAGTAACAAATAAAAATGTTTTTATATTCTGATGTGACCATTTGCTTTGGGAGTGTTAGAATAACTGCATCTAACAAACAAACAAACAAACAAACAAAAAACATGCTCAGACAGAACAGAATAGTGGCTGCAAGAGGCCTGGGATGGGAAGTGAGAGAAATGGCGGAAGAGGTTCAAAAGGTAAAAATCCCAATGCACCAAATAACACAACAACAGCAACAACAAACTGCCACAGATAGTTTGACTGATTTACTCACTGTATTGGAGAACTAAACTGTACTGAAAGTGAGCAACCAGTATAGCTGAATAAATGAACTAGTCAACTCTTGGTTTAAAACAACAACAAAACTCTCCCTCTATTATATACTTATATTAAACATGTGGAGTGGAAATTGAATGATTCAGACATAACCTATAAAACCTATTTGTGTCAAAAATAAAATCTGTAATAGGAATATGATGCATTTCTGGCAATCTGAAGCATTTGCAAAAACTATCATATAAGACAAGTAGTCCAGAAAATATGTCAAAAGAGCTATTAAAATTATGCCAAAAGTAATGTCAAAATCCACCTATTCCCACCACTACCAGTAGGTTAAGTCTATTGCTCTATTCCAAGCATGGTCTATAAATGCTTGGGTACAGAGTTTTTGTCTTATGCTATGGGTAATACAGATATATACATTTTTTAGGACTTGCACTATGGGACCAGATGTATGTTTTAGAAAATAAATTGTGGCCCTATAAAGAGAGGTGCATATGAGAAAACATTTCTGTCAGAAAGCTACTTAAAGGAGACTACTATGTACCTCTGTTACACAGATATTTTGCTATCTATCTCTCAATGACGCTTGATCTTTATTGTCTCACTGCCTTGCACATGCTATTTCCTCTCTTTAACATATCCTTTAAAACCGTATATCTGCATCTGATTCCCTCAAAGAAAAGCAGGTTATTTTTCTTTTTTGTAGAGTATTTAACATGATGTACTTAGTTGTTTGATTATGCATCTATACTTTAATATCTACTATTTTTCATTTAATTTTTTGTAAACCCAGTAATAAGCATGTTATCTGGTATAGTACAGTGAGGTGATCAATACATTATTTAGGGGTGATTGAACAAGATGATGAGAAAGTCAGTTGCAGTGGCAATGAGGGTGGAGGGGTGCATTGTGGGGGTGAGTATGTGCAGAGCAGAGAGGGAATTAATCAGTTGGATGTGAGTTATGAAGGAGATAGAGGAATCAAGGATATCATTTAGGTTTTAGTTTTGTCCTTTGGAGAAATTCCATTCACCAGAAACATTAAGTGCTATGGTAGACACAAAAATGCTATCTCTATTATTCCTTTGGTAACATTGGGAAAATATCCCTGAAATGTTTTATGTACTTTCTAACTGATAAAGGAAAATATGATGCTGTCTCAGACTTGGAACATGAGTCCAAGTCTGATTCAACTGTATTGGGGAAAAAAAAGCTTTTTCCAGTTTTGGGTTATCTTAATCGAGCACAATATTGTACATACATTGATGTGTAGCCACAATTACAGTCATTAATATCTTTTTAAAAAAAGATCTGGTTACAACACTGGGGAACTGTTGTATAAAAGAATTCTAAAGCAGCAGTGCAATAGCTTGGGTGATATCTATTTGAATGAGTCATATGCGGCTCTAAAGATGACTGAGAATTGATCTGGAGGAAATCTAGAGGTCAGTTCAATTCGGTAGGTTCTAGTCTGGGACATAGAGGGTGTAGTTCAGAGTAAGAATGTAAAATAAAACGAGTGGGCATTCTTGTCAATGGTAATCTGGTTTACTGTTGGATGGAGAAAAGGTAGCCCCCAATCACAAATAAAGTTTCTGCCTCAAATTGAGTCAGCCAGCCTCCAGATCCACAGTGAAATTTTGGAAGAACATACTTAAATATAAAATAAAGGGTAAACATATTCAGACTCACCTATTTTATTTGTGGTCATTAGTTCTCTTGAATGTATCAGTGACAGAAATATTTGAGTTGAAACAGGTTCTCTCATCAATATCTATTGATTTAAATACAGACTATGTACAGGGGCACCTGGGTGGCTTAGTCGGTTAAGCGTCCGACTTTCACTTAGGTCATGATCTCGCGGTTCGTGGGTTCGAGCCCCGCGTCGGGCTCTGTGCTGACTGCCAGCTCAGAGCCTGGAGTCTGTTTCAGTCTGTGCCTCCCTCTCCCTCTGACCCTCCCCTGCTCACCCTGTCTCTCTCTCTCTCTCTCCTAGAAATAAATAAAACATTAAAAAAATTAAAAAAAAAATAAATACAGACTATGTACAAATTAATATTAAATTAGCTTCAAGAATTATGGGGGGGTAGAGTATGTACTTGTTTATGTAACAAAAGGTTTATACTTGAACTAAGGTATTTGGAGATATTTTCCACAATTGTGTTATTTGGGTTCAGAGATAACTAACTTCTTATACTAATGTTATGAGAATAAAAGACAATATAGACAGGAAATCTGTTTGAAAAAGAAAGAAGCCTTTCTCCATGTATAGGAGGATAAGAACACTTCAATTTTCTATGTACTAGTGAGCTTCCATTTTTGCTATCCACTCCCATGAGAGAGAGAGTCATGTTACAAAATGGCAGATCAGTGTATTAAGCCTCAGTTACTTATGTTCTGTTCTCTTTTATACAGCTGGGCAGAATGGTAGATTCAGTCCAGTTTTTGCCATTTCTTGTCTTTTACTATCTTTTATTTTCACTACCTCTGTAAATACTGGGTAGAGGGTAATTGAACCAGAGCTCATTCTGTAAACCCAGCTGACTCTTGCTTCCATTTCCGCATGCAGCATGTAGATTTCAATTAGTTGAATTAAGAACTGTCTAGTTGTTGGAAGAATATTCAGAGACATTTATTTTTCCTCATATGAGTATGATTTTACAAAGAGAACACAAACTCACAAAGATGCACAAAACACAAGCATGCTTTTGGTTCTCTCTAAGAATGTGAAAGAAAGGGAAAGACTTCCTAACCAAAGATAAGAGCAGAGGATTCTTTTCATCACCATCTTAGACAGTATGTCAAGCAGGCTGATGGCAGAGAATAGAGATATAGTTGTTTCAGCAGCCTGAGAGTCCCTTCCCACGGAAGCTCGAGGAGAAGGGCAGCACTGTTTTCATTGTCATTGGTCTTAATATGCACAACATACTTATCCTATTGCTTTACGTAGCCCTGAAGAGAGTGGTGTTTGTTGGGGACAGGAAGGTGTTACCTTTTACCTAGACACAAAGTTTAGTTTCTTAGGGTGAACATCAAGGAGTAAACTGTTTACTGTACTTGAGCTCTTATGATGAAATTCTGGATTGAATTATTGGGTCCTTATCTTGTTGTAGGAGAGATATAGTGGAATGGTAAGAACACAGGCTGTGTATGCAACTCCTGAGTTGAAATCTGAAGTTTGCCACTTATTAACTATTTGACTCAGCTTCTCTTTGACTTTCTCAGACTTTTTTCTTATGAAATATGAAGACAATAATGAATCCTTTCTTACAGGTTGGCTTTGAGAATCAAATAAGCTAGGGCATGCAAAATGCTTAGAATCAGTTCTGACACATATAAGTGATCCAAAATTTTGGTTGTTATTATCATTACTGATTTATTAACAAAATTATACTTTAGTTCTTATTTGTTACTCCTGGTGTGTCTAATTCCCTTGGGAAGGCTTGAAAATAATTGTTGATGGACAGGATAGATTTAGGAATTTCTGGGTCTTTGGAAGTAATAATCTATCTCACTTCTAACTCAGTTTCTGAAAAAATGGTATTTCTATTAGTTACCAATCTGAAGACCACTTATATCATCTGTGGAGTTTAGCATAATGTTTTGCACATGGTCGGTGCACAGTAAATACCAGGAATGAATGAGTAAATCCTAGAACCCTCTTTGTTTATGGGGGAAGCAAACTCTGACATAGGAAGGAGAGATTAGCTGAGGACCTCACAGCTAGGTAAGGACACAAAAGCCCAAGGTTACTGGTTGTTCTGATGAATCTCAGTACATTATTTTAAAAATTGTTTCCACTGCTCCTTGAATTATTTTTGTATTACTTTAAAACTCCAACTCTTTTCAAGAGTGCAGAAAAAAAAAGTCAACTATCAATCTGCAAAGCTGCTGGGGCTCAGAAATCAAACACAGCCCTGAGACTAAGTATTGTGTGTTATCAAATTCTACATTAGATGCTAGAAATCAGAAGCCACAAGCAGCTTTTCTGAATAAAGTATCCATTTAAACAGTAGTGCTATTTCCTGGCATATCATAGTTGTACATATGTGTGTCAGCTCTTCCTGATTTAATCTTGATTTCTGAGATGTTTGAGGGTTTGTAGGAAATCATGGGAAAGGCTAGCCAAAGCACAGAAGGAGCTCACTCTGATTATAGCCCTCATTACCTGAATCCTGTTTAGCAGAATTTTCTTGGAATGGTACCACTGAAAATTGACCTAACATTTTTTTTTAAATTTACATCCAAGTTAGTTAGCATATAGTGCAACAATGATTTCTGGAGTAGATTCCTTAATGCCCTTTACCTATTTAGACCCCTCATGTAACCTTCTGTTTATTCTCCATATTTAAGAGTCTCTTATGTTTTGTCCCCTTCCCTGTTTTTACATTATTTTTGCTTCCCTTCCCTTATGTTCATCTATTCTGTGTCTTAAAGTTCTCATATGTGTGAAGTCATATGTTATTTGACCTAACTTTTTAAGAGTAAAAATTTCAAATACTATTTCGAAAGACAAAATAGGCTTACTTATCGTCAAATGTGTTTTGGTTATGAAAGTACACTTTGTGCATTCAAAGAAGTTTTAGCAATGTAGCCTAATTCTTAATTTATATGCATATAAAATATATAAAATATGTATAAATAAATATATAAAATATATAAAAAAATATTTTTACAGGTTCAAAATAAACCCCTTATATATATTCCAAATTCAGAGGACTCAAACTACCAATAGAAATACTTTGCCCTTCTCTTGTGAAATGTCACAGTAAAACCATTTGAATTGAAAATCTGGAATGTGAAATATTTTTGCCATGAAAGAATGGGAATTGAAACAAGGTTTCAGAAGTCTATCAGTTATAACCCTTGAAACATCACTGTTTAATTACATTTTAATAGGCTTTTTCAGTATTATTGATATATAATTGACCTACAATACTGTCCAAGTTTAAGGTATACAGCAAAGTGTTTTGATGTACATGTATTGTGAAATAGTCACAACAAGGAGTTTAGTAATATCCATCATCTCACAGAGGTGACAAAAAAAGAAAAAGAAAATAAAGTGTTTTTTTCTTGTGATGAGAAATCTTAAGATTTACTCTCTTAACAACTTTCATATATATCATATATCAGTGTTAACTATGATCATCATGTTGTACATGTTATATTTGCAGTACTTGTTAGCTTATAACTGGAAGTTTGTATCTTTTGACCACATTCATGCAATTTCCAATTCTTTCTACCTCCACTTTTCACCTGTGGTAACTACAAATCTGATCTCTTTTTCTACAGGTTTTGGTTTTTTTTTTTTTTTTGTCTTCCTTCCTTCTTTCCTTCCTTCCTTCCTTCCTTCCTTCCTTCTTAATATTCCACAAGTAAGTGAGATCAACAGCATTTGTCTTTCTCTGACTTATGTCACTTAGGAAAAATGCCCTCAGAGTCCATCCATAGTTGCAAATGGCAGGATTTTCGTCTTTTGTAATGGCTGGTTAATACTCAGGTATGTGTGTGTGTGTATACATGACATTTCATCCTTTCATTCACTGATGGACACTCAGGTTGTTTCTTTGTCTTGGCTATTGTAACTAATGCTGCTATGAATATGGGGGTACAGATATCAGCATTATGTTATTTCTTATCTCTTTAATGATAGCATTCTAGCAAGATAGGGGTGTAACCTTACTGTGATTTTAACAGGGTTTAATTTTAAAATAGGATGCCTGTTATTATGTTAAATACTATAATGTAAACTCTTTGAGGGTAATGGCATTGTTTATTCACACAACCAACACTTTATAAGTACCTGATGTTGCCAGGGTAGTATATGAGATAGAAAAACAAACTCTTCCCTGTGTCAGTATTGTGAGATAGGCAAGGAAATACATAAATAAATCTAAGATAGTATGATTAGCATAATAGAAGAGCTAAATCCAAAGTACTATGGAAGCATAAAGATTCCAAAAAGGAAATATTTCTTGGACCACAGAGGTCTTTGGACCTATGGAGTAGGGATGTAGAAATGTTTGCTGAATTGGAAATGCTGTATTTTCTTTTGATTATCTTAAGTATTTTGAAGCTAATACTGTATCTTTAAATATTTACATTTGAATGATTCTAATACTTGCATGAGGCAGACCTGATATCATCCTCTAAAGGTACTTAGAGAATTTATAAGAGTGGGATTGGGTTTGGAAAGGCACAAATTCCAATCTGTGGTTCCTCATATGGAGTTCACCTTGTAGAGGTGGCAGAATGCAGGGTTAAAGACTTGGCATTTGGAGCCAGATTTCTTGGGATTAGGTTTCGTCTCTGACTTTGTGCTCTCAGAGAAACTACTTAAGCAGTCTTTTTTCCTTTTCTTCTTTTGAACAAATGTGATTGAAAATAGCACCTGCCTTTATAGAGTTGTGATAAAAATTAAATGAGATTATTCTTAAAAAATAGAGCAGTTTCTGACACATAAGGGCTTAATAAGTAATGACTGTGGTTACTATTATTATATGATAAGAAAAACAAGAATTTTGACCCAACATTCTTCATTTTATATTAAAAAAAAAAACAAACAAAGGGCACCCAGGTGGCTCAGTTGGTTGAGCATCCAACTTCAGCTCAGGTCATTGTGATTGATCTCAGGGTTTGTGGGTTCAAGGCCTGCATCAGGCTCTGTGCTGACAACACAGAAGCTGGTTCACATCCTTTGTCTCCCTTTCTCTGCCTCTCTCTCTGTCTCTCTCTCTCAAAAATAAAAAAAATTAAAAACAAAACAAAACAACTAAATGCCATATAATGTGCCTATATGTTTACACCTTCCAGACCAATCATGAAGGTCTGGTTAGAATGAGTTGCGTCACTTAAAAGGGTGGGGCTCATTGAAATGCCTCATATGTGGAAGAAGATTGGAATGCACTATTAACATATGTTTTTCATGATAACAAACCATTGGATAAAGATTCCAGAGATACCAGGCAAATGTCAGTTGAGCTTAAATATACAGGTCATTGGACATATTTCTCAGAGACTCTTTGGATTAGAATAATTTGTGAAAGATTATAATTCAGGCCTTTCCAAACACCTTTGAAGTGAATTGGACTGGAACCTTAATAAAAAATCCAACTCAATTTGAAATGGACTTTTTATGACCTGGATGAAGAGAAGGGAATAAGAGAATTATAAACTGGGTTTTTACATCTTTATGGGACAGATGTGAGTTATCTACATGTAGTGAGTTTCATCTGGAAAGAAGTCTGAGAAAAAAGTAAGGGTAGATGGTGGTGCAAAGATTGGAGAGATTCTCCTGAGGTGGCCCAGTACAAGGAAAGTATTGTATACTTTAGTGGTCTTTAGAGATTGAATCAGTTACTAGCAATGTATTTTACCTAATTTCCCTGATACTCAGTTTCCTCATCTATAAAATGGTTACAGTATTTCCTATTTTCAGGATTGTTATGAGGAATAATTGTACCAAAGTATGAAATATAGGACATGACTAGTTCCTAAGTATCAGATATGTTCCTCAGTCTGGGAATTCTAGATATCTTACTACTTACTGCCTTCTGGGAAGAAAGCTAGTCTAGGAGAGTATGGATAGATTACTGTGGGAAGGTGTACCCTCCTTCTACCCTTCCACAGGGCTTTCTTTAGTTCTGTATCTGCCAGATGAGTCCTCTCTCTGCTTCTACTGAATAGGTAAAAAAAAAAAAAATTCTCCTTTTCTTACTTAATGCTTCATTCTAGAAATTATTAGGGAAAAGAGTGTGCATGCAGTTCCAGCATTTCCTTTATGTAGTTTTTTTTAAAAATGTAAATATTAAATCGTTGAATTTGATTTTCATTTGGGAGAAGGATAAAGAGGAAAAAAACCCAGATGCATACAGAGAGAGGGAGAAAAACTTGATTATCTTGGGATTTCAGCCTCTGTTGATGCAGACAAATGGTGGTGGCTGATATGCTGCATGTATCGCAGAGCTCTGGCACACTGCCAGCCATTATCCATCTTAATATTTAATAGGCATTTGTACAGAAACACCGCATAAGTATGAGAAATGTTAATTGCTCATAACGTTTTCTTTTATTTTATCTGGGAGGCTGTTAAACATAAAATAAAGAGTGTTGTTTGCCTAGGTTGAAATTTTACTGTTTAGCTCTTAAATTTTCCTGAGATAATTTTTCTGTGAAAAGTTAGTAATAAGTGGTTTGTATTTGCATCATCCCTCATGCTGAAGAGATCAAAGTCCTGATCACAAACTCACTGAGACCTGGGAAGATTCCAGGCTCTTCTATACTCTGCTCAGTTCTCCTGAAAATGCTATTCCTAGCAGTGGGGCTGAGCTATGGGGAAAAACAGTGTCTTTTTTGTACCATCAGCTTCTTGAAGTTCTGCTCAGTTATATAGTGTTTGTGGAAAACATCTCAAATTCTGAAGGTTCACTGCCCATCTGGTTTTAGCACCATCACTGAGTGATTTCTTTAGTCATTTTTTTTGTTAAAATTTCACTTAAAATCAGTTTTATTTTGGATAGTTATGTAAAATATCTGTACAAAAGCACAAAATAAAACAATTTCTGGTAGCTTCTTAGGATTACAGCAGAAGGAAAAGAGATACCTGATGGTAAATATAGAGAGAATGAATGTTTTAGTAGAAAATTCTTATATAATGTGAGACTCCCTGACCATTCATAGTATAGTCCAAGTTCTATAATTCTGTGTTGTTTTATTTTTTTTTTAATTTTTTAACATTTATTCATTTTTGAGAGACAGAGCATGAGTGGGGGAGGAGCAGAAAGAGAGAGGGAGACACAGAATCTGAAGCAGGCTCCAGGCTCTGAGCTCTCAGCACAGAGCCCCATGAAGGGCTCGAACCCACGAACCGTGAGATCATGACCTGAGCCGAAGTTGGACGCTTAACTGACTGAGAGACCCGGGTGCCCCATTTCTGTTTTCTTTTAATGCAACATGCTGTTCTTCATGCTTTTAATGTACTTCTTTTTTACTTCTGCAAAGGCTTATTCTTTTTTCTTTTTTTGGTCTGTTCAAAAGTCACTTTTGCTGAGAAGTTTTTCTATACTTACCCTTAGATTCAAATTTGTGTTTATTTGCTCCTTAGGTCTAGTTGCACTTATCCGTGGCACTGTGATTATTTGTATACATGTTTATTTCTCTCACTATGCAATGAACCCTTTGAAGAGAGATCATTTGTCTTATTGTTTTCTGAATCTTTATTGTGTGACATAGTGCCAGACACTTACAAAATGCCCAGAAACATTTTTAGAATGAATTATTCCTATAAATTATCAAACAATTTTACAAAGTTTAAAACCTCAACAGATGTTTCCTTTCAAATAGGCTTATCTGTCCTACCAAATTGGCATCAGTTTGAGACTTTGTATTGGTGTTTTGAAAGTAATTAAATTATTTCCTTTTTTAATTCTAAATGAGCATTTGAGAAAAGAATAGGGGAACATCAGTAACTTGAAATCTTAAGTAAAAACTGGATAAGAAATAATTATGGATCGACATTAACTTTATAATGTGAATTTGCTTTGCTAAGTGAGAAACTGTAGGTGTTTATAAACAGAAAGATACATGCCTATTTATGAAAGGTGACAAGTTATTTCAATCTCTGGAAACTTCTACAGGTACGTTAAATGTAATTCTTTACATTTTCACCCCTAAAGCAATATGAGCACTTGTTTGCTCTTGTGTGTTAAATTCAACTCTTCATTTTGTCTGCTTGAATTTTATGGGACCCAGTCCAATCTTCAAGAGAATATGAGTGTTACTCTCTCATTTGTCCTTACTCGGTACAACCTTGAGGCAGTTTTTCAACAAAATAGTTCAGTGAATTGCTCTAGGCCACAAAGCAAGTAAGTTGTAAGGAAGGAAAAAGGTTCAAGTCTCTTATTTCCCTGGGAGCCAATTCTCCTCTATGAAGAGTAAAATGGTCTATCCTTAGACTACATATTTCACAATCATCTATAAAAGTATAGAGTTTCTATAGTAGTGTGAACTTCAATAAATAATTATAGATTCATATAAATAATAGACCTTAATACAACATATGTGGAATGAAGAGCTTTAAAATATTCACCCCTAATAATTACAGTCTTGAGAATCTCTCTAAATAATTAAGGACGAGTGCAAAGATTTATCCTGAAGAGCTTCACATCATTATTAATCTTCATAAAAAAATTGAAAAAGATTAAATTTTCAACAATGTAGAATTGGAAATAAATTATAGTGTGTCTATATGATGAAATATAAAACAAATATTCAAGTCTTGGGAGATTTTTATAAAGATGTTAGTGAGTGGCTACAACATAATGTTACATGAAGAAAGACAAAAATAAACTGATGTATAAAGTAAATATTCTGACTTTTAGCAAAAGTATACACACATATACACATTAGAATAGGAAAGAAAAAGTAAAAAGGAATCAAGAACAACTGTATTAATTTTTGTCAATATCCTGTAAGAAAATATATTGCTGTATGATTAAAAAAAATTAATGGTACCACCTAACAGGCCATGAAGCATCTACTATTAAAATTTATTGTAGGAAGTTACTTTTCAGAGTAGATTCAGCACATGATAGAGCATTGATATAAAAATGATATTTTGCTGCCTGATGTCTGGAAAAATGCAAATAGATTTCATCTGAAGATCATGGGCTGTGCATCAGAGTGACGTGGGAGGAGAGAAATTTTCCTGCCTGGGAATCATCTAAGTCCTATTGCATAAGTACCTCTTGGAATGTGAATGTTGAATCCAGTACTATATATATTTTTGCAAAGCTTTTTCCAGGTATTTCAGATACACATCACTGATTATACTGATGCTTTCATTAGAAATAAAGAGACCAAATCTTGATTCAAGCTTAAAGAGAAGAGGTAAGGATGAATGATCAGGAAACATTTAATTTCTGGTAGAAAGAATCAGTGAGATGCTCAGAGATCTCTAAAGAGGAAGATAATCATCGAAGCATATTTACTGGTAGTAAATCTGCCTGTTACAATAGTTATAGAATAGTAGTTGGTGACTTATTACTGAGTCTACCTCTGAGCAGAGGTTACACAAAAGGGGAATGATTAGATATCCTTTTTATTGGGATTCTGACCTGAGAAAGATATTTGAATCATTACAAGGATATGGGGACCTAAAAATGACAGTTTAATTTAATCAATATTTCTATCCTTTATTAATAGAATACACATAGCCCAGGAAGTTTTAATTCCTATTACCTCCTCCCACTCCCATTTTATATAATAAAACTACTTCCACTATATATTTTTATCTAGTTTTTATGTCACAGGTTTTGGTTTGTGTTTTAGAGTCAGTGTTTGTTCAAATTGACCCTGAAATTTGATAATTTATTTTCTCACCTTCCCCCCCCCAAACCATTCCTACTTTGCCCAAATTGTTTTTTAATGAAAATTTAGTGGTTCAGTGTAAGAATCTGAGTGGCAAGTTTTTTCAGGCTTTGAATGTTTTAAAATGTTTGAATTTTACACACACTCTTGAATATGCAAAACAAAATATAAGCAGATGTTAGCAAGATGGCAGAACAGGAGGTCTGTGCTCTTATTCCCCTCTTAGAAACACTGACTTGGCAATAATATACAAACCAGAATACCTTCTTGAGATTTTCAGAATGCAGTTAAGAAGCTGCAGTACCCAGGTGAGCAAAAAGCAGAGAGCAGTTGCATTGAAACAGATAAGAGCAATTTCATTTTACCCATGTTAACCCCTTCCCCAAGGCAGCACAGATCAATGGCCAGGGGAGAATGTTCTGGCTTACTGCTTCTATCCTGGGGGGAAAGAGAAGAGTGGANACAGTTGCATTGAAACAGATAAGAGCAATTTCATTTTACCCATGTCAACCCCTTCCCCAAGGCAGCACAGATCAATGCCAGGGGAGAATGTTCTGGCTTACTGCTTCTATCCTGGGGGGAAAGAGAAGAGTGGAACATGTGCACCAATGTTCTAGCTCTTTAGAGGGTTTCCCAAGGGACTGATTCTGTCTTGTCTGACTCAGGGTACTAATAGGAAGCCAGCAGACTTTGGATGCTTAGTATCTTCTGTGTGCTGCTGAAAAGCCAGAGAGCTGGCAGTGCCATAGACACATACTTGAGGAAGGAAGAAATTATGAGCTCCTGAAAAAGAAACCAGAAAGTTTCTCTAATTGAGAGATTTCATGTATAGGCCAGAGAAATTGCTTCCCCAAAAGGTTTCAGAGGTCCCCAGAATCTGTAATTGGACAGATTGGGAAGAGTCTCTTCCTGCACAAAGCCAGTTTATAATGACAGGGACAGGGCTGTTTGTTTGTTTGTTTGTTTTTTCCCATATGTTTGGGTATTAACACAAAGTTATGAGATGCACAAGAGGGAAACATGACTCAATCAAAGGAACAAAATAAACCTCTAGAAACCAGTCCTAATGGAATAGAGGTAACTTAATTACTTGGCAAAGGATTCAAAATAATTTTTGTAAAGATGCTTTATGAGCTCAAGATAACAGCACATGCACAATATGAGAATATAAACAGACAAAGAAATTATTGAAAAAAAAAAACAAATTTTGGAGCTGAAGGATACAATTAACAGAGAGTTTCAATGTCAGAGTTACCAAGCAGAAGAAAGAATCTGCGAACTTGAATATAGGTCATTCAAAATTGTCTAGTCAGAGAAACAAAAAGAAAAGGGAAAATGAGTGTGAAGAAAGCCCAGGGGACATAGTACATAATTAAATGAATCAACATATGCATTATGAGAGATCTAGAAGGAGAGGAGACGGAGAAAGAGGGAGAAAGCTAATTTAAAGAAATAATGGTCAAACACTTCTTAAATCTGGAGAAAAAAGTGGCTAGATGGATTTAATGAGCCCAATATAACCCTGCTAGGGTGAACTCATAGAAACCCACAGTGAGACACTTGATTATCAAAAAATCAAAGACAGAAAAAATTTTGTAAACAAGAGAAAAGCTACTCATCACATACAAGAGAACTCCTATAAGACTATCACCAGCTTTCTCAGCAAAACTTGCAGGCCAAAAGGGAGTGGATGATCTATCCAATTAGCAGATTTCTCAGCAGAAACCTTTTAGGCCAGAAGATAATGTGATGACATGTTCAAAATAATGAAAAAAAAACCCAAGAATATAATATCCACCACCATTAAATTTATCACGGTTTCTTCATTGCTCCATTAAAGCAGATTGATGTCTGCATGGTAACTTGCCAGGGTAGAGTTGTGTGTATTCTCTGGCCTGTAGAATTTGTTGATTCTGATCTTAATGTCTGTTTCATTGGGCCTGCCATTGCTCTTCTTGATACAGAAGGTTTTTTTTATTTGGACAATTTGATATGCCTCAGAGGTATCCAGGTTGCTATCTTTGATGTAATCAGAGTATTTCCAGTAGTGTTTGGGATATAAATCTTTGTCCACAGGCTTCTTTAATGGGCGTTTCACAGGACTGGTCAGCTTAGTGTTGAACGTGAAGGCCTCAGGAAGAAGGTACATGCCATCATCCTTTTGATACTAACCTTACCATAGCTGGTAGAAGTAAATCTTCCTGTAGTCCTCCACCTTCAGAGCCTCAGGATCCATGCCTTCTTCCAGGGCTCAGTTTCCTGATGCTCTATAGATGACTTTCACAGACAGACAGACAGACAGACACACACACACACAGTGGAAGATTACTCAGCCATAAAAAAGAGCAAAATCTTGTCATTTGCAACAATATTCATGGATCTAGAAGATATAATACTAAGTGAAATAAGGCAGGCAGAGAAAAACAAATACCACATGATTTCAATCATATGTGGAATTTAAGAAACAAAGAAAAAAAAAGAGACAACCCCCCCCCCCAAAACACACAGACTCTTAAATATAGAGAAGAAAATGGTGTTCCCAGAGGGGAGGAAGGTCCTGGGATGGATGAAATAGGTGCAGGGGACTAACAGTACACTTAACATGTTGAACACCGAGTAATGTATAGAATTATCAAATCACTATATTGTACACATGAAACCAATATAACAGTGTATGTTAATTATACTGGAATTTTAAAAAATTAAAAATAGAACTATCATGTGGTTGAGTTTCACTTTTGGGTATTCATCCAAAGAAAAGAAAAATATTAATTTGAAAAGATATATTCTCCCTATGTTCAATACAGCATATGTACAATAGACAAGTTATGGAAACAACCTGAATGTCCGTTAGTGGATGAATGGATAAAGAAAATGCGGTATATATATGTGTGTGTATATATATATATATATATATACACACACAATAAGACACTATTCATTCATAAAAAAGAATGGAATCTTGCCATTTACAATAGCATGAATGGACCTTATACATTATGCTAAGTGAACTCAGACAAGGAAAGACAAATGTCATATGATCTTGCTTATATGTGGAATCTAAAAAGTAAAACAAAATAAAACAAAAAGAAGCTCATAGATATAGCAAACAGATTCATGGTTGCCAGAGAGGATAGGGATGGGGGTTGGTGAAATGGGCAAAGGGGTTCAACAGTTATAAACTTCCAGTTATAAAATAAGTCATGGAGATTGAAGAAAAAACAAAGAAACTAAGAGTTGATTTCTTTTAAAGATACACAAAATTGAGATATCTTTAGATTAACAAGAAAAAAAGAGAATATACTCAAATGAATAAAATCAGAAATGAAAGAGGAGACATTACAACTGATAAGAAATAAAAAAAAAATCAAAAGAGACTCTTAAGGACAATTATAAGCCAAATGAATTAGATAACCTAGGAGAAATGCCTAAGTTATTAGGAACATACAACCCTAACATGACCAAAACATGAAGAAATAGAAAATCTGAACAGACCTATAACTAGTAAGATAGGTAAACAAAACCTTTCTAACAAAAGCCCAAGACCAGATGCTTCACAAATGAATTTTATCAAACATGTAAAAAAAAAAATTAAGGCCAATGCTTCTCAAACTCTTCCAAAAAATAGAAGAGGAAGAAAAAGTCACTATTTTATTATTGTTTCATCCAGATAAAGACACTACAAGTAAAGAAAATGACAGGCAAACATTCCTGGTGAATATATACGCAAAATCCTCAACAAAATATTAGTAAATAGAATTCAACAGCACATTAAAAGGATCATACACTATGACCAAGTGGGATACACTGGGTTATAAGAATGGTTCAATGTAAGAAAACCAATGTGCTACATCACATTAACCGAAGGAAGAATAAAAATCACATGATAATAGGTGCAGAAAAAGCTTTTGACAAAATTCAACACCCTTTCAGAATAGAAGCCCTTAACAAAGTAGGAATAGACAAAAATGATTCCATTATAATTAAGGTCATATATTGAAAAGCTCACATCATATGCAGTGATGAGAAACTGAAAGCCTTTTCTCTAAGATCAGGAACAATACAAGGAAGCTCCCTGTTACCACCATTTCTGTTCAACATAGTTCTGGAAGTACTACCCAGAGCAAATAGGCAAGACAGAGAAATAAAGTCACCCAAATTGGAAAGGAAGATGTAAAATTTATAGATGTCATGAAATCATAGAAAGCAGAAAATATTGCACAAAAAAGTTAACTGTTAAATAAATTTGGCACAGTACAGTATATAAAATCAACATACAAAAATCAGTTACAATGCAATACACTGACAATGAGCATACAAAAATGAAAGAAGAAAGTCCTATTTATAATAGTATCAAAAAGAATAAAATACCTAGAAATAAACTTATTTGTGCTGATGAAAGATTTGTCCACTGAAAACTGCAAAGCAGTTATGAAAGAAATTAAAGATACAAATAGATGGAAAGACATTTTTATTCTGTTCATGGATTGGAAGACCTGATATTGTTAAAAAAATGTCCATGCTACCCAAAGTGATATACAAATTCAGTGAATCCCTGTGAAAATCCCAATACTGTTTTCTGAAGCAATAGAAAAAGCAACCCCCAAATTTATATGGAACCACAAAGGACCCATGTAGCCAAAATGATGCTGATAAAAAAGAACAAAGCAGGAGGTCTCATATTTCTTGACTTCAAAACATATTATAAGGCTACTGTAACCCAAACAGTATATTAACATAAATAGACATATAAGCAAATAGAACAGAATAAAGAATTCAGAAATAAACCTATTCATAAATGATCAAATGGTCTTTGACAAGGTGCCAAGATCACACAGTGAGGAAACTAATCCACATGCAAAAGAATGGAATTGGACCTTTTTGTTTTGTTGTTACTGTTTTTTACACTCTATGCAAAAATCAACTGAAAATGGATTGAAGACTTAAGTGTAAAACCTGAAGCTATAAAACTTTTAGAAGAAAATATAGGCAAAAATCTTCATAATATTGGTTTGATAAAAGCTAAGGCAACAAAAGCAAAAATAAACAAATGAGACTAAGTCAAACCAAAAATCTTATGCACAGGAAAGGAAACAATCAGCAGAGGGAAAAAGGCAACCTATGGAATGTGAGAAAGTATCTGTAAACTATAAGTCTGATAAGGGATTAATATCCAAAAATATCTAAAGTACTTCTTCAATTCAATAGCAAAAAAACAAAACAAAACCCAAAAATGAAAATCTGCTTAAAAAGTGTGTAAAGGACTTGAATACACATTTCTCCAAAGAAAGCATACACATAGACAAGTACATGAAAAAGTACTCAACATAACTAATCACCAGGAAAATGTATACAAAACCACAATGAAATAGTACTTCACATCTATTAGAATGTCTTTTATCAAAGATAAGAGATAAGAAGTGTTGGTGAGAATGTGGAGAAAAGAGACCCTTGTACATTGTTGGTGGGAATGCAGAGTGGTATAGCCATTATGGAAAACAATATGGAGTCTCCTAAAAAAACCAAATATAGAACTACCATATTATCCAGCTATCCCACTTCTGAGTATTTGTCCAAAATAATTGAAATCAGGATTTGAAGTTATTTTCACTCCCATGTTCATTGCAGCATTATCCACAGTAGTCAAAAGGTGGAAATGATGTAAATGTCCATGAATGGATGAATGAGTAAAGAAAATGTAGTATAAACATACAATGAATTTTTTTTCAGCCATAAAAAGAAAGAAATCCTGTCATGTGATATAATTTTGATCAGTCTTGAGGATATTATCCTGCGTGAAATAAGCCAGTAACACAAGGACAAATAATTAATGATTTTCCTTATTTGATGTATCTAGAATCAAAGTCATATAGAGACAGAAGAATGGTGTTTTCCAAAGACATGGAAGGATAGGTGAGGGGAGGAAATTGAGAGTTTCTTAGTGGGTATTGAGTTCCAGTCATGCAAGATGAAGACATTTTGAGATCTGCTGTACAACATTGTGCTTATAGTTAACAGCACTGCACTGTAAAATTAAATCCTCAGACTATGGAGCGCCTGGGTGGCTCACTCGGTTAAGTGTCTGACTTCGGCTCAGGTCATGATCTCACAGTTTGTGAGTTCGAGCCCCGCATCGGGCTCTGTGCTGACAGCTAGCTCAGAGCCTGGAGCCTGCTTCAGATTCTGTATCTCCCTCTCTCTCTGACCCTCCCCTGCTCACACGGTCCTTCTCTCTCTCAGAAATAAATAAAATATTAAAAAAAAAAAGAAAACCTCAGGCACTGCATTGACCAAGTTAATCAACGCAAGGAAAAATCTTTGATTATCTCATTAGAAAACCAGAAACTTTGGACAAAATTAAGCATACATTTATGAAAGAAAGTTTCGGTAAACTAGAAATAGAAGGGAACTTTCTCAGTCTGAGAATATCTACAAGACATTTAAATAAAATACTTGATAGATTTATAGAGTACTTAGTAAAATATTAAATGATTTGTTTCTTAAAGTCTGAAATAAGACAAGAATAGGTATTATCACTACTTCTTTTCAACATTATACTAGTAAATACAACAGTGCAAATGAAGAAATTAATATTTATATAATAATATTTAGCGAATATTGAAAATATAGATTAAAACAGCTATTATTTGACATAATTTATGTATATAGAAAATTCCAAAAGAATTCACTAAGAAGATGCTATAATTACTAAGTCAGTTTGGCAGTTTTCCTGAATAAAAGGTAAATATAAAATTATTTGCATTTCTACATACTAGAAAAAATGTTTAAAATACTATGAAATATAAAATACCTAAAAATAATTACAATAAAAGATGTCCCAGACCTTTCCCCTGAACATACAAAACATTTTAAGAAAACATTTTAAAAGACCATAATAAATAGAGTAATATACTATGTTCAGACATCAGAAGACTATATCTTAAGGTGTCAATTTCCCCTAAATCGATGTGTAAATTGAAGACAACATGGATCAAAATCCTAATAAATTTTTTTGTCAAGTTTGCATGCTTATAATGTAAAATAGCTAACAGATAAGATCTGGAAGAAGAAGAAAATAGTTACAGACTCACATTGACCCTCAGTAGTGTACAGTTTATCAAATTATCAAGGCAGTGTCATTTTGGTGTAAGGACAGAAAATAATTTGAACATTTCATATAAATGATTTATATCTGGTCTGATCAAAATAAAAACTATTTTTATTTTCCTAGAAAGTTTTACCTTCTTGCTTTTTGGTAAATTTCTACCCCTTTCGCAGAGACAACCATTACTATTAATTCTATGACCATAGGTTATTTTTTTGTCCCTGAACATCATGTAAATGGAATGAAGCAGTAAGTACTCTTTTGTGTTTCACATCTTTTACTCAAAGTAGTATGAGGTTTCATTTGTGCTATTGAGTATCTCAGTTTTTGTTTGTTTTTTAAAGTAAAATCTACCCTCAGCATAGGACTTGAACTCACAACCCTGAGAATAAGAGTCACATGATCTACCATCTGAACCAGCCAGGTGACCCTCAGTTATTTATTTATTTATTTTTAATTGCCGGGGACTAGGAACATAACATTTTGGGGGGTTTTTTTGGTTATCATTTAGATAGGTATTTGGGTTCTTTCCATTTTGGGTCAGTATGAATAGAACCGCTATGTAAACTTATGTGAAAGTCATTTCATGGGCATATGTTTTTATTCTACTTGGACAAATGCCTATGAATTGTTAGGGCATGGGTAAGGTGTGTGTTTTATAAAAAACTGTCAAAAAGTTTTCCAAAGCGGTTATTCCATTTTGTACTCCCATCCACAAATTTTGAGAGTCTTATTCATCTTACATTCTTGTGAATGTTTGGTTTTGTCAGTGTTTTTAGTAATTTTTTGAATATGTAATTCCTTATATGATGGTTACTATTTTTTAATATGCTTATTGGCCTGGAAATTGGTCTCAAAAAGACTTTACTGGGAAGTCTTTTCAAGTTAATTGCCTTCTATTTTCCACTTGGTTGGTGTTTTTCTTATTGATTTTTAGGAGTGCTTTATATATTCTACATATATGTCCTTTGTTAGGTATATTACAAATATTTTCTTCTAATCTTTGGAATGCTTATATATTTTAAAGCATATTTTAAATACATATATGTTAAGGATTTTATTTTACATATTGATGAAGCAATCAGTAAGAATTTTAACTGGTTCATCTGATAATTTGAGTTATAAAGATTTATATTCTCTACTGAAAAAAAAAATTGATTTGCCCTGTTATGAGCAAGGATCATTTTACTGCTAGGAATCCTTTGCATGGCTATCAGTTTTCCACAATTTAATCACTACCACACTAAAGTTATAAAATTGCCCGGTCAATAGAAAGTTAATGAAAGGTGCATGCCCCTGTAGAATCCGATAATTAGAAAGTGCACAAAGCAGTGCCTAGCACTCCACTAAATGGATGCACTCTTCTATTTCAAAGTCCCAGACTTTTTTGTTTGTTTGTTTG